>NW_024081254.1:637861-1111382 GCF_003009895.1 Hyaena hyaena | reverse complement strand
AAAAACCATAAAATACCTCGGAATAAACCTAACCAAGGATACAAGAGATCTGTATGATGAAAACTATAGAAAACTTATGAAGGAAATTGAAGAAGACACAAAGAAATGGAAAAACATTCCATGCTCATGGATAGGAAGAATAAATATAGTTAAGATGTCATGACTACCTAAAGCACTCTACACATTCAATGCAATTCCAATCAAAATTGCACCAGCATACTTCTCAAAACTAGAACAAACTATCCTAAAATTTGTATGGAACCACAAAAGACCCCGAATAGCCAAAGGAATACTGAAAAATAAAACCAAAACGGGAGGTATCACCATCCCAGACTTTAGCCTCTACTACAAAGCTGTCATCATCAAGACAGTATGGTATTGGCACAAAAACAGACACATAGACCAAAGGAACAGAATTGAGAACTCAGAAGTGGACCCAAAAGTATACAGCCGACTAATCTTTGACAAAGCAGGAAAGAATATCCAATGGAAAAGAGACAGCCTTTTTAACAGATGATGTTGGGAGAACTGGACAGCAACATGTAGAAGAATGAAACTAGATCATTTTCTCACACCATGGACAAAAATAAACTCAAAATGGATAAAGGACCTGAACGTGAGACAGGAAGTTTTTATTTTTATCTAACTTTTTGAACATGAACTCCTTTATAACGAGTTCACGATCCTGTAAGGACACCTATCCCAGTGATAGGGATCACTGCCAGACAGCTCTAGCTGATTACTTTTCATGAGGCACGTGGCCACCTATTCTGAATCGCCACAAGGCCACTTTTCCCAAGGGCTTGGCTTCCAGGTCTTGGCCACAGCTTGCCCACTTTCTTTGGTTTGTCAGCTGTTAGTACCATGGCTGCTACACTGAGATAGGGTTTTTCACTGGAGTCAGAAAAAAAAGATGGCAGAATTAGGCCAAGAATCAAGAGTAGTAGCTAGAGAAATGGGAAGCCGAAGACAGTATATATGCCAAAAGTGTGTGCCTAAGGGCAAGAAAAAGGAGGGTGCCACTGTTGAGGGTGAGTGTCCCTCAAAGGAGGGGCTTATAGAGGCCAGTGTCTCCTCATTTGTGAAGTATCCACTTAGGGCACCCGTGGTATACTAATTTATAATTGGCTTCTCCCGTGATTGAGAGGCTAAGGGTGAAGATTACCATTAGGAAGAAAGTTCCGAGGCCCTAAAGTTTTATGGATGTTTGGAAGAAGAAACAAGAAAATAGACCAAGGACAATTATACTGAAAAATGTATAAGGCATGTGGTATTGTTGTAACTTCTCTTTAGCGAGAAACATCCAGCCCTTAGGAGAAAAGCTCTGTTGTGATTATTTCCAGGGCAGCAAAACTCCAGAGATGTACCCTAGATATCGTCCAGAGCACTGGGGAGAGAGAATCCCCAAGAAATAGGGATTGGCACCTGTTTAAAGGAGAGGAAGGCAAACTATGTTTTATAGTCTTAAGTCTTGGGAATGGAATCTAGTTCTTGAAGCTTGGTGGGTAGTTTGGAGTTATCCAGGTAAGTTCCTGGCACCCCAGGAGGACAGTTTGTCGCCTCTTGACATGATGACTCTCTGAGCCTTGAGTTAGAAGCGCACCCATGAAAAAGAACACTCAATATGAAATTATTTACAGTTAAATGCCTAGTAAAAACCCAAATTCAAAATAGTTATAGCAGAAATATTTTTCTTGTTTTGTTATTTAAATGGCTCCCAAGTCAAACTTCTGTAACTTTATAGGTTGGTATTAGAATGGCCTGAGGAAAGGGGGTAATAAAGTTACATGTTTATTAAAACATTTTGTAAAAACTTGACATGAAGTGCCTAGGTGGCTCAGTTGCTTGAACATCTGACTGTTGATTTTGGCTCATGTCATGATCTCACGGTTCATGGAATTGAGCCCTATGTCAGGCTCCTTCTTGGGATTTTTTCTCTCTCTCTGTGTGTACCCCTCCCCCCTCTCAAAGTAAGTAAACATTTTTAAAAAATTTGACATAATTCAGATCAAGAGTTGTAATAGTGTTACAGAGAGTTCCTATGTATTTTTTTGTGCAGCTTGCCTCAATGAGAACCTCTTAGATAACCATAGTAAAATTGTCGAAACCATGAAATTGATGTTGATAAAATACTATTAACTAAAGCAAATACTATTAACTAAATTATAGACTTATTTAGGTTTCACTAGTTTTTACATATACTCTTTATTGGAGGGAGGTGTATGTTTTTATGAAATTCCGTCATATTTATAGGTTCATGTAATCACCATTGTATTAAGTATACAGAACTTTCCAGTTATGCCAAAGGAACTTTTTCCTATTACTATTTATTTTAAAATTGTTTATTTTTGAGAGAGAGGAGAAGGCAGAGAGTAAGAGAATCCCTACCAGGCTCTGCAGTGTCAGTGTAGAGCCCAGCGTGGGGCTCTAACCCACAAATCCTGAGATCGTGACCTGAGAGGAAACTGAGAGTCAGATGCTTAACTGACTGAGCCACCAAGGCGCCCCTCCTGTTACTCCTAATCACATTCTCCCCCCAGTCCTAATGTCTTGAAACCACTCGTCTCCATCATTAAAAACTGGTCATTTAAAGAATGTTATGTAAATACAGTAATTCCTTTGCAACCTTTTGGGATTAGCTTCTTTTTTTCCACTTAGCATAGTACCCTGAGATTTGAACTGTGTGTTTCAGTTGATGTGTAGGATTTTATTGAAATGCATGTAACTGTTTATCCATTCAGTCCTTGAAGGGTAACTCTTTTTACTTTTTTAGGTTTTTTTTTTTTTTTTTCAAATTTTTGACTCTTACTGAGAGTGAACTTTCTACTGTTTCTTTCCTAGTTATATGGATTCTGACCATACTTATTCTGTCTCTTAGGTCTTAACTTCATCTGGAAGGATCAAGAAGGAACTATCAGTTTTGCAAAGATCATGAGAATGAGTACTTTTTAGCTGCATAAAATATGTATATCAATTCATTTTTTTATGTGTCAAGACTATTCTAAGGAATATAAGAAAACAGACTGGTAATAAGCATTATGAAAACTTGAGGAGGAATGCCTAAGTTCCAAAATCACAATTTTTAAAAGAATGGTCCATGACTACAGTTTCTGATTCCTTTTCTTAGATGGTCCCAGGGCCCTTTGTACCAACTGAGTGCAGATCTTAAACCATTTGCTCCTCACTTACGCTTCTCTTATACTCCACAGATCTCACTCCACCAGTGCTTCTCTCTCAGCACACTAGACAGGAAAATGCAAGCAGGATGCAAAAACAGGTGTGAACATTGCATTGATTTAGATGCTAATGTACACCAATGATTACTCTCTGCTTTTCTAGGGATATTTACATTGAATGAGAGTCATCTCAAGCCAGTACAACCTACCCTGAGGCACTTACTCACAATGTTCCATGATCGTCCATGTTTTCCAAACCATTCATTATTTTACTTAATTTTGTGAGTATGTAGAGTACACATAATCCATTCTACTTGGGTTATTTTCTCTTCAACTTGAAGGTAAAATTTCTTTTCCATCTTCTCCTTCTTTTTTTAAAACTGCTCACCTTTCAAAACTGCTAAATCTCCAGGAAGTTTTCTTTAAAGATTCAGTTGATTCTCTTCATGTTTCTGTACAGACACATTTGTGTTTTTGTTGTGTTTATTTATTCTGCTTCTCCCCATAGAGAGTCATCTCTTCTATTTCTTCATAGTCAGGGCTCTACATAGTAAGGATTTGATCTGTATTTTAATTTGACCCATCAAAGGGAAATATATTTGCCTCTGGGGACAGTTTAGCATAGGTTTGTGGAGTTAACCTACACCTATATCTGAATTTTCCTCTACCATCATTTCATCCACTAATAGGTTATTTTCTCTTATAATAGATTAAGGAATAAAATTTGCTTTAATTTTTATTTTATTTTTTTATTTTTGGCCCTCTGTGTCAGTGTCAGGTTAGAAAATAGGATGGTCTGGTTAAGCGAGTCCTGGTGTGGAGGTCAGACCAGGGATTCCATTCCGGATTTATTTGCCTCTAATTCCCTGCATTCTGCTTCCCCACCAGCAAAATCAGCTGGATACAAAAGCCTGTGTAGCTGATTAGGTTGTTGTGATGACAAAAGGAGATAATATAAGCTCTAGACTGGATGTGGTGGTCATATCCTTATCCACTGCAGATACACTAACAAGCCACCTTTGATCTGTAGCATAAAATTACAAGTCACACTGTTTGACCATATTTTACCTCTCTCTTAAAATGGAATATCCTCATGTCAAAAGGAAGCCCTGGGTGCCTCAAAAGAGTTTCCTCTGAGAGGAGGAACCAATTTATTGCATGATATGTCCCATCTGTGAATGTCCTGGTTCAGGCTAAATTGACTGTAGAGAAACCTGCAGAAATGTGGGAAACGAAAGATTCTTTTAAAAGTTGAGATTTAAAGACTTGTCTCTGTAGCAAGATAAAATTGCTCTGGAATTGGCTGATGGATGGGTACAAGGAAAGTGAGCCCTTTCACCTTTCACAAAGGTTGAAGTGACATTGTCACTGTGGCTTAGTGTTCGGCATTGTCCTGATGCTAGATTACATGCTTGATACACTGTTGCCTGCATGATAGCATCGACTTTAAGTCATGACTGCAACAGACTCAAGATATCCCATTATTCTTGGTTCCAACATTCCTCAAACTATGTTTTGAAAGAATTCTCCCAGAAGAATTCCTTAAGGACCACCCTGACTTCATACCAGGGAGAAACCCTTCAAAATACGCCCTGAGTCCCAACTACAAACCTAGTCCAAACTGTTATAATCTCTCATCGGAACTGCTAAATTGCCTTCTATGCTTAGCCCCTTTTATTGGCTCTTGCTCCTTTATACTCAGTTCTCCACACAGTAGCCAGAGTGGTCCTCTAAAAATACATTTCTTTTGAAAATATAATTCCCAATGCAAAACTCTCCAGTGTTTTCCAATTACAGTCGAATGCAATGTAGATGCTTTGCTGTGGCCTAGCAGGACTACGTGTGAGATGGTCTGAGTTGGTACTTTGAACTTCATCTCCTGCCACTGTCCCTGTTGTCTGCTTTATCCGAATCATCCTGGTTTTCTTGCTTTTCTTTGGCTATGCCTCAGGACCTTTGCACTTGCTCTCACCTCTGCTGGAACACCCCCCTCCCTTGATCTTTGCCTGCCTGCCTCTTATTTCACTTAAATGTTTTTCCAAATGCCTCCTCCTCAGAAAAGTCTTCCCTGAACACCGCATGTAAGATAGCTGCCCTCATTCTGTTGTCGCTCTGTCCACAATCATGCTGCGTTTTCCTTCATGACTTTTTCACCTGAGATCATCTCATATTTCTTGGTTTATTTTGTCTTCCTTCGTAGAACATAAACTCCTTGAGATCATGACAGTGCTTTTTTTTTTCTTTTCTGTATCTGCATGTCTCTAACAATATCAGATACCAAGAGGTTTTTTGACAAGTGTATGTTGAGTGAGTGAACAGAGGAAAGAGTTATTATGCTAAGGGTCAAATATGCCTGATGTCAAATCCAAACCTTATCAGTTGCCAATTATTGGAATACAAAACGTTTCTCTTCAACTTGCTAAACTTTAGTTTGCATGTTTTAAAATGCATTCAGTGGTAACCTTCTTCATATGTTATTTGGGGAACTAGATGAAGTAACTGATAAATCCAGCCACGGAGTGGGCGATCCGCAATCTTCCCCTAGTGTGAGCGTATGCAGCTGATTCGGGGCACTGCCTATAAAGTGGACTAGAAACTGAGGGTTTTTGGGGTTCTTTTTCCTTGTTGGTTTTGTTTTGTTTTTATTTTCTCTTTTTGTGACAGGATGATGTGCTCAAGGGGCTGGTTGAAGCCCTCAGAGGGTTGTAGGCCATGAGTTTGAGATCCACTGGACTGTGTCCATGCAAAATGAAAAATAGATAAATGGAAAAACAGATGTCCTTGTACCTCCTCGTTCCCAGCTGGGGATCTTGTCTGCAGTCTGCGAAGGCTCCTGTGGGTTTCCGTGGATGTTGTGGAGTGTACCAAGTATGCCTTACTTGCATTTAGAAGCTCAGGCCTCTCTGCTGGAGGGGGTGGAAAAAAATACTAAGTTCCCTGCTTGAGTGAGCGTTATAACATGGGAAGACGTGGAGAAACTGTGTCTCCCACTTTTGTTCTTCTCAGGACTGTTTCAAGGCCCAGGTCCCACTGTGCCGTTGTTTGCTTTCATTTCTGCTATGAGACCACGTCTAAACTCCCTGTCTTCTTGCCAAGTGAATGCAGTACTGAAGGTTTGCCCACTGGGTGTCTTTGTCTCGGATAAAGAAATCAGAGCTAGAGCAAATCGGAGAACAGCAGAGATAGAACAGAGCTCATTACGGTAATGGAACCACTTACGTAATACTTGCAAGGTGCCAGGTACTCTTCCAAGAACTTTTCATCTATTCATTTCATCTTCACCCTTTTAGGGAACCGCTTTTATTAGCCCCATCTTAGCAGGTGAGGGAGTCCTGAGGCCCAGAGAGTACAAGTCCAAGGTCACAGAGTTGGGCAGTGGCAGAGTAGAGCTCCAAGCTCAGTCTGGATCATGTGCCAGGTGATGGAGGTGGCTGCACCGGTCCTTGAGTCCCCAAACATCGCGTAATGGCCTGACCTCCAGGAGAGAGAACTGTGCAGAACTCGGTCAGCTGTGAATGCAAGATTGGTTAAAACTTTACCAGAGCCATCCACGCTGGAAATTTTGACATCGTAAACTCGAGCACCTTTTGGTTTATAAAGCACTTTATTTATTCATGTTCCAGCAACTCCTCTCCTTGTTTCGTCCAGTGCCACTACTAAGCCTTTGCTCCTTTGTCTGTCTGCAGTAATGCCATTGTCTTCACTCTGCAATGGCCCAGCCCTCCTTTGGTCCAGGGCGGTTCTTCTGGCTCTGTGAAGTCAGCCAGCGTCTCTTGTCACCACTGTCACACCATTCATTATACATGCAGTGCGTGGAATGTCTCTGTTTGCTCATTTTTGTTCTTGCTCTCATCTCCATTTATCTTCATTCCCTCAAGTGCATTGCCAGGCCCCACAGGAGCGGGGGTGGATCTGTTTTTCCTTTCATTAGCCCTTCCTCAGTTCTTGCCAGAGATCTTTACATCCAGTCAGTGCTAAATAATTGCTGTTAAGCTGAATGATTGGTCGAAGATCTAGAAATGCATTGTGGCCTGGCTTGTTACTTTTGTAAGGGTAGAGATGATAATAAGATAGTAGCTGAGATCTGCAGAGAGTGTACTATGTGGCATGATTCAAGGGTTTTACATATAGTAACTCAGTGAATCCCCCTAACAACCCTAAACACTGCTATTATGAACTTCATTTTACACATGGGAAGACTATCACATCTTGGAAGCCAGTGTGTGGAAAGTCTAGTTTTCCTACTGTAAAAACAGTGAATGTGCAGGAAGAATGCATTGCTTTGCTTTGGAAGAGCTGCTGTTGAGGAAGGAGGATTATAGCTCTTTGGATTGGAGGTCAGTTTAGAAGACATTCGTAATTGAAGTGTGATTTGATTTATCAGGATCTCTTCCAGTTACTCTCTTTCCTTTAGATACTAGAAAATGACGTGACCTGGAAAATGTATCCTTTGATGGAAAATGGGAGCTCTATCTTGTGGATACTCCTAAGGAACATGTTTGTATGATGGAGAAGTCCAGTGTTGACTTTTCTGTTTACTACCTGAGCCTGGACATCATTTAGGATCTTGGATCTGATTTTCCTCCTCTGTTGGGTGGGGGTTGCGTAGCCACATTAGGGTTGTGATAAAAGTTAAGGGAGGTGTTGTGCCAGCAAAGAACTAGGTAACAAGGATGGCTTGGATACTCATTCAGTAAACATTGGCTGTTGTTGGGTGCAGGCATTTATTACCTTAAAGTCCTAAGTAAGCCATAGTTTTGAGTTGAGCCAGAGCCTTGGCTTGGTGAAGGGTTCTCTTGTTACAGGTTTTAGGCTTTGTTCCGTGCCACACAGCTTTGGAAATGCTTATTCAGAGACAGCTCAGTAGGGTAAAAAAAAAAAATTCTGAACAGGCTGGCATTTTATACAGTATTGTAAGACATTTATAGTTATTGAGCCAGAATTTTCACTGTAATAGAAAAAGCAGTTGCTTTTAAACTTCTTGTTCAATTTAGCAATTATGGGTGAGTTAAAATGTAGGCCATTTGAATTGGATTTGGAGGGTAAAGTAAGATTCTCTCCAACAGTGGGGGCTGACTCAGAGGAGGTAGCTTGACACAGTAGAAGCAGCAGCTGATGAGGAGCCAGGAGACCCAAGTCTCTGGCCTGGATTTGCATGAATAAGCTGTAATAGCCTTTGGGAAAATCGTTAAACATCTCAGTTTTCTAGTCTGTAAAATGAGAGGGCTGTGTTTGTGAATGGGTCTTTCAGCATACAGAAGATTCTCCCCAGCAGATCCCTGAAAATGGAATGCGTTATCTCCAGTCGCCAAGGAACAAAGTATTCTTGCTAATGCAGTACTCTTTTTTTGGAGAGGATTACCACTGTGGACAACCAGAACCCAAGAAAATACATCAGCACCAGAGTGATGCAGACAAAAATAGACACCTGGGAATCTCGTCATCTCCTAGGGCCATTGCTATGGGAATGTCCTGGGAAAGTATAACCATTCTAGTTACAAAAGTTTTCTGATGATGAGTCATTAGGAGCAAAGAGTTTACGGGGATTCGTCCATGGGATTTTTAAATGTTGATCATGTAATGGATGTCTTGTCATGTACTTTATGCATGGACACATCTTGAGAAATAGTTTATTGATTGACAAAACTTTTTAAACTGAAGTTTGTAAATATAAAAACTAATTTGGGTTAGCCTCGCTTTTTGAGGGTTTTTTTTTTTTTGCACATTTTGTTTCTTCATATAATTTCAATTGCAGATGTGAATCCACATTTCGTGCTGATTGCTTTTCTAAAGGGTTTAAGGTTTTACCAAGTCAGATTTTGAGCGGCAACATTTTCTATTCTCTGTATCACCCACCACCTGCAAAATTAAAGTAGGTTGAGTATGGAACAGACAGGTTAGGTGATTCCTTGGAATTATTCACTGACATTATGAGGGTGCCTCCTGTGGCACAGAAGACATATTCTTGAGAATTGTGACAAAACTTTGAAAAATCAATCCAATTTTCCTATTGGCTTGTGTTAGAATCTTTTTTTTTTTTAATTTTTTTATTTATTTCTAGGAGAGAGAGAGACAGCGTGAGCAGGGGAGGGTCAGAGAGAGAGGGAGACACAGACTCTGAAATAGGCTCCAGGCTCTGAGCTGGCAGTCAGCACAGAGCCCGACGCGGGGCTCGAACCCACGAACCGTGAGATCATGACCTAAGCGAAAGTTGGACGCTTAACCGACTAAGCCACCTAGGTGCCCCTGTGGTTTTAAATTATTAATATTTAAAATTTTATTTGTCATATACTTTATTCAAATACTTTGATAACATCTATGGGAATAAACCAACTGTGTTTTGGAAGACAATTTGCCCTTCCAAGACTTCAAATATATCTCATAACATATATTCATTCAGTAAATATATNACTCTGAAATAGGCTCCAGGCTCTGAGCTGGCAGTCAGCACAGAGCCCGACGCGGGGCTCGAACCCACGAACCGCGAGATCATGACCTAAGCGAAAGTCGGACGCTTAACCGACTAAGCCACCCAGGCGCCGCGGCTTGCGTTAGAATCTTAAACAAAGTGCTTTATCTTCGTTTCTGATCGATTTTCAATTAGCAATGGTTCCTGCCATTTTAACTCTAAATCATGTAGCCTTCCCACCCCCCATAGTTAATGATATATAAAAAAAAATTTAGAGCAAATCAGAGAAGCTTCTCTATGCTGTAACCTATTGGAGAGTTCTGGAGTGTGTGTGTGTGTGTGTGTGTGTGTGTGTGTGTGTGTGTGTGTGTGTGTGTTTGGGGGGCTAACTGGGTGATGAAGGACCTTGGTTCTGGTGCTTTCTCTGCTGCATCTTTGAGCAAGATCTCTTTGCCCCTCTCAGTCACTGTTTTCTCATCTGTATACTATGACCTCCATTGGTCCTATCTGGCTCCCTCAGTCTACAAATAATCAAGTGGGAAAAAGACATTTTCTATAAATAATAGTCCTATAATTTTTCATTTTGTAATTTAATTTTATTGAAGTGGATTATACCTATCTGTGCGTGAATAATGGCCTCCATCTATTATCCTTGTTTTTATTTAGATTTTTTTTCTTTGGCTGGTAAATTCCATTTTGGCTGGATTAGATTGAGAATCCTTGGGAGGCTCATTCAGCATAGACAGATTTATTCACTTTTCATGCCGGATGAAGAAGAGGAAATATTTTAAGATGGAGCTGACATGGAACATTAATTTGATTGAAGCCTTTCTGTGTGAGGAGTGATTATAGCATCTTCATTGCCATAATGGAGAGAGATTAGCATGGATTAGATTATCCCCTGTACAAAGGTTGTACAAATTGATAGCTGTTATTTGTAGGCTAGGCTGATCTTACAGTTACTGGCATGACTTCTTAAGCAATGCAGTCATGATTCCTTTCATGTGGTTTACATGTGGCAACAAGAGGAGCACGTATCCCTTGTTACTGAAACCTTGTGTCTCCCAATGGGAACTTGGCACAGACTCAAAAACGCAAGATGTGGATGCACAATATTAAGGGGATGGCACTGGTCATCTGGTGTGCTGTCTGCAATGAGAGTGCACACTGGCCAAAGGCAGAACAGTTCTTGAAACAGATGTTCAGACAAGATGGCTAGGATACTGTCGAAATGTGGTCTAGAATAATGATGAACATAAGCCTAAAAAAGTAGCCAAGATATGGTTCTGAATTATAGCCAGCCCTGGGATTATTATTTAATTCCAGTTTAGTGTGTTTACTGCCAAGTATGTGCCAGACTCTCTGAAACAGAATCTGGTTTTTGCCAGAGGTACTTAGCAACTATATTTTAAGCCTAAATTCCAAAAAATAAAAAAAAAGTAAAGAATAAATTGCTTTCTGATGGGAGTAAGTTGTATTTCAAACAGCCTCTGAAACTGCACCTTCTCTAAGAGAGACTTTCCCTGACTGAGTGGAAGAAAGGGGGCAGGAAAGGGGCAGTCTTCCCCTCTGCTATACCCACCTGGACTTGTCACACCAGCATTTCTCACCTCAGGTGTATAAGCAATTGGTACGTGTGGTCAGTGATGACTAGTACTTCTGTGGCCACCTTATCCCACCTCATTGCTGTCACCTGCTCCCTTTTGCTTTTCTACCTCAGGGGAACTGACCTCCTCCTTGGTTTTCAGATGCACCAAATACCTTCCTGCTTCAGGGTCTTTCTCCTACTCTCGAGTCTCTGGATAGCTCTCCCTTCCTGTAGTACAGGTCTCACTCCTTACTTTCTAGAGGGTTTTGCCTGGATGCTGTCTTAGCCGCAGGTTTCTCTGGCTACCCCATTTTAAAAAGCAGTACTTCCCCCCAGAATTCCCTGTCCTTTTCATCTTGCTTTGTTTTACCTAATAACATTAATTAGTATCTGACAGATTACACTTGATGCTTATCTGTTTCCCCTCTAGAATGAGGATAGAGGGTTGGAACAATGCCTGGCACACAGTGGATGCTCAATAAATATTTGGTGAAGAAATGAAGACATGATTAGCAATTAATTTGTATGTGTTCATATACATTATATCAGGGGCTTCATGGAGACAGTATTGGAATTTAACTTGTGACTCAAGCACTGACAGAATCCTGGAGACCAGAGGTTCTCAGACTGTTCATGAACTTGAATCAGCGTTTCGCAAAATTTAATACACACGTGAATCAACTGGGTATCTTATTGAAAGTGCGTTTTCTGATTCAGTAGGTGTGAGTTGGGGGCTGGAGTTCTGCACATCTGAGAGGGTCCAATGTGGTGGTGAAGATGCTGGTCCAAGGATTGTGCTTTGAGTAGCAAGGCTTAAAGATATCCATAGGTGGCATTCAAGGCATTCATAGACTCAGGGGTACTATTTT
This sequence comes from Hyaena hyaena, assembly GCF_003009895.1. Lineage (NCBI taxonomy): Eukaryota > Metazoa > Chordata > Mammalia > Carnivora > Hyaenidae > Hyaena > Hyaena hyaena. The sequence continues at coordinate 1,099,340 of NW_024081254.1, read as the reverse complement.
GAATACCAAGTATCATTGTTTTAGCAAAAACTGAAGTGCCAGTTTCTGGGACTTTCTGATTAACAGAATGCCAATAAACATGTAATTTATTAGACATTTTAAAATAGAACTTTAAATTGTTAGCCATGTATATTTGTTCTATATGCAGACATACATTATGTATACAGGGAATTTCTTTTTCTGAGGAAATGGTAAAGATGTTTAAAGGGGTGATAACTTCAAACAAGGGTAACTGCCATTTTAAAATGGCTGATGATGGTAGACAAAGGAAACTTTAGTTATCAAACCAAAGCACGTCATAACCACATTGTCACAGTGGTGACAAAACCAGCACATATGCTTGAGAATACTTTGCAAGATGGTGTTTTTACTCAAGAGTTTTTTTTTTTTTAAAACTAAACAAACAACTTACTTTTTAAGTTGACGTTTACCAGAGGTGATATTTTCCCAGAGAAATATTAGGTGAAAACGTTCACAAAGTGCTTGGAAACCTACAGTCCCAAGACAAATATTTGTTTTCCCCTAACCACTGGAAATGGACCCCAGCTGGAAACATTGGCTAAAAATGAATATTTGGAAACTCTAAGGCTCTCTATAAAAGCCATCGCAGTAGCTCACTGTCCTTCTAATCTGAGGCCAAAATACCCTCGAAGGGGCACTGGTGTAGAAAAGCTGTTTTCAGGCACAAAACACAAAACAAGACCATCAAGAGCTGCATAGTTTCAGTCAGGCATCTTACCCCCAGGTGCATTGGTCTCAGCCAAGGAGTGTGGGCAATTTAGTTTCAAAAGTAATAATCCCTGAAAGAATAAGAGGAGACATTTGGAAAAACCGAGATGTTTAATATTAAAACACTCTACTATAATAGACATCTAGTGCAAGGCTTAGTCAAATGTGATAAATTCTAGACTCCCTTGCATCGCTTTGGTACCTTTGTTATCATAATTACCAATGTTGTTTCTAATTATCATAGTGGATAACATTCATTGAGAACTTAATATATGCTGGTCACTGTGCTAAGCACCTTCTATGTATTTTCTGTATAGGAAATGCTTTGAAAAACTTAGTTGAAGTAGGCGATTTAATCATTTTTGTTTTGCAGATAAAGAACCTGATGTAGACACATGATTATATTGGTCTAGGTGACAGCATTACTGAGTGGTAGAATTGGGATTCAAATTTAGATAATCTGACTTCAGAGCTCATGCTATTAACACTTATGCTGTATTTATAACGGTAACACATCGATTACTGGTGACCCTGGGACATCATTTAGGAGACTACATTTTAAAGTTAATTAGTTTAATTTACCTTCAGGGGTAAAGGAAACACAGATTTTTATAAACTTCAATTAGCAAATTATTCTAAGTTATTTTTCAGAAGAGATACTATATCTTCTTTGTTAAGGAAATAATGGTGAAATTTTTACTCCTGTGAGCTTGGAGCTCCAACATTCCCATTTCATGGAAGCAGGGATTTTACGTCCCTTTATAGCATGGCACATATAACTCGGTAGGCTAAAATGGCCTAAGGTGAAGATAAATGTGATTGTTTTTGACATTGACCACTTTTCTTAACAGAATCTCAGTACTTTAATGTGTGTTGGACAGAGCTTTCAGTTGCACATAATGGCATATGCACAGGCTAGTTTAATCAGAAAAAAAGAATGTATCAACAGATATTAGTAAGCATCTGAAATTCCCGGGAGCGTGCCAGAGAGCCTGGTTCTGGGGCTCCCAGCTCTACCCCAGGCCTTCTCTCTGATCATATGGCTTCTCATCACCTGTGATGCCAGGTATCTGGCTCCTGAGGCTGATGAACCAAATGCCTCCCCCACTGCTCCTGCCAGAAACCTGCTTCTCCTTGGTTTGGTGCCCAGGTGTTGAAGTAGTTTCTCAATTTTCTGGCTTCCAAAACTGGACTTGCCATGTGAGGTAATCCCGAAATGTAGGAATATGTCCAAAGATGTCAAACGGTCATCATGAAGGAAGCCCCCAGTGTTGTGAAATATGCAAATAAATGTGAAATATCTTTCTCTTTATTGCATTTCCCTCTCATTTTAGTTCCTTTGTTATTTCTTATTGAGAATGGAGACTGTTCTTTCAGTCCCCAAATGGCACTGTGTTAAATTCTCAAAAAGGTTTATCATGGACTTTTTGAGTCTGATGAAAAATAAGAAATCTGTGTTAAAAAGGCAATGGAGGGGGCATCTGGGTGGCTTAATAGGTAGAAGTTCTGATTTAGGCTCAGGTCAAGATCTCATGGTTCATGAATTTGAGCCCCACATTAGGCTCGTTGCTGTCAGTGCAGTGCCCACTTTGGATATTCTATCCCCTTTTCTCTCTGCACCCTCCCTTCTCTCCCTCTCTCTCTGAAACATGAATAAACAATGTTTTTCAAAAAGGCAGTGGAGGAAATGTGAATTTGGTGCTAAGCATTTTTAACTTGAGAGATGGTAGGACATTTAAGTGAACATAGAATGGGCAAATGGGGACAAGGGATTGGGACTCAGAAGTACACACAAGGCTTTAGATTTGGGTGTGAGAGATGCCCTCCAAGAAATGACAGTAGAAGCATTGTCCAGAGAATGAATGTGTTTTCTGATAGCAACAAGTAGGACAGAAGATTGAATATGGAACTGTGAAGACCCCCTCCCCTACTCCCCAGCTTTGCACAGGTCCATGTGCAGAAAAGAAAGGTAAACTTGTAAAGGAGTTCAGAAGGACCCGCTATAGAGTTCAGAAGATGGCTGTGTCATTATAGTGTCCTGAGGATTAAAGGAGGCAATGTATTGAAACTGATTGCCTTTATTGACTTTCATTAAAATATAGTTTCCTAACTGTAAAACAGAATTTGAAAGAGATCAATAATATTGGAAGTGTGTCTTATACTTCCTGAATTTGTTTTCAGATCCTTATCATTTCATTGGATTTAATGTAATTAAAGTCATTACATTTAGAAATCATTTTGTGTGGTTACAACAATTTTGAGTTATTTTATCTTATTTTAATCTAACTTAAACATAAGGTCAAATCCAGTTTCCCTGTAGTTAATCACATACTTGAAGAAATGACTTTAAGAATTCTCTTTTGGGAAAGGATATTTTGCATGCTGTCCAGTGTGTAGTTTTCTGCTTGGCCACAACCTGTGTGACATGGACATACCACTTTACATCTCACTTCTCACTCAAAACATCTTTTGGGACTAGATAAGGACCTAATTTTCAGATCAGAAGAAATAACACTTCACAGTTTAGGAAACATGTATTTGCAGTTTCTTATATCTCTGTATAATGTGATAAATAAGAAGGCTTAATTCATTCAGAAAATACTAACTTAAAAAAGCCTAATGTATGCCAAAGAATATTCTTGATGTTTAGTGGTTTGGGGTTGAGGTAGAAGTAGGGAGACATTTACTACTTAAATGTAAGTAGGAGACAGAAAGTAACATTTACCTTTTACTTCCTGAAAGGAACTGGGTTTTATTTTTACTTAAGAGACATAGCAAGAAAAAGTTAATTCTCTATACTATAGGTATATTGAGTTAAGCCATGGCATGACAGAGGAAGGCTTGGTATCATGAAGGTTTCTATTTCAGTAACAAGGGGAAAAAAAAAAGCCTAAATTTTATGTGGAATGTTATCATACTAGGAAGAAGACCATGGAGTTTTCTAAGATGAATTTGATCACCCTTATTAATGCCAAGTAATAAGCCATATTATTATGTCCAAGCATAGTTTTTCTGTCCTGGTGATGGTGGACCTTAAATATTATCTTTTCTCTGGTGAAGCTCTTATCCCTTTACTTACAGACATTGTTGAGTTTACTTAGCATATACATGAATCTAGCATCAGATTTCTGTTGTCCTTCGATAAACCACTTTCCTTATCGCAAAATCATTTTGTTTTAAGAAAAGAATGAGTGTGGCAAACCTAGAAGTATACAAAGGATCATTCATGGATATAGGATGGAATAAGGCTAAAAACAAAAATAACAGTGCTTATTTGAGAAATCCTAATATTGTTTAAAATTGTCATAAATTTACTTTCATAAGAAAATAGTTAATTTAGGTCCAGTGCATTTTTGGCAGTGTTATATATGTACTTCTCTTGCTGGGGCAGTCATTTGTTTTCAATAATATCTTTATCTTGATTAACCTATGAATTTCTTTTCTTTTTTCTTTTTTTTTTTTTAATAGCAGGGCCATTGGTTGAATAAATATTCTCCAATAATAAAATTAGCAACATCAACAATAGCTGGCATTTACTGAGTCCTGACCGTGTGCTAGGCATTGTTTTAATCACTTGGCATAGATGAACTGGTAATTCTCACAGTGGCTCTGCTATGGTAGAAGCACATCATACTCCTACTTCATGTATAAGGAAAGTGAACAGAGAGTAAGGAACTTAGACACAGTTACACAGCTAGTAAATGTTAGAGTCAGATTTTAAATCCAGGTAGTTAGATTGCAAATTGGTATTCTGTCCTGCCGAAGAACCCCCCTTCCAACCTGTCCAGGGGTACCCCGAAGGAGGGATGGTGTCGGTGTGAAGGAATGGACACAGATAGCTCAGGTGAACCGATCTGGACAGTTTATTGATGCTTCAGCCAGCGCATATATGTGCTTTCTACTTCCTATATGTGTGCGTCAAGCTTTAGTTTCTATTCTCAGAATGCTTCCAGGGAATTCATCCGTGAGGAAACTTTCTGGTTATTTCCTTGCATTTCTGCTCTTTTACTTTTTAGAGTTAATCTTTAATCTTACTATTTCTATGTCTAACAGCCTCACTGGCTAATTCTGTTTTCTATATTTATAGTTCCATTTGTTATACCTGAGACAGGTATAGCCTATTCTTTAGAGAAATTGAAGCGTGACTACTTTCTTAGTATCTACCCTTTCTGTAACCTTTTATGGGGACATTTTTTTTTTAAATATTTTTATTTATTTTTTATTTATTTCTAGGAGAGAGAGAGAGAGACAGCGTGAGCAGGGGCGGGTCAGAGAGAGAGGGAGACACAGACTCCGAAACAGGCTCCAGGCTCTGAGCTGGCAGTCAGCACAGAGCCTGACGCGGGGCTTGAACCCATGAACCGCGAGATCATGACCTAAGTGAAAGTCGGACGCTTAACCGACTAAGCCACCCAGGCGCCCCAGGACATGTTTTCTTTAGAGTGCCTTCAGTGATCAACTAACTGCTAAGTTACACGAAAAGGCTCAGGAAGAAAAATAAGCTGATTGAATAGCAGAAGAGATATCAGTAGCTTTGCTTCCAGAGAACCGCTGTGCGGTCTTCTCTTGTTGACCCCTTGGGCTGTGTCATCAGGTGGGTGATGAAGTTTGGCTCCTGGCACTATCCTGCATCAATAAAGACAGTTTCTAACCAATTAAAATTTTCTCAGAGCATATTTTTAGATAATAAAAATTGGTAGAATATAAGAAAAAAGAAAGCATGGGGAAGATGGGAAGAATGAAAGGAATAAAGATTGCTCCATCATTGGATGAGAGCTCTTGTAACACTTTGAGTTATTCACAATTAATTTTTTCCTACACACACACACACACACACACACACACACACACACACACTTTAGATCGTATTATCATCCAGTGCCATATAGTTTTGATTATTACGGCTTTGTAGTATATCTTGAAATCTGGGATTGTGATATCTTCAGCTTTGTTCTTCTTAAGATTGTTTTGACTGTTTGGGATCTTTTGTAGTTCCACACAAATTGCAGTATTATTTGTTCTGACTCTCTGAAAAATCATTTTGATAAAGGTATTTTGCTAGAGGTTGCATTAAATCTATACATTTCTTTGGGTAGTATGGACATATTGGTTCTTCTAATTTATGAGTAGGGAATATCTTTTTATTTGCTTGTGTCATCTTCGGTTTCTTCCATCATTGTTTTTATAGTTTTTGGAGCATAGGTATTTCACCTCTTTGGTTAAGTTTATTTCTAGGTATCTTACTGTTTTTGGTGCAGTTGTAAATGGGGTTGTTTTCTTAACTTCTTTTTCTGCTACTTCATTATTAATGTACAGAAATGCAACGGATATCAACTTTGTATCCTGTGACTTTACTGAATCAATTCTCATAGTTAATTGATAGTCTTTTGGTTTTTCTGTATCTAGCCATCTGCATACAGTGACAGTTTTACTTCTTCCTTACCAATTTGGATATCTTTCATTTCTTGTCTAATTACTGTGGCTAGGACTTTCAATACTATGTTGAATAAATGTGGTGAGAGTGGGACATTCTTGTCTTATTCCTGATCTTGGAAGAAAAGCTCTCAGTTTTTCACCATTGAGTATGATGTTCATATTATAATATTTTTTTAACAGTATTGTTCAGTTAATGTATTTTGGAAATGTTATTACAGTATTATTTTAGTATGTTTTTTTAGTGATTGTATTAAAATGTGGATGTTCCACACTTTATGCACCCCTATTATTGAGTATTAATTTTCTACTTCTTTTAGGAAACAAGGTTTTTAATAAAAACATAAAAACTAATAGGCATTAGTACCAAACATTATAATCCAGTTAAAATTATATAAATATGACTTCAACTGTAATTCAGTAATTTATGTTTTCTGTTTTAGACTTGTTTGTTTACTTTAGCCATATCTGCTTATTTGTTCCTCAAAACTATAATTTATATTTGGGAAAAGTTGACAAAGAGAATGTTTCAATCTGAAGTTGTATTTATTATTTTGGGTCACATTCAGCAAATGATTCTTTGAAAAATTTCTCAGATGGCTCAGCTGATGTTAAAAAGCCTCATCATCTAGTCATCTAGGAAAATGCCATGTTTACCATTTTGCGTTGTGTTAAGATATTGGATCTAGTGTGTTTTCACCACAACATGCTATTTTCGAGCATAATTTTCCCCCATATTTTCATTACAGATGAAACAGATAATCTTTGTGAAAATCTGATACGACAAAATTTTATTTATCAGTCTACCAGTAGTACTACCTCTATCCTGTGAGTCTGTATATCTTTACAATGATGATTATTCTCAGTGAGTTACATTATGAAAGTTATTAATGGAAGATTAAATTGTGGGAATCATAGAGTAGTAGAATATGCAGTTTGGAGTAACATGGACCCTGAAAGGCAAATAGGATCTGCTACTTTCTAGTTGTGTAATATGGAGCAATTTACTTAACCTCTCTGAGCTTCAGTGTTTTGCCTATAAAGTGGGCTTGTAAGGATTACACGAAATATGTCATATGTATAGTGTCTGAGCTCATATATATAATGTCTGAGCTCTAGTAAGCTTTCAGTAAATGTTAGCTTATATTATTAATTTATTATATTATACTATCATTATTAAGTATGTTTTATTCTACAGCAGTAAATATGGAATACAGATCTTCCTGGACATAAGATGGGGTTACACCCCATAAGCCTGTTGTAAGTTAAAAATACAGTGGGAGTGGGGGATGGGCATGGAGGAGGGCACTTGTTGGGATGAGCACTGGGTGTTCTATGGAAACCAACTTGACAATAAACTATTTAAAATATAAATATATATTTTATAAATAAATATATATAAATATAATATAATATAGATATATATTATATTATAAGTTTTATAAAATAATAAATATTTAAAAATTAAATTAATTAAAATTTAAATTAATTAAATTAAAAATTAATAAAATTTATATAATATATAAATATAATATGAATATAATATAAATATATATATTTATATATATATGGTCAAGCAAACAACGAAAACAAGTTGACAATAAACTATGAAAGGGAAAAAAAATTCAGTTGGTCGAAAAAGCATTTAGTATACTTGATCTACCAAACATCATAGCGTAGCTTAGTCTACCTTAAATGTGCTCAGCATGCTTCTAGTAGTTGGGTAGAATCACCTAACAGAAAGCCTATTTTATAATCAAATGTTGAATATCTCATGTAATTTATTGAATGTTGTACTGAAAGTGAAAAACAGAAGTGTTGTATGGGAACAGAATGGTTGTCAGGTATTAGTTGTGTGTCCCTGTGATCGTGGGATTGACTGGGGGCTATAGCTCACTGATGTGCCCAGCATAATGAGAGAGTCATACCACATATTGCTAGCCTGGGAAAAGGTCCAAATTCAAAGTTCAGTTTCTTCTGAATGAAATATGCTATTGCACACCATCCTAATATTGAAAAATCATTAAGTCAAACCACTGTAAGACCATCTTTATTGGTTTTTATGTGCAGAACCTAAACAGTTCTCTCATAGAGTTGCTAATTAACCAACGTGCAGGATTTATTGACTGGAGTTGATGACAGGACACTTACTACATGCAAAGTTTTTGAATAATAAATCATGAAGAGTTTGTGTCCTTAGTTACAACAATAAAATAATGGAATTTCTTTAAGGTTCTTTCATGTATCATACATAGCTATTTAGTTTGCCCTGAGTTTTTCAAGAACACTTTACATTGTTTATTTTATGTGTAATTAATGCATCTTTAGAACCTACTGTGTACAATTACTTAATCTTATTGCTTTTGCTAATAATTATAAACTCAAAGTGCATAAAAAGCATAGTTCCATGTATCATTTCAGGGATTCCACTGACAGAACAGTTTCTCCAATGCAAGCATCATGATTTGATTCCAGGATTATATTTTGTATTGATCTGAAATGAGAAGTTACTATCTTTGGTTTGACACAGCCACAAAAACAGTGTTCATCCTCCCTGGCCTGACCCTGACAACCCTCAATTGATCCTCAACTGGTCTATAGTATCATACTAATAGTTGGGCTAGTTCCTAGGAGAATATTTTTGCTGATCCATAGGTGAAGGCAAAACTGTCAACACTTTATTGGAGTGAAATAGAGTTATCATACCTTTTTCTTTTTGTACATCTAGTTTAGACAGATTACTTGTAGAAGTCAGAGTCCAAGCTAGTGGGAAAAGCATGCTTAGAATTATGGATATCTTTGGTGATGGAGAAGAGAAGTAGAATGTAAAATCTGTCTGCAACTACTTTGTCTTAGTGCTTACCAATCCTGTGACAGTGCACAATTAAATGATACTTCCAAAAAAATCATGAAAGAAGAAAACCATTTAAAAAGCCATACTAACTTAATAAAAGAGAAAATTCTGACAGGATACCTGAGGAATTTTGCTTTAGAATAGGCTCACTCTAAGGTAGAGTGATTTCTTTTAAGCCTGAATCTTGGCTTACTCTGCCTCTTCTATGTAAATCAGACCTCATAGCTCCAGGAGAGAGTCCAAACCAGAAGTCTGGTGGCATGCATTCTATTCTAACCCAGCCTCAACCTCTTTCTGCTTTTTACTTTCAGCAAAAAGCCACCTAACCTCTCAATCTCCAGTTATTCATCCATCAAATGAGAAGTTTATATCGGGTGGTCTTAAAGGCTCATTTCAGTTCCACCATGATATAACTTGCAAATGGAAATATCTTTGCAAATGTGTTAGGTAGCTTGCTCTCAGTTTTGGGACAGAAAGTTGGAGATATTAGAATATATTAAAACTGAAAAGCTTTCTGTAGAAATGGGCTTTAAAGATATATGTGTAAAATAGTCTGATCTTATGTCAAGTAACACCTCTTGCAGCTGATACTTACTTTTATAACATGTACACACATTGTCAATTTAGATTGCTGTGTTTAGGTTAATGTTCTCAGGCATTATTTCTACATCACCATCAGGAAATGATAGATTTGAAACCTATCCTTTACCATCATGAGCTCACAAAAATGAGAATATTCTTTTATTTCATTAATTGTTTTAAAACAATTTTAAATATGAGTGCCTGGGTGGCTCAGTAAGTTGAATGTCTGACTCTTGATTTGGGCTCAGGTCATGATCACAGTGTCATAGGATTGAACACTGTGTCAGGCTCAGTGCTGAGTATGGAGCCTGCCTAAGATTCTCTTTCTCTCTCCCTCTGCCCTTACCCCATTTGAGCTTGCTCTCCCTGTAAATTGAAAAAAAAAAAAAGTTTCAGTAAACATAAATTCTTATTAAATATCCAGTGTTTCCATGTTAGATAGCTCTCAGTGTCTAGGTAGCAAAGAACTGTATCCTTCATTGTAGGAAAATGTCTTCTTGGAGAGTCTTCAAGATTATTAGCAAATTTAGGATATTCTTCCAAGGACCCTCTGTGGTATTAGGTCTCACTGAAGAGATACTTTAATTTGTACAATTTGCTGTGACCATCATACAATACATACCTTTTGGATATGTTAAGGAATGTATGAAACACACAGTAATGACACTAGACAACATTTCTCTCTCAAAAAAAATGATGAGAGCATTTTTAGTGCCATTTCTCAGATGGCAAAGTGAAGTATAAAGAAGTTAACTTGGCCAACAATCACTAAGTGAAGGAGACATGATTCTCTTTTATTTTATTTTTTAAATGAACTTATTTTATTAGATAGCTTTTTTTTTTTTTACAAATAGTTTATTGTCAAATTAGTTTCCACATAACACTCAGTGCTCATCCCCAAAGTGCCCTCCTCCATGCCCATCCCCCCTCCCCCCCACATCCATCAGTCCTCAGTTTTTGTCAGCATTCAAGAGTCTCTCATGGTTTGCCTCTCTCCCTTTCCCCCACCATTTCCGCCCTTCTTCTCCCCCTTGTTCCTCCGTCAAGTTCCTCCTAATCCTCCTATACGTGCAAACATATGATATTTGTCCTTCTCTGCCTGACTTATTTCGCTCAGCATAACACCCTCAAGGTCCATCCATGTTGCTACACATGGCCAGATTTCATTGTTTCTCATTGCCATGTAGTATTCCATGGTATAGATAAACCACATCTTCTTGATCCATTCATCTGTTGATGGACACTTAGGCTCTTTCCATGTTTTAGCTATTGTGGAGAGTGCTGCTATGAACATTGGGGTACATGTGCTCCTATGCCTCAGCATTTCTGTATCCCTTGGGTAAATTCCTAGCAGTGCTATTGCTGGGTCATAAGGGAGTTCTATTGTTAGTTTCCTGAGGAACCTCCACACTGTTTTCCAGAGGGGCTGTACCAGTTTACATTCCCACCAACAGTGTAGGAGGGTGCCCGTTTCTCCACATCCTCGCCAGCATCTAGAGTTCTCTGATTTGCTCATTTTAGCCACTCTGACTGGCGTGAGGTGGTATCTCAGTGTGGTTTTGATTTGTATTTCCCTGATGAGGAGGGATGCTGAGCATCGTTTCATGTGTCTGTTGGCCATCTGGATGTCCTCTTTGGAGAAGTGTCTGTTCATGTCTTCTGCCCATTTCTTCACTGGGTTGTTTGTTTTTCGGGCGTGTAGTTTGGTGAGTTCCTTATAGATTCTGGATATTAACCCTTTATCTGATATGTCATTTGCAACTATCTTTTCCCATTCCGTTGGTTGCCTATTAATTTTCTGGGTTGTTTCCTTGGCTGTGCAGAAGCTTTTAATCTTGATGAGGTCCCAACAGTTTATTTTTGCTCTTGATTCCCTTGCTTTTGGGGATGTGTCAAGTAAGAAGTTGCTGCGGTGGAGGTCAAGGAGGTTGTTTCCTGCTTTCTCCTCTAGGGTGTTGATAGTTTCCTGTCTCACGTTCAGGTCCTTTATCCATTTTGAGTTGATTTTTGTGCATGGTGTGAGAAAATGATCTAGTTTCATTCTTCTGCATGTTGCTGTCCAGTTCTCCCAACACCATCTGTTAAAAAGGCTGTCTTTTTTCCATTGGATATTCTTTCCTGCTTTGTCAAAGATCAGTTGGCTGTATACTTTTGGGTCCACTTCTGAGTTCTCAATTCTGTTCCATTGGTCTATGTGTCTGTTTTTGTGCCAATACCATACTGTCTTGAGGATGACAGCTTTGTAGTAGAGGCTGAAGTCTGGGATGGTGATACCTCCCGTTTTGGTTTTATTTTTCAGTATTACTTTGGCTATTCGGGGTCTTTTGTGGTTCCATACAAATTTTTGGATAGTTTGTTCTAGTTTTGAGAAGTATGCTGGTGCAATTTTGATTGGAATTGCATTGAATGTGTAGAGTGCTTTAGGTAGTAATGACATCTTAACTATATTTATTCTTCCTATCCATGAGCATGGAATGTTTTTCCATTTCTTTGTGTCTTCTTCAATTTCCTTCATAAGTTTTCTATAGTTTTCATCATACAGATCTCTTGTATCCTTGGTTAGGTTTATTCCGAGGTATTTTATGGTTTTTTGTGCAATTGTGAATGGGATTAGTTTCTTGATTTCTCTTTCTGTTGCTTCATTGTTGGTGTATAAAAATGCAACTGATTTCTGTACATTGATTTTGTACCCTGCAACTTGGCTGAATTCTTGGATCAGTTCTAGTAGGCTTCTGGTGGAGTCTGTCGGGTTTTCTATGTAGAGTAGACATGATTCTCTTTTAAACATATCTATTTTGAGAGAGAAAGCAAGAGAGGACACCAAGCAGTCCCCATGCTGTCAGCACAGAACCCGTCGGTGGGGCTCGATTCCACAAACTACAAGATCATGACCTGAGCCAAAATCAAGTCACTTAACTGACCGAGCCGCCCAGGCACCCTGAGAAACATGATTCTTGAACACATAATTTTTTTCTCATACTGCTTTGCTATAACAATAAATATGTGGAGGTTTTTAAAATTTTTAGTGTGAATGTTAAGAAAACACTGTATTTTAGGATGTTTTATAGAACCACTCCCCAAAACCCACCAATAATAGAAATTCTTCATTCTCCCTACTTTTCATATTTTTCCCTATGTGATCACACTGGCTTGGAATCAAGAATGCTTGCTTCTCCAGGTCTCAGGTTCTTCAGTGTACTATGATGAAAAGGTTGGGTCAGAAAATGTGAGAATCTCTAAGGTCTCTTCTCAGTTCAGTTACATTTGCTTTATGGAGTTGTGTGTTTTTTCCAGATGCTTTATAAAGTGTGTTAGTGTCAGCTGGCCTGGCCCTTGACACTGGAAGAGGAAGTAGTCAATAGGTTCCCAACGTTTTAAGGTGAAGACTGAAAGTGGAAACCAGGGTTTTGCTTTCTTACTTTTGTTGAAGCAGGCTGTTACTGACCGCTGCCTGGGGTGTTTGGGATTAGTCACAGAGAAGCAGGCTCTATATGGCAGACTGACAGTGAGTCATCCTGAGTAAAGCACAGGACCAGTGGCTGGTGTACACCTGCCATGTTAAAAATGATGCAGCTGCCCAGGAGAGCCACAGCACATGGGAGAAGGGTATTAGGGGCTTCCCATGGCAGTGTCCATCTTAAAATGATAAAAATGAATGTGATCTCAGAAAGCAGAAACTTTCTCACTTTATAGCTGGGGCTCAAGGAAGTGAGGATAATTGTGCAAGTTTGTAACTTTAGTGTGAAAGTTGACGATGGAATTCAGGTCTCCCGACTTCATATCTAACTTCTCACTTATACTTACTTATGCTAAATATTAGACCTCTTTTGTTTCCATTGCTGTGACGGTCCTGGATTGTAATACTATAAGAATATGGTCACTGAGTGAATTTATGTCCATTATATTTCATACACAACTTGAAATGCATCTGCTTTTTTTTATCAAATCAACATAAAGCACTTGAAACTTACATTCAAAATTAGACAATAAACATAGTGACACACTAGGATCATTTGTTGGTATTTTATCATGTTTAAGCGAGTTGAATAATTACTGCTCAAGGATTTATATTCAGCACCACATACAGATAATAGAAACAAAAGTCAATAAACAGGAAAGACATTAAACAGAAAGGTAGCAATAAAAGGCTGCCTTTTGAATTCCACAGGGCTTGTGTTAGGTGAAGTCTTATTTATCATAGTTATGCAGTAAAGGAAGTGCAGTTGACCCTTGAATAATGTGGAGGTTAGGGGCACCAACCCCCTGTGCAATCCATGTATAACTTTTGACTCCCCTAAAACTACTAGTGTCTACTTTTCTTTTAAAGTTTATTTTTATTTATTTTGAGAGAGAGGGAGAGAGAGAGAGAGAGAGAGAGCAAGCAGGGAAGGGGCAGAGAGAGAGAGAGAGAGAGAGGGAGGGAGAGAATCGAAACAGGCCCCACACTGTCAGCACAAAGCCCTACATGGGGCTGAAACCTACAAACCATGAGATCATGACCTGAGCCAAATTCATTAGTTGGATGCTTAACCAACTAAGCCACCCAGGTGCCCCTCTAATGTTTCCTTTCAAATGGAACCTTTACTAATAAGGTAAACAGTCAATTAATACAACTTTTTATGTTATATGTACTCTATACTGTATTCTTAAACTAGAGAAAAGAAAATGTTGCTAAGAAAATCATAAGGCAAAGAAAATACATTTATAGTACTTAGTGTGTTTATTGAGAAAGTCCCCACTAAAAAATAAAAAGCATCTGATGCATAATATTTCAGCAAATATATGTATGGTATTTGCTGTACCACAAAGGAAATATCTTTAAAAATGAGCACTTTGAAAAGATCCTTTGGATTCTGCATAAGAAATGAAATGAGTACATATTTGTATGAAAGATAAGATTTGGTGATATTTCCTTATAGAATGAATCACCTGAAAATGGTGGAAATGAAGCAGCAAATTATTACTTTTTTTTGTTTTGTTTTACATTTTCTGTTCCTTTTACCTTCCATTTTAACCCTAGAATAATAGTAACCCTCTTTTAAACAACAGAAAAGAGACAGTACAGAATAACAGAGTATCAGGATGGGTCTGCTTTACAGTCAACTGGAAACAAGAGACTTTAGTTCCAAATACCAGATTAGTCCTTGACTAGAAGACAGTGGGTAGTCACTTCCCCTGTGCTGACCTAATTCCTTGTGTAGAGAAATGACTTTAAACTCCATGGTTATGTACAGTGTCTTTGGACACAGAGTAGCTTGTCAACTTGGGAAAATTTAATAACAAATTTTATCATCTTTAGCAAATATTGAGTCATATGTGACTCCATGTGTAATTAATATGCATTATAGACAAAATGCAACGAAAAGAAATGCAAAAACATGATAATTTTAAAAAAATTAATGAGTGATAAGAGTGTTTATTAGGTATATATATTTCATTCTGGAGTTAACTATTTGCATAATTTCTAAGTTAATATGACTATTTAAAATTAGAACTAAAGGTCATAGAAACATTGGTGGCCATAAGACATTTTAGAAATTCTAAAAATAATAGAACACACTTCCATAGCCTCCTATTAAATAACAAAATATTATATACAGCTGTAAAAAAACCAAAAAGTCCCCATATAAGTGGATCCACACAGTTCTAGTCCATGTTATTCAAGGCCTAACTGTATAACACATATAAGTAAAGGTTTCAGTGATTCTAATTTGGGAAAGTTGCAAATTCAGGTTTGAAAGGATAAACAAAATTCATGTGTTTATTGAAGATGGAATCCAAAGAAATCTTAAGAATTGAAAGAAAGAATATAGGCACCCTAAAAGTATTCAGGTATAAAGAAATAATCACAGATGAGAAATCCTGAAGGACTAATAGTGATGGAAGAGAGGTACTGGCTTGTTAGTATATTTGGGTTTGCAGTTTGGAAATCCTCTCTCTAAACTTCATAAAAACTAATAATTGTGCTAATAATCTTGGTATTGATAATCATAATCTGGTTATGTTGATTTAGGTACATGATTTTATGCAAATCAGTCAACCCTTCTGAACATCTAATTCCTCATTTGTAAAGGAGTTGGACTAGAATATATTTCTTGGTTTAACCACTCTCTGACAAAGAATACTGTGATTAGTATCTGAGCTCTGTCAAGAGGTAAAAAATTACGATGGTGTTTTGTAAATTAAGTGAGTAACTTGATTTCTTAGATTATGTAATAGGCATGCTTTTTTCAGTCATCCATAGATATTCCCGATTGCTTAATATTATAGATGTTTAAGGCTAGAATACACACAAGAAACTTAGATATAGTCCACTTACACTCCAAAATTTTATCAATAAAAGTGATGAGACCTTAGAGGTATAAAGTTACTTACCTCACTGCTTACTATACTAGTAGAGCCCCAAAGAGGAGCAGGTCCTAATGATTTTCAGTAAAGAGTTTTGTTTTTTTCCTTCTGTAGGAAAGACAATAAATGGGTCTTCTTTCTCATGGCATCACAGATCAATTGGTAGTGCCTGTCTGATGAGAAAAATTGTGGAGTAGAGACCCAGGTACTACAGAAAAGATTACTGTTATTGATTAGTGCTGTCTGCTATGTGAACAGCATAGAGCAATAGCATATATGTTTGTCACTTCTTCTCAAGGCAATTCTTTATATGTGCTCCTTGAGGCTAAACTTTCAGTATTTCCTCTGCTTTGCTTGTAATTGCCATCACCAACAATATCACTTAATGTTCTCTGAGGTATTCTACCCTAAGAGAAGTAATATGTCTCAGTGGACCAGCAGTAGATTTGATCATTCAGAAATAGGTCATTCTTAGTGTTTGGATCCTCACTGGGTTTTCTTGAGCTCTTTTTCATTTCTTATGTTACTAAATATTTTGTGCATCTACGTTAGCATCGTGTGGCCTGACTAGGGTCTTAAAGCTGTCTGGGCAGGGTCATACCCTGTTGCCTTTTATTGTAAGATGGTGAGAAATAGTGAGAGAGGAAAGGCAGATAGCTTGTCCTTTGTGATTCTGACAACTTAAGTCTGATTTCTCATAGCCTCATTTTATTCCTGGATATGGACTTTCTGAGGTATGATGTTGAAGGAAGCTTTCTCCCATGGCTGGTGTGCCCTGGCTCCTTGGTCTGCTCAAAGGAGTTGTGAAAGAAACATACCTTGAACCAGCAGCAGTTGTGTTGACCTTTACCCTCCACTTCCTACAGCTTTGCAGGATTTTGTAAGAAAATGGGTGGGCCCTCTAGAACTGGTTATATAATCTTTTTCATTTATATGGGTCTTTTTGCTCATCCCCATCATCTGGAATTATTTTGAAAGAACAAAGAAGATGCACATTACTCTTTTTTTTTTTTTAATGTTTTATTTATTTTTGAGAGAGAGAGAGAGACAGAATGAGCATGGGAGGGTCAGAAAGAGAGGAGTCACAGGATCTGAAGACAGGCTCCAGGCTCTGAACTAGCTGTCAGCACAGAGCCTGACGTGGGGCTCGAACCCACAAACTATGAGATCATGACCTGAGCCAAATTCTGACGCTTAACCGACTGAGCCACCCAGGCGCCCCAGATGCACATTACTCTTATAAGGAACTAGTTTAAATTCTGAAACCTAGACCACATTTACAAAATACACAAAATGTTGTACTTTTCTAGAGCTGTTCAGATACAAGTCAGATTTGAATTCAAATGGAATGAAATGCCTATTTCTTAAAGGTAAGTTTAGTTATATTCTGGTCCAAATTCTTTGTTTCACAGATGAAGAAATTGAAGCTCAGGGTCTAGGGGGATAAAGTGACTTTTTCAATGGTACATGTCAGAAGAATCAGAAAAGGAAGAAAAAAATCCAGAACATCCCAATATTTGGTCTCTCGTATATTTTATCTCCTACCACACTGCCATCACTGGTTTTAGAATTATAAAAATTTTGTTTCCTTTTTTTAAACTTTTTAAAAAACGTTTATTTATTTATATTCAGGGAGGTGTGGAGTGAGCATGTTAGCAGGGGAGGGGCAGAGAGAGAGGGAAAGAATTTCAAGCAGGCTCCACACTGTCAGGACAGAGCCAGATGTGTGACTTGATGTCTTGAACCATGAGATCATGACCTGAACTGAAATCAAAAGTTGGTTGCTTAACTGACTGAGCCACCCAGGCAGCCCTAAATTTTTATTTACTTTTAAACTGATTACTTAGTGTTTTTTTTTTTAAAGAAAGATTTTATTCATAGTTTAGTAAAAAGTTAATACTGATGTTGATTTTTGGTGTTTAGCAAGCCAGTACGATTCTAGATTTTATTTTTAATTTTTTTAAGCTTCTAAAGGGCACTCAAGTCTCTTTATGGTCTCTGGACTTATCTTCTAGCTTTAAAGATTCTATTGCCCCCATAATTCCTGCTTTATTTTCAGCATTGGGGAAGTAGGGAGATGCCAATCATTTATGGTGAGGCTGTTACAATTTGCAGCCCAGTTTAAAACCTAGACTCAGAAGCACCTTCAGAATGACTTTTGGTTCCACAGAAAGCAGTATTGTAGGTCCAGATGATGCTTAATATCTAGCAATAAGATTTTAAACATCTCTGCTTGTGTTCCAGATTCTCACATCTCTCTAATTTATAGCTTCTATTCACAGGTAGTTTGGGAACCTATCTATCTTAAATTTAAGTATTTGGTGACTAGCCTATAACTAATCACATTTCAATTAGAAAAGAAAGTGTTAATAAGCAATAGAACTAACTAGTACTCACTGGGGAGTATTCTAATTATATTATAATGAGGTTCTTGACAACAAAAGGCCTCAAGTTCTGTTTCTTAATTGTAAAGATTAGGTGTTCCTGAGGTAGGAAAGAAAAACAAAACTATTCTTTGCAGATGGAGGGGAGAATAAAATGGAACACTTACAGAGCCTCTTTTATGGAAATTTGGATCTGTACTGTACAACTTTAGTGTTTAAACAAGACTGGAGGCCTTGAAGGATGATTTTTAAATGCTGGATTGGAAACACCAGATGGAATTGATTCCCAGTGAAAGGGAAAACCTGCTGAAATGAAAAAGGGCCTCAGTCAGTAACACTTAATTTTCTAAAATGAGTGCTTCACACCCTATAACTCTGGATAATTTATTGTAGGATACTTTTTCTCTGAGAATTAAAATGGACAGCATGTCTGAACTTGGTCAGATTAGACACATGATGTGAATTTTCCTTGGAAAACCTTAATAATTATTGAGAATATTTGAGACTCTTTTGGCAAGCAATCTAAGTGAAATCTACCAAAGCATTTCATGGAGACAGTTCCTCAAGAAGTAATTTGTTAAAACTCCTTCCTCCCCTGCCCCTCACCAAAAACCAAATTAAACTCACAGTTCCTCTGTTCTGTGTACTGTAATCCATGGGCAGACAAGAATAAACTTATTCTTGTGCTTCTACACTTTTTGGGTGATGCTGCTTTTTCTAACCTTCATACCATCTGTCAAGTTGTAACTTTGATTGCTCCCAGGACCATCTTTTACCAGCATCTTCCTTCATGGACTGAACTGACTTCCTTCTTGGCTTCCTCTCTTCTCTCTCCCCCTCCCTTCTTCCCTTCTTTCCCCTCCCTTCTCCTCCTTCCATCATTCTCTCCCTCTGCCCCTTACCTTTCTCTTCATTCTTCTCTGCCTTCTATATTTACAAGGAGTTTCTTCTTTTGAGCTTATGTTTTCCCCAAGAGGTCAGTTTTTCTATTTCTCTGGTTCTTCATAATATAGTCTGGAGATTTAAAAATACAGCGTAAACAGAATCTTCTGTGATTTTTCAGCAGAAAGATATGCTTTGTATTACTTTCTCTCATAGAATTCTTTATGGAGTAAATATTTCCAGATGCCTCAAATCTCTTTGTTATGTTTACTATTAGAAACAATAGCACTTCTTTTTTCTCTATAGTAACACAATTATGTACTGGGATAGATCCCATTTTTACTGCTCTGAGAACAGAAGTTTCATAAACCAGAGATGAGTTCGATTGTTTAATTCAATAAACACTTATTGAGAATTTACTATGTCCAGGATATTGTTAGCTTTTGTAATGAGATGTGATCTGTCGTATCAAGGAGTTTTCAATCTAGCATTGGAGAAACTCTGTTAATGAATATTCAACCCTGAAAAGATGGCTACAGTATAGATGGCACCAAAGATTTAGGAACTCAGTAAGCAAGCAAGAGATGAGTAAAGATGAAGATCTTTTATTTGTCAGTGTTTTACTTTAGTTCTGTATTGTTTTGAGATGTATTAAGTAATGTCTTTTTTACCGTACAGTTCTTGTTACTTTATAGTCATTATTATTAATTTATGGTCATAGCTAATGTGTGGTTGTGTCAACCTGTGTGAATGTTTATGGAGAGAGGTGACATGTTTCTGGTAGAATCTTCCTCAGGAGGAGATTTGTTGATTTGACTTTATGACACTGATTCAAGGTTGGTAGTGTATTTTATTCCAACTTTCAAATAGGTACTTTATAAGATCCTTCAGGCACGTCTCTTGCTCTAGATCAGGGGGAACAAGCCCTCTTAGGATGAGCTGACGCACAGCAAGAGAGAAGGCTTCCTGGATCAGTTTTACTAAGTGAGACGTTTGTTCCCTGGTCAGGATTTGTTTCATGTGTGTCAAGGTTGGGATGGGGTTGAGGAGTTTTTTCTGTTTTTATGGGGGATGAATCTGGTATAAAAGTGACATAACCCTTTAATTAGATGATTTCAGTTCGAGGACACAAGCAACCAAAGTCAATCTGGGACTTGACAGAGGCTGCCTCTGTGGAACTATCCAGGGTACTGAACCACTGAAAGTATTTCTATTTTAATATCTAGCTTTGCTTTTTTTCTGACAAGAAATTACCTAACTTGCATTTTCTTGATAGTTCTTGCTCTAGTTTTGGCTAGATCTAGCCCATTTTCTATTTCATATACTTTATTCATTCAACAAACATTTAGGTATAACCTTCTGTGTGTCAGATGTTCTTTTTTTATTTTTTAAGTTTGTTGAAAGAGAGAGAAAAAGCATAAGTGGGGGAAGGGAAGAGAGAGAGGAGAGAACAAATTTTATGACCAGCATAACTAATGGATTCCAGGTGGGTTTTTTTTTTTTTTTTTTAATGTTTTGTTTTTTTGACAGACAGTGCAAGTGGGGAAGGGGCAGAGAAAGAGGATCTGAAACAAGCTCTGTGCTGACAGTAGAAAATCCAATGTGGGGCTCTAACTCATGAACTGCGAGATCATGACCTGAGCTAAAGTCAGACACTCAACCAACTGAGCCACCCAGGCATCCCAGGATTCCAGGTTTTTGAGTGTTGTTTAAAGAACCGAACCTGATTTCTGTGTTCAGAGGTTGTGTTTTGTTTGCCTTCATTTTAAATACGTAGAAAAGCATTTGTCATATAAGGGGCACTCGAGAAATTGTATTCCACTAATAAATTTTAATTTTTTTGAGTACTTGTCTATGCCATGTCACAGTAAATTATTTCCTTTGAACGTACAGGTAAAGTGATTTGGGGAAAAGTAATTTTGAATGTGAGAAAAGTTTTGCTGTCAGTACTCTAGATCAGGCATGCATTTACTCTTAAGGAGTGTAGAGTAAGATTTTAGCACATTCTTATATACATTAGTACCAAGTTACAGATAGAACAGCAAACTGGGAATAAAGGGACCAGAAACTTCTATCTCAGGCATTTGCATGTATATATTATCTCAACCATCTTATCATTCTGTTTTAGTATGCCTAATCTTTTCTGTATTTAGGTAAACTAACTACTACTTGTTTACCCCCTCTACTCCAAAAAGGGGGAAAAAGAGTTTTTCCTTTGATAACAGCAACACATGACCAAGGAAGGTGCCATGTGTTCTTAACTGTCCTTTTGCAATTCCTACTTCTAAAGACTTGGCAAAACAATTTGTCTTAACTTCCTTGTAAATGTTGGCTTCTTGCAGTGAGTATGATTCTAAAGGAAAACCTGACTTATCATTGAGTAAGACCCTGTAAGGGTTACAGAATCCACAGTGTTCCTGGTGTTCTCAAAACCAGTGATTATATTGGGTTAGTAAGGGTAAACCTGCCATTTCCAACCTGGTGTTAATAAAATGTTATTCTTGGGAAAGGTCTGAGACAGACTGTCTGAGCAGAATATATAATGTCTGGCTAAAATTGAGTCAGGATCAGTGTTCTAATACAGTGATTTGCCACTATCCACATCTGTTTCTGTGGAGTGCTTAGAAACTTGGTAAGGTCCAAATTCTACCATACCTTGAAAATATCATTGTCTTGGAATTGCCAGATTCAACCATTTTTATTGGCATCTGAGTGAGCAATCAAGAATTGAGAGAGAATAAGATTGAGTGATAAGCTCCTTTCCTGGAGCTATTTACTGTTGGCTCTGGACCAAGTTTAGTTATTCTGATGACTGTTATTTCCCATTCTTTTTTCCCCCTCTTTCTTTCTTTGTTTTTGCTTGTTTGTTTGTTCTTTGAGAGAGAGTGCAAGAAGAGGAGGGGCACAGGGAAAAGGAGAGAGAATCCTGAGCAGGCTCCATACTCACTGGCTCAGCATAGAGCCCGAAGCAGGGCTTGGCCTCACAGCTGCGAGATCATGACCTGAGCTGAAATCTGAAGTTGGACACTTAACTAACTGATTTCTCATTCTTAATGGCAGTAATAGGTTCTCATTTACTCATTATTAGTTGTGAGAATTTGTGGATCTCAGCAGAGACCCAGAGAGACCTGTGCAATGGTCTTGTTTTCCTACTTATTACTCTGACCCAAAATTATTTTAAAATTTGTTGATTCTACTTAAGTTGCATGATTTAATTATAAAGTAGTTTGTTGCTCTCTTGCATTGTCCCCAGACTTGACTTGAAAATTAATTTCTTCTTTGCCTTTTACTTGTTCAGATAAAAATATGTTTAACAGAGAAACTTGACCATTACTCAGAGGCTGAAGCATTCTTTAAATACGTCCCTCCATTGTAGGGAGAAGGAATCAATGCCTTTGTGTTGCTGTTGTTGTTGTTATAGTTTTACTTAATATAGGATATGTGTAACTCAACTGTTATTTATACATGATCCACCTTAATCTTCTGATTCTATTGTGTAATAGAATTACTTCCACTTTATTTGTGAGAAAGCTAGTTAGGGGAGCTAAGTAACTTTCTAATCATCCTAGAATTAGGAGTCAGAACTGAGAATTCAGATACAGGTCTCTCTGACATTAAAATCATGTTTTTCATCACTTTTTATATGCTTGCTTTAATATTCCTTTACTTCGTAAATAAAGTGCCATATCAGAATATAGAAAAGACTATTAACTGAAGAAATAGAAAACATTTTGAGGTTTTTAGGGAAATATAAAAAATTACAGAATAAAAGCTGAAGATGATCTTAACAGTTGTTTTGTAATCTCTTAAAACAAATAATTTCTGGATATACCTAATTTATTCTCTTGAAATATAGTTAGTTTGACACATGCTGTATCATGTAACACTCGATTCTGGTGAGGTTTATTTGTGGATGGACTTATATAAAGATAAAGATTTTAGTGATTTTAACCATTATTGCAACTATTCAGAGAAAAATCCAGACAAATACAAGACAGATACAATTTTATTCATTAGCTTTTGTTTGTATTTGAACTTCGGATATGAATTTATTTCAAATATATAGTTACTGCATAAATTTAAGAAAGCCAAGCCGAAGAAAAATTGGATAGCCGGTATATTGATGATAAGTTTTAGGAGTTACTTGTCAGACGTCCTGAGAAAATATTTTCCCAACATGTTTCAGAATTAGAACAGAGTAAGTTGGCATCGTAGTCATGCACATATCTGTTACTCACTTTTAGAAATTCAAAGTAAATTCTTTGCATAAAAATAATGCATGATCATGAGCTTGGGAATGTGGTGGAGTAAGAGAACCCTGAGCTTACCCCTTCTCATGTTCACAACTACATCCAAGTCAATAAACTGCAAATCAATCTAAAGACCGACAGAATAACCTTCACAACTAAATATAGAGAAGAAGTTACATCTGAAAGGTCAGGAAGGTCAGAAGGGCAGAGGGAAGTCACTTGCAGGAGGGAGGGAGCTGTGTGCTTGTTGAGGACAGAGAAACGGGGCCTTTGCCCAAGGAGACTCACACAGCGAAGACTAATCTCCATAATGTTTGGCTTTAAAAACAGAAGGGCTGAATTCCATGAGTTGGTGAAGCCAGTGGGACTTGGAATGTGAAACTTTAAAAGTCAGCTGACTCAGCACTGGGTGAGCCAGGAGGGCTGGTGATAACTGGGTCACCACCATGAAAAAGACAACACCCTGTGCAGAGGCAACATAAAAAGGGCAGTTTACACAATGTAGGGGGCAAAGGGGAGACAGCTCAATTCATGCTGATTTTGGAGCATGTTGGGGACTTCTTTGGAAATGAAGGAGGTGGAAGGTACCATTTTCCTTCCCTGCCCTCCAGCATAAACACAGAATCACTTGCAGGAGGCAGGGCTGCACTGACACTTGTAGCCTTGGCCTGGGCTCAGGGCAGATTTGGTTCAAGCTGCTCATGCACCCTGCCCAGCCACCTGGTACACAGCTGTTGCTGTGTGCCATGGCCAGTCACCACCCTATGCTCACCTGGTATCCCCAAGTCACCACTGCAGGCCAGGCCCAGCTGTGCCCAGCCATTGTTGCACATTGTGCCCAGCCTTGTGCACCAGCCACCCTGGTGTGAAGCCCCCAGCTGCTGTAACACTTTGGGGTGTCTGGTATAAGACTAGTTGCTCAGTACAAATTTTATTAATACTATCAGCCAGCTTCCAGATTCCCCCACGCGCATGCCCCCTTGGTCTCACTAACTCCACAGAAAGTGAGCACAGCACATAACGGACAGTGCATACAAGTTTACTGAAAAGAAAGATGACTCAGACACAACAGCAGGGCCTAAGCAACACACATAGGACACCTTCCTGAAGTGCCAGGTTCTGCTGAACAGGGGTCATTGCACTGCAGGGCACTCTAGAACCTTCTCTTCATAAAGTCACTACTTCAAGAACACAAGACATAGCTGACTTCCTTAACACAAAGAAAAAAGACACAGAGAGGCAGATAAAATGAAGAGATAGAGAAATTTAAGGGTAGGACAAAGCCACAGCTAGAGATTAAAGTGAAAAAGATATAAGTAACATGGCTGATAGAGAATTTAAATCACTGATCATAAGGATACTCACTGGACTTGAGAAAATAGTGGAAGACATGAGTGAGACCCTTAACACAGAGATAAGGAAAAAAAAAAACATTGCAAAGATGAAAGGCTCAATAAGTGAAATGAAAAACACATTTGATGGAGTAAATAGCAGGATGGAAGAAGCAAAGAAGGAATGAATTAGTGACCTAGAAGAGCAATGGCAAGTGCTGAAGCTGAGCAAAAGAGAAAAAAGAATCCCACAAAACAAGATTACACATAGGGAACTCAGTGACTCTATCAAATGTAATAACATTTGTATTATAGGAGGCACAGAAGAAAAACAGAGAAACTGGGGCTGAAAACTTATTTGAAGAAATAATAGCTGAGAACTTCCCTAATCTGCGAAGAGAAACAGATATCCAGATTCAGAAGGCACACAGAACTTCCATCAAAATCAACAAAAGCAGATATACCCCAAGACATATTATAATTAATTTTGCAAGTACAGTGATACAGAAAGTATCTTAAAAGCAGAAGGACAAAAGAAGTCAGTAACTTACAAAGGAAAGCGCATAAGACTAGCAGGAGATTTTTCAACAGGTACTTGGCAAGCCAGAAGGGAGTGGCATGATATATTTAAACTGTTGAATGGGAAGAATCTGCAGCCAAGAGTACTCTGTTCGGCAATGCTATCATTCAGAAAAGGAGAGATGATGAGTTTCCCAGACAAACACAAGCTAAAGGAATTTGTGACCACTAAAACAGCTTTGCAAGAACTATTAAAAGGGACTCTTTGAGTGGAAAGAGGAGACTAAAATTGACAGTATAAAGATAAGAAATATAAAAGCAGTAAAAATGAATATTTCTATAAAAAACAGTCCAGGAAGTCACAATAAAAGGATCTAAAATATACATATACCTAATAACATATATCTAAAATGTGGGGAAGAGAAAAGAATGGGTTCAAACTTAAACAGCCATCAACTTAATATAGACTGATACTTATGGGAGAAATAATATATAAACCTAATGATAACCATATATCAAAACCCACTAATAAGCATGCAAAGGATAAGGAGAGAGAAATCCAAATATATTCCTACAGAAAATCAAAACATGAAAGAAAGACAAAAGATCAGATAAAATCTTCAAACTCCCCCAAAAAACAAGTAATAAAATGGCAGTAAATACATATTTATCAACAATCACTTTGAACTTAAATGGACTAAATGCTCCAATCATTTGGAGGGGATGGAGAAACATCTATCATGCAAATGGATGTCAGAAGAAAGCTAGAGTAGCAATACTTATATTGGACAAAGTAGACTTTAGAAAAAAGACTGTCACTGAGGCACCTGAGTGGCTCAGTGAGTTAAGCATCTAACTCTTGGATTTGGCTCAGGCCATGGTCTTATGGTTTGTGTGTTCAAGCCCTGCACTAGGCTATGGGCGGGAAGCATGGGACCTCTTGGGATTCTCTCTTCCCTCTCTCTCTCTGCCTCTCCTCTGCTCACTTACTGTTTCTCTCTGAGAATAAATAAACTTAAAAAGAAAAACAAAAAGATTGTCACAAGAGATAAAGGACACTATATCATAAAGGGGACAATCCAATAAGATCTAATCATTGCAAATATTTATGCACCCAACATAGAATACCCAAGTAAATAAAACAAATAATGAGAAGCCATAAAGGAACTAATTGATAATACAGTAATAGTAGTGTTAAAACTCTACTTACATCAATGGACAGATCATCTAAACAGAAAACAAACAAGGAAATAAAGGCTTTGATACACTGGAACAAATGGACTTAACAGATAAAACATTTTATCCTAAAACAGCAGAATACAAATTCTTTTCAAGTGCACACTGAACATTCTCCAGAATAGACCACATAGTAACCCACAAAACCAGCCTCAACAAATTCAAGAAGATCAAAGTCATAGCATGCATCTTTTCCAACCAAAAAGCTATGAAGCTATAAGCCAACCATAAAATAATTCTGGAAAGACCACAAATACATGGAGGTTAAGTAACATGCTACTAAAGAATGAATGGGCCAACCCAGAAATAAAAGAAACAAAGAAGGACATGGAAACAAATGAAGATGAAAACACAGTGGCCCAAAACCTTTAGGGTGTAGCAAAAGTAATTCTTAGAGGGAAGTTTATAGCAAAAGAAATCTCAACCTAACCTTACACCTAAAGGAGCTAGAAAAACAACAGCAAACAAAACCTAACGCCAGCAGAAGGAAGGGAACAATAAAGATTAGAATCGAAATAAATGGTATAAAATGAAAAAACACTAGAACAAATCAATGAAACCAGGAGCTGGTTCTTTGAAAAAAAAAATCAATAAATTGATAAACCTCTAGCTACTCTTACCAAGAAAAATGAGAAATAAATAAAATCGTAAATGATGGAATAGGAATAACAACACCAAGATACAATCATAAGAGAATATTATCAAAAACTGTATGCTAACAAATTAGAAAATCTAGAAGAAATAAATTCCTAGAAACATATAATCTACCAAAACTGAAACAGGAAGAAATAGAAAACTCAAAAAGACTGATATCCAGCAAAGACATTGAGTCAGTAATAAACGAAACAAAACAAACAAAAAACTCACAACAAACAACAGCCAGGACCAGATGGTTTCACAGGTGAATTCTACCAGACTTTTAAAGGAATTAATGACTATATTTTCTCAAACTATTCCAAAAAATAGAAAAGGAAGGAAAACTTTCAAATTCATTTTGAAACCAAAACCACATGAAAGACTCTATTAAAATAGAGAATGGTAGGCCACTGATGAATATAGATGTAAAAATTCAACAGAATAGTAGCAAACTAAATTCAACAGTACATTAAAAAAAAGTCATTCGCCACAATCAAGTGGTATTTATTCCTGGGTTCCAACATGGCTCAATATTTGCAAATCAGTCAACGTGATATACCACATCAATAAGAGAAAGGATAAAAAATGTAAGATCACTTCAGGTAGAAGTAGAAAAAGCATTTGACAAAGTACAACATCCATTCATGATTAAAAAAAAAAAAAAACCTTCAAAAAAAGTAGATTTAGAGAGAACATTCCTCAACATAATAAAGGCCACTGAAGAAAAACCCACAGCTAACATCATGCGCTATGGGGAAATACTGAGAGCTTTTCCTGTAAGGTCAGCACCATGACATGGATATCTACTCTCACTACTTTTATTCAACATAGAACTGGAAGTCCTAGCTACAACAATAAGACAACAAAAAGGAATAGAAGACATCTTCACCGGTAAGGAAGAAGTAAAACTTTCACTATTTGGGGATGACATTGTACTATATGTAGAGAAAACCTTAAAGAGTCTACTGAAAAAGCTGCTAGAACTGATAAGCAACTTAGTAAAGTCTCAGGTTACAAAGTCGGTATTGCTTTTCTATATCCTACTAATAAAGCAGCAGAAAGAGAAATTTATAAAAACAATCACTTACTATGGCACCCAGAATAAGATACCTAGGAATAAACCTAACCAAAGATGTGAAAAACCTATATTCTGAAAACTGTAAAACATTAACAAAAGAAATTTAAGACAACACAAAGAAATGGAAAGATAGTCCGTGCTCATTCCTTGGAAGAACAACTATTGTTCAATGTCTATATTACCCAAAACAATCTATACATTAAATGTAATCCCCATCACAATAACAATAGCATTAAAAATTAATGTTTTATTCTGACAAAGAGCGAGCGAGCGAGCAGGGGAGGGTCAGAGAGAAGGAGACGGAATCTGAAGCAGGCTGCAGGCTCTGAGCTAGCTGTCAGTATAGAGCCCGGCGCGGGGCTTGGACCCATGAACTGTGAGATCATGACCTGAGCCAAAGTTGGACACTTAACTGACTGAGCTACCCAGGTACCCCAACAATAGCATTTTTTCCCACAGAACTATAACAAACAATCCTAAAATTTTTATGGAACTGCAAAAGACCCAGAAAAGTGAAAGCAATCTTGTAAAAGAAAAGAAAAGCTGGGGGTATCACAATTTCAGACTTCAAAGTATATTGCAAAGCTGTAGTAATCAAAACAGTATGGTACTGGTACATAATTAGACAC
Source organism: Hyaena hyaena (assembly GCF_003009895.1). Lineage (NCBI taxonomy): Eukaryota > Metazoa > Chordata > Mammalia > Carnivora > Hyaenidae > Hyaena > Hyaena hyaena. The sequence continues at coordinate 1,070,449 of NW_024081254.1, read as the reverse complement.
CTAGATCTATGGAACAGAATAGAAAACCCAGAAATAACCCACAACTTTATGGTCAATTAATTTTTGACAAAGCAGGAATGAATATCCAATGGGAAAAGGACACCCTCTTCAACAAATGTTGTTGCAAAAATTGGACATCAACATGCAAAAGAAAGAAAATGGACCACTTTCTTTTAACATACACAAAAATAAATTAAAAATGGGTTAAAGACCTAAATATGAGACCTGAAACCATAAAAGCCCTACAAGAGACATAGGCAGTAACTTCTTTGATAACAGGTGAAGCAACTTTTTTCTAGATATGTCTTCTGAGGCAAGGGAAACAAGAGCAGAAGTAAACTATTTGGATTACATCAAAATAAAAAGAAGGTATGGTATCATATATATACAATAGAATACTACTCAGCCTTAAAAAAATGAAATTTTGCCATTTGCAAAGACATGGATGGAACTAGAAGTATAATGCTTAGCAAAATAAGTCAGAGAAATACCATATGATTTCACTCATATATGGAACTTAGGAAAGAAAACAAGCATGGGGAAAAAATAAGAGTGAGAGTCATCAAGAAACAGACTCTTAATTATAGAGGAGAAACTTATGGTTACCAAAGGAGTAAGGAATAAAGGGATCAGTTACATAAGATTAAGGTGTCAACTTGTGATGATCACAGTGCGATGTATGGAAGTGTTGGACTATTAAATTGTACACCTGAAACTAATATAACACTATTTTAACTAACTGGAATTAAAATAAAAACTTTAAATACATGATCATTACATATTCTGTGAAGAAATTCACAAACTGAAAAACATCTCCACAAAACCTATAATCTCAACTGTTAACATGGTGGTATGTTTCATTTAGTCCTTCACACACACACACACACACACACACACACACACTCATGGATACTTTAACATATGATTATATAATTTTTAAAATATAATTTTGTGTCCCATTTTTTAATGTCCCCTTTAATGATAACATTATGTTATTTTGCATTGCTGTTATTTCCAGTGAGAGATAATCTTTCTTAGAACATTTCTACTTTTGAGGTGTTGTATGTATATATGTTTGTATAATTTGTTTTTTCTGTTTCAGACAAAGATGTTTTATTTTTTTTACTACCATCATAATTCTCATCCATCTTACTGAGGAGTTTCTATGCATATATTAAGATTTCATGATTTCATTTATTAGAACTAATCAAGGAAGCAGTCAGTGTGAATAAGATAATATTTTTAAATTTTTTTTCATCTTGCATATAGCAACTAGAGCAATTTTTTTTTGTGCATATACTGCTTTTATTATTATAATTACATAAGGCTGTTAGCTGAGTGAGAACAAATAATAGCTAAAAAGTTTTCAAATGAGAAAAAAACACATTTGGGTAAGTGACGACACAATTTTTTTTGAGTACGTAGACCATAGAAATGTATTTTTTTTTTTTTTGCACCAATTGCAAATGCAAAGTTAACGATAAAATCAGGGAAGTGAAAGATCGAAAGGGGCCTTAAACATAGTCACTATCTTTTAAATTTTAGACAAAGGGCTGAGAATAGAAAAAAAAAACCCCAACATATACACCATAACAGTCTTTTTTTTTTTTAATGACCATGACTTCCAATTTTAACTCTTTTCTAAAAGCATTCTGGGCGCGGAGAACCTACTGCAGACTTTGCACCATCTCCTCCTTGGCTATGAGGTGTGTAGTTTTGTTAACTAGGGACATCAGTCAGTTCAGTTTCTGAGACCAGTCATTTAATAAATTATTTGGATCCTTGGGTCTCTGGAAGTTGATAATTCCTGCCAACCTGTCTACTTTAGCAAAGATGGTCTTATTAACTACTAGATTCGAAAGATAAGCTTCTGAGTCATCAACAGACAGATCGAGAAGCTGGGCCATCCTCTTCATGGTTATCCTCGTATAATACTTGGCCATTATTCTAATATTATGTTCAACAACTCTGTTCTTCAGGTCTTTCCACCTTCTTTCACCTTCCTCCGTAGAACCAAACACATCAGTTGCTGGACTCTCAGGAGACCCTTTTCTTAATTCCAGTCCATAGTCTTCAACCAGCGTGGACCAGCGCATCAGCTCCATTGTGGTAAAAAGCTTTAAAAGATCCTTGTATTTAGGAATTTCTTCTAACTTCTTGTCGCCACTTATTCGGTGAACAAAATCTGACTGTTCATTGTCAAAAGGAGCCAAGATCACATAGAGGACAACACTTTTCAGAGCCTGCTGCCACTTCTCACTTTCTGCCTGTATTCAGGGAGTATCGTATATTGCTCTGTAGTGCTTACAAATAGACAAATAGGACCCCTCATGTTGATCCAGCTGAATCATTAAGTTATAATATTTCAACTTTAATTTCTGAAAAAAAAAGTCAATATAATAAATTGGGACTTATGGTTTTTTCCAAATACTTCTATAGTGAACTTGTAGGTAAGAGACATGCTTACCTCTGTATTTTCTTCCTGGAAAAATTTGGTGTTAATTTTCTTGCTGATGATTTGTGTTCGAATGTAATCCTTCACAGCTAGACAGAGCCTCATCTGCTCCAAAATAAACTCCACTTGCTCTTTCTTTTCCATTGACCCATAGGTTTCCACCTGTAACTCTTGTAAAATGGAGGCTGCCTCCTTCACGTCACCATTTTGCTCTTTTATAGTTGCTAATGTTTTAGTCAGTCGAGCACGTTCAATTTCAACATAAATCTTTCCTTCTGTAACCATTCGCATAGTATCAATTAATCGAAGTTTGATTGGAAGGTCTGTGACTTCCTCAATGTAAGTACAGCACTGTTGAACCATTTTTGCAACAGCTTGCTTTAATTGGCTCCGTCTTTTTGACAAAAGCATAATATTTTCATTAAGTAAATCCCATTATTTAGCCTCATAGCACATCTTCACTACTGCAACTAAGATGCGGGATGTAGACACCATGTCAGAAGCAGTGCGGGTCTGTTTCTCCAAAGAGAGAAGGGTTTCGATGACTTCTTGAAGTCTTCCTTCCTTTTTGGTGATTTCACAATTGCTTAGCGCCTGTCCAGGGACATCAAGGAAGCGTGAAGCCAATCCTAGAGCAATTTTTTAAACAACAATATGAAGTAATGCTGAACCTATGCTAATGAAGATACAATTAATTTAGAAACATCATCATCTACTTACCTACAGTGTCTTAAAAACTTGGAAATAATCCCTCTAGTAATGTAATCAGCTCTCCTAGATTTCTTCTTTAATTCGCCTAACAACATTGTTCTTTATTTTAAGAGCATCTTCAGCCTAATTCTTATATTCCTATTATAATAACAAGAGAGCAATGAGGATTCTATACATCCTTTATTATCATAGGGGAATATTTTAACATCTAATGTGACTGAGAACTAGAGAAGGTGAGAGTAGGACAAGGATGGTAATCACATCTGATATAAGAGCCAAGGAACAACCAATTTGTATTTTTGTTCTAGCCAGGTGATAATAGGCTGTCATTACATGTCTAAATCTCAAAGATCTTTGGATACCTTTTCAACTGCAGAATTTGAACATGGTTAATTATTTTAACACATGTGTTTTGGTGACCAAACTTTTTAGTAATGTGTATCTTCATGAAGTTGAGTGGATTTCCAGTAGGATGATCTTTACCAAATGAGATAAATATTTTAATGGAAATTACCCTCTAGGAATGCATTATGTCTTCTGGTAATTGAAAGTGCTTTATTTGTGTTGATAAACATGTATTTCTAAGAGTATTGATAAATGTAAATGACACAGTAGCACAATAGGCTTTTTTGGTTGACCCTATTTTTTTAACCCAATTTTTAATTTCCTGTTTTCATCATAAAGCCTCTTATTCCAGGAAGCTTGGAACCCTCCCCCCACCCCGCAAAAAATAAGAAAAAATATAAAATTAAAATGAACTGGCATTATCTAATAAAATCAGGATTAACATTTTGATCTAAATGCCTTTACTGTCTTTTCTATCTAAATCTATGTCAATTGTTTATTAAAAGGGAAATCATATGGTGCGTATTGTTTTATAACCTGCTGTTTTGGCCAACATGTGGCCAAATTATTAAAAACAAAACTTTAGCCATTTTATAGATAAAATATACCTTGATTCAATTTGTTTGATTTTTAAGTTTCTCTTGTTAGTGAGGTTGACATTTTTCTTGTCGATGAGCCATTTGCCTTTCTTCTATTGTAAATTATTCATATCTTTTAGTAAGTAATAAAAAGTATTGAGTCATTTCTATTTTTTCTTTACGATATCAGGTGTCTTTTTAATTCATCATTGTATAACATATAATCCCCTACTTTACAATGCCAGAGATATTTTTTTCTTTTTACAGCCTATCAAGGAATATTGCATGATTTCATGGCCATAACATCAAAATGGTAGGATTTCAAGATCATTTACTCAGCTCTGACTTTGAGCTTGCAATTCCCACTTCATAAAGTGTCCATACCTACGTTTGGTATGCTTGCATATACAGAGAAATCTTAATCACCAACCTAACACAGTGTTCTAAGAGTTGCTGAAATATTTTCTAAAACACTGTGAGCTCTGAAAAAGAGTTATCAGTTGCATCAGCAATTACTTGCATGTTTAGTTATGCTGCCATTGTTGCACTAAAAGGCTCAACTTCTACACTATAATTCACTAGCTGGAGGGAATCTGCAGATGCCACTTTCACTGGGAAGACATCTTCTATGAGCTCTCTTGACTTGGAGGCCTTTCCCAAGATCCATTCTCTGTAAAACCAACTTTAAGGAAAGATCCTATATCAAAACTTGTATTAATCAGTTATTTTTTATTACCTTACTAATCTTAAATGCCGACAGGAATTTAGTCTCCAAATTCCTAGCATATATTAGAGTCCTCCTCCACTATTTTCCAAATGTGTATAATAATCTTGGTTTCAGTCACATACTATATTCAGTATCTTTTCCAGGAAGAATTTTTTAAAGTTAAGCATGTCTTTACAGATAAAAGTGTGAGCAAGTTACCTTTATTTTCCATTTATCTTCATCTGACTTGACTTCATGCTGCTTTTCTTTACAAATAGGAATAAGAATTTATTTCTACCCAGCAAATGTTTCTCATAGGCAAAAACATGCCATTAAAAATACCTCTACTCCGTGTTCCAGTGCCTTGTATATATAGGGATGTTTTTGGAATTACATTTGTTCATAGAGTTAAGCAATTGAGAGTCATGGTGAAATGTTTTTATAAAGGAATTCCCCTAAAAAAGGCATAGGAAAAAGTTGGATTCTACTAAGAGTTATTCATATGCTGGTATTTCTGGTGCTGCTTCTTTCTTTCTCCTGAAAGACATTATCCTTAAAATGTCTCAAAACACTATAACTGTGAAACCGCATCCTACTGGGACAGCTCTACGACTGCTTGTATTTTTAATGCCGTGTTTCTCCCCTTTTGGACCCTAAGAGAAATCAGCAACCTTTAAACTGGGAACAAGAAAAGTGTATGTCTCTTGGAAAATAGCATCTGAATGATTCAGTAAAACAGACCATTTCTTGGGATCACTCCATTTGCAGGGCACGGTATGGATCTGTGATGCTTTGAGTGAATGTTGGGCTTTGTAGAATGTCAAAGGTGTTCTGCTTTTAATATTTAGATTTTAAAATAAGAGGATATAAACTATCAGTGGCCTTTCTGATGTTTGGAGTCAATTGTGGGAAGTTGCCCATGATTGTTTTTGTTACTCTGTGGGAACCATAACACAGAAGAGTTCCCCTGGCTTGGCATCTGATATTACTCACATATCACCTATGCGCTAATTTGAGAGTGTTTACCAAGTGTCATGAATGGTGGTTCTAAATGATAGTGTGGTGACTCTTACTCCTTTTATTAAAATTAGTCTGATGTGCTAGTGACAGAAATATTCTGAAAATAAAGACCAGTTTGGTGAACCTAGTTTTCTCCCTAGGTGGATATATTTATAAGGTCTTTCTTTAATGTGCTTGTAGTTATAACCTTTCTGCAGATTCATGAGAAGTCAGGGCTCAGGAAGTCTTTAGAATTCATCTTAGTCAGTTTTTTCATTTTATGGGCAAGAAAACTGAGGACCATAGAGTAAAATAATTGCCCAAAGCCATACAGATGGCAAATCAGAAGTAGAACCCAAGTCTTCTGTTTACCCTCACTTTTGCTAGAAGTTTATCCTAGTTCAGGTACACTTAGATATCACATTGGATAACTTTTTGAATTGCCAAATCCATTAGCGGGTCCTGTTGACTTCACTTCCAACATGAATCTTATATCTATTCATGTCTCTCCATCCACACTACTACCCTCTAAAATCTTATGCCTTGATCACTGAAATACCCTCCTAACTGATTTCTCTTCTTCCAGAACTTCCTGCTACTTACTCCATAATGCATAGAAGAGGCAAAATGATCTCCTTAAAAATATTGATTATATCATGGTTTTTCTCTACTGAAAATCCTAGGTTGATTTCCTTTGCAACTAGAATTAATCTCAAATTTCTTTCCATGGCCTGAAGCATCTACATGATCTATGTCCTGCCTTTCACTAGAACCTCATTTCCTGCCTCTGACCCTCATGTACTGTGCTGCAGCCCCTTTGACTCCCTTTTTTCCCCAAAATGGAAGGTACATTGCCATCCCAGAGCCATGGTGTTTGAACCTTACAGGTGTTCCCATCTTTCAACTCTTCTGGCCCCTCTGTAGAGGTTCCCCGTTCTTGCTCCTCCACCCCAAATCCTTTCTTTATGCTATTTTTTTAGTTTGTTTATTTATTTTGAGAGACAGAGCTTGTGATTAAAGACATCAGTTGAAAGTTTTCTCAGATGGCTAACAGGGCATAGGTTACATTAGGCAGGTAGAAATGCTTGGAAGCATGTTTTGTGTATGTGCAAAGCTCTATGAGTAGTCCAATGTTACTAAACTTTAGGGTTTTAAGTTTATTCATTTAACAAACACTCATAGATTATTTATAATGTGCTAACCCCCTGCTGGTTGATGCTGATAGGGCTGCAAATTGGACATCAAGACCTTGGCTCACATGGAATTTGCAACCTAGTGGGGAAAGACAATATATAATTACATAATAATGAGTGCCATTAAAAAAGATAGAATAGGGGAGGCTGAGTGACTCAGTCAGTTCAGTTTCTGACTTCAGCTTAGATCATGATCTCATGGTTTGTGAGTTTGAGCCCTGCCTTAGGCTGTGCACTGACAGTGCAGAGCCTGCTTAGGATTCTCTTTCTCTCTCCCTCTCATTCTGCCCCTCCCCTGTTTATTCATTCTCTCTGTCTCTCTCATTCTCTCTCTCTCAAAATAAATAAACTTAAAAAAATAAATAGGTACTATAGATGGATTGACACAGAATACTTAAATTATCACAAAGGATTGAATGTCATATATTTATGTATGTATTTACTTGAGAGAGTACTAGAAGGGGCAGAGAGGGAGAGAAAGAGAATCTTAAGCAGGCTCCACATCCAGCCCAGAGCCCAAGGTGAGGCTTGATCTCACCACTGTGAGATCATGACCTGAGCCAAAATCAAGAGTTGGATGCTTGATTTTGAGCCACTCAGGCGCTGCTTGATTCTATGTTTCCATGTAACAACTAAAATCATTATTGTCTTACCAAAGGGCTTTGAAAGAAATATTGCCAGTTTACTTGCTTTATTATGTATTGGTAACATTTCAGGTATTGAGTACATCTAGATTTATCTATCTTACCGTAAAAATTAGGTTTGATTAGAGTACTTAAAATGGAATATTTTCTTATTTATGTTTTAAATTACTTGTAGTATGACATAATATTATATAATATTTAATCACATAAGACTAGGAAAATTACAAGGCTTGACATATTATATAATATTTAATCACATAAGACTAGGAAAAATTACAAGGCTATATTCAAGGCATTGTACACTTTTCTAATATTTAAAATTTTACTTCTCATGAGATTTCTATAGATAATCATTGCAGATAAAATAGCATAATTCATTGTATTTGTTTAAAATAGACCTATTATGTCTTTTATAAGTGGAAAACTTTCCTCTTTGGTTTTCTTTAAGAATAAGTGAATCCATCTCTACTCTTAATGTATAGTAGCCAATTATGGCTACATTAGTATTTCTGTATAACATTGCTAAAGATTCTGGTGGGAAACATTTAAATAAAATATACATACTCACTGTGCATGGTAATGCCTATTAATCATTGCCAACATTGCCTCCTTAGAAGACATAATCAGAGTTAATTAAAAAAAAACAATACCTAAGGGTAAATGATAACATTAGAAAATTTAGCTGGTGCAAATCATACATAATTATTATCAACTTGAAGTAATTTATATTCAGTAAATTGTGAAATCTTGGTTGTAATAGTCAAAAAGGAGAGGTGCATGGTAATTATCTAGAGGTAGGCCATATATGTTATAACTGGAAAATTGAGAATTAAGTATCTTAAATGTACTTGTTGCTTAATTATAAATATAATTTCTATAGCAAATAGTAATGATATACATGAATGTTGAATAATTGAGTTGTAAATGAAAACTAGTAAGCTAAATAAATTATTGGCATATAGGGCCCGTTTACAAGATAATATTCATACCTCTGGCATCATTTCAAATTAACTATGCTACAAATATATTAATGTTCCGCAGTTTGTCCATGTTCCCATCAATATGGGGTTCATTCCATAATAAAGTAAAATTTAAAAAATTGTACAATTATTTCTGCTTCAGAGAATATAGATTACCTATCTTATAGTAAAATGCTGTAATTTATTTAGATACCTGCATTTATTGCATTGATTTAAAAAAATTACCCAAACTGATATCCTCTCATTTTTTCTAATTCCTGGGAAAAGAAATCTCTTTAATTTTAATCATAACATACATTGACCATTAATCATATTATAGAACATAATAACTAACCCTATGATTGTCAGAGGTTAATAAAAGACTCTATTTAATCCAGTACAATAAAGTATGTGGTAATATGGTGGCTATAGCTAGTGATCTTAAAAAAATTTTATTTAAATGTTTTATTTATTTCTGAGAGAGAGGGGAGTGGAGGCAGTGTGAGCAGGGGAGGGTCAGAGAGAGAGGGAGACACAGAATCCAAAGCAGGCTGCAGGCTCTGAGCTAGCTGTCAGCACAGAGCCCGATGCGGTGCTTGAACCCACAAACCGTGAGATCATGCCCTGAGCTGAAGTCGGACGCTCAACCATCTGAGGCACCCAGGTGCCCCTGTAGCTGTGTGATCTTGCTTTCTGACCAAACGACCCATTAATGTACGTGTAAAGATGTCTGTAATCAGTTTAACAACCTTCTGAACTTAATATACACTAAGTTGGGGGGATTTTTTGTGTTATTTATTTTTTGTTTTGTTTTTTTTGTAACTGGTATACTAAGTTTTAGAGACCTAAGCACAAGTGTTGGTGATGGGTCTGTAAAACTCTGTACAGAATATAGAGAACACAGCCTTGGTCACATCTCCAAGGAAAACCACCACAGTTAAAGGGGAAATACTTTGTCAAACTTGTTCTCACAGTTGAATTGCCTTAAATGTCAGCCTCATCCTGAGTAGACACAGGAAACAGGAGCCTGGGGGTCTGGAAGGATTTTTAGCTTTCTCTGATTTTCTTCCAACATGGCAAAAACATTTGCTTTCATCTGTGTCCTTCTTTCGGTTGTCCTCTCAGCTTTAATGTGCTGCTCGAGCACATTAAGGTTTAACTATTAAATGTGACCCTTACGTGAATAATCTGAAATTTTTTGTTTCAGTGATGATGATCATTTTGGTTTTTAAATCTCATCTTGTTTTAATTCCTTTTTAGCCCTTACTGGATGACAAATTTAATGAGGGCAGGGCTCGTGGTTATCTTAACACTTATTGCTTTTATATGCTCAACCTATTACAGTGTCTAATTCATAAGAATTTATTGTGAGAGAGACAGAGACAGCATGAGCAAGGGAGGGGTAGAGAGAGGGGGAGATAGAGAATCCTAAGCAGGCTCTGCACTGTCAACACAGAGCCCAATTTGGGGGTAGAACTCTTGAAATCATGAAATCATGACCTGAGCTGAAACTGAGAGTCAGACGCTTAACTAACTGAGCCACCCAGGTGCCCCCATTCATACTTTTTAAAAATGTTTATTTATTTATTTTGAGAGAGAAAGCACAAGCAGGGTGGGGGCGGAAAGAGAGGGAGAGAGAGTGAGTCCCAATCAGGCTTCGTGCTACCAGTGCAGAGCCTGTTGCGGGGCTTGAACCCATGAACTATGAGTTCATGACTTGAGCTGAAACCAAGAGTCCGATTCTTAACTGACTGAGCCACCCAGGTGTCCCAAATGTTCATACTCTTTTTTTTTAATGTTTATTTATTTTAGAGAGAGAGAGAGGAGAGCAGTGAAAGTGAGAGACATAGAATCTGAAGCAGGCTTCAGGCTACAAGGTGTCAGCCTTGGCCATCGAGACCCTGATGCGAGCCCAAACCCATGAACCACGAGACCATTACCTGGGCAGAAGTCATATGCTCAACCAGTTGAGCCTGCCCCATGTTCATACTCTTAATAGAAGAAAATAGTTGTGGTTTTAAGCGATAGAGAAGGTCCTCTCTCTTTCTTAAGATCCTCTTTTCAGAGATTTTGCAAAACATTTAGCTCATTTTTCTCTGTAAGGAGGAGAAGAAGTCATAGTACATGAGAGCTTTAATGGATGTCTGAAATCATTTAAACTGCTCATTTTAGAAACAAAGCAACAGGGGCCGAGATTGGCTTTCATACTATTGGATTGGATCAGAGGTAATATCTGGACCTATGTTTCCTGATTCTTATCCTGACATTCAAATATGTGTTCTTTTATATAATTATAACATTAGTTATTCTAGAATATTTTTAAGATCTAGATAAGAATAAACACTGATAATCTCACCACTTAGAAGCAAATATGATTTATGTTAACATTTGGCTTATATTGTAATCATTTAAGATTAGTGTTAGAGTTTTTGTTGATGCAACAACAAAAGGGTAAAACATGGGAGCAGGTTGGGTATTAAAGAAGGATATAAAGAAAAATTAAGAGAGACTCTCATCATACCCTTCCTCAGTGATATCTTACCTGTTTGTAGTTGGGATATATTCCTTTCTATACCTTTTTCTATGCATCTGTGCATGTGTATGTGTTTATGGTTGGAGAAGATGGAGCAGACAGTCAGAAGCAAGCACAAAGCAAGCATATCCTAATGGTCCTGATTGAATACTGGCTTAGGCCATCTTGCTTACCAAGTTCAGATCAATCAAGTCTTCATCCTTGTCTGTTGGGAGCATGTACAGACCATTCCTAACACCTTCCTAACTGTTTATGGTGAAGTGAAGGTGAAGTGGAGGTGAATTAGACCTTCATTTGGATTTCTAGTAGGATTCTCGAATTTAATATATCTAAGACCCATCTCCTGATGGATTTTCCTGATCTCCATGAGTAACAGTTTCATTTGTTCACCTGCTTGGGCCTGAAAACTTGTATTTATCCCTGACTTGCCTACGTACTGCACACGCCACATAGAGTTTCTCAGTGAATCCTTTTGGCTTTATTTTCAAACTCTATGTAAAAAGTATCCATTTCTCATCATCTTTGCTTCTGTCCCTCTAATCCAAGCCCTCATCATTTTTCCTTGGATTATTGTACTACCATTCTAACTAATCCCTCATTTTCACTCTTACATCACTAATCTTTTCTCCACGAAGCAACTTGAGTGAAATGAAGTAATAATGATAGCACACACTTATGTAGCATTGCTATGTGCCAGGTGCTGATTAAACCCATCATGTATATTAATTTACTGAGTCCTAACATTCATTCCTTCCTTCCTTCATTCATTCTTCTCTAATGATTACTTATTTAAGTTTATTTACTTACTAAGTTATAAACTTAAGTTTTTTTTTTTTAATGTTTTATTTATTTCTAGGAGAGAGAGAGAGACAGTGTGAGCAGGGGAGGGTCAGAGAGACAGCAAGTCACAGACTGAAACAGGCTCCAGGCTCTGAGCTGGCTGTCAGCACAGAGCCCGACGCGGGGCTCGAACCCATGAACCGCGAGATCATGACCTAAGCGAAAGTCGGACGCTCAACCGACTAAGCCACCCAGGCACCCCAAAACTTAAGTTTTTAATTTATTACCTCATTTAGTCCTCACAATGATTTCTATTCTTCTTCTGAGGCTGTATCAATCACATACAAACCACATCCACCTCTTAATAAAAAGTAAAAAGAATTCTTTTTGCTTAGTAAAAAGTAAATTAGAAAAAAAGTTTATCACATCTTAGTAAAAAAAGAATTCTTTTATTATTTTCTAGCTTCTCTTTTGTTCTTTATATTTTTCAGAAATGTATATATATTAGCTGTCTTTCCAGAGAACCAACTTTTAATTTTTTTAACTCTAATGTTTTTCTTTTTAATACCTGCTTTTAGTGTGTGTGTGTGTGTGTGTGTGTGTGGTTTCTTGAGATGACTTCTTAATTGACTTATTTTCTTAGTCTACTATGCATGCCTGTAAAACTACTTAATTTTTTTCAAATGGATCTTTGGCCAAATGTCACAGGTTTTGATAAGTAACATTCTTTCATTTCTAGTACTGTGTAATTAAAACATTCATTGTCTCTTTAATGCATGCATCATTTAGAAAAAATTTTGGGGGGTGCCTGGGTGGCTCGGTTGGGCATCTGACTTTGGCTCAGGTCACGAACTCACAGTTGGTGGGTTTGAGCCCTGCATTGGACTCTGGGCTGACAGCTCAGAGCCTAGAACCTGCTTCGGATTCTGTGTCTCCCCCTCTCTACCCCTTCCCCACTTGTGCTCCTGTTCTGTCTCTCTCTCCCTCTCTCTGAAAACTTAAAAAGTTCTCTTAAAAAACTTAAAAAGTTTTTTGTTTTCAATGTTATGATTTATCTTACCCAATGTGATTAACTTCAAGTTTCATTTCATTGTTACCAGGATATATATATATATATTAAAAACACACATATGTGTGAATATATATTTTATCTGATATTAATAATGGGACACTTGCTTTCTTTGTGTAAGTTCACATTTGGTAAATATTTTTCTAGCTTTTAATTTCACATCTTGTATTTAGTTGTTTATTTTGCAAAAAGCCTGTAGCTTCCTTCCATCTTTCTACTCAGTCCTAGATTTTTAAAGAATCTAATTTTTAAGACATAATAAATTTAGTAGATAGGTCAGCCTATTCAGGTTTGTTGTAATTCATACTGGTTATATTTATTTATTCTTTCTCTCTTTATTGTTTAATTTTTATGTTTTTTTCCCTGCTTTTCCCTCATGTCTTCCACACTGTCGTTTTTTTCCCCTTTTTTTATTGATTGAGATCTTTGTATGGTGGTTATATCTTTTTTCCTTTACTGAATTTCAAGATTCACTTCCCATTGCTATTTTCCAGTGGCAACCCTTAAAATTTTATAAAATATATGTGTTCATATTTTATGTCAATGTCTAGATTTAATTGGTTAATACTAATACTTTCTCTTGCACAAACCTTCATCCTTAGGATATTTTCCCTTTCTGTATCCTCTCTTTATATATAATTGGGTGTTACATTGGGATTGTCATTATTTTCAAATGTTGCAGCAGGTACTTTTTAGGTGTAAACATACGTTGTCTGTTTTCTTTGCTTCCTCCTGTTTCATGTTGTCCATGTCTTTCTCAAGTTATTTTTAATTTTGTTTTGTTTTGGTGAATCAGTAATTTTTTTCAGGGAATGCCTGAAGTTCTTAAATTTGTGAGCAATTTGATATGCAGAAATGTCTTTTTACATTTGAATGATCTTTTGATAGGTTTAGAATGTAAAAATTTTAATGTTTTTCTATGGACCTGTGAAGAGTTTTGTTTTAGCACATAGCGTTAGTAAAGATGGGATATCAATAACAATCTAATTCCCATTTATTTGTAAGTACCTGATTTATGTCTCTGAGATATTTAAAAATTTGTTCCTTCTTGGAGTATTGAGATTTAATCACAATTTATCTAAGGGAAGGTCATGTTAGTCTTCTGTGCTCAAGAGGAATTTTCAGTCTAAAGATGTATGCCTTTTCCTTCAGCTTGAAAATGTACCTGTTCTCTTGTTTGAGTATTTCCTCTCATCAAATCCATTTTGTACTTTTTAATATATTAATAGACAAATGTTGAAATTCCTATGTGTGTCTTAACTTTTGTACTCTCCATTTATTTATCTATTCTATAATCCGGGACAATCTCGGGCACCAAAATTGTAGCTTATGAAGGCTTTTTTTCATTATTACAAAATTTTATTTAAATGTTTGAGAGAGTGAAAGTAGGGGAAAAGGAGAGGGAGGGAGGGAGGCAGTTGGAGGGGTAGGGGAGAGAGAGACTGAAACTCCCAAGCAGGCTCCACGCAGATCCCTCAGACCATGATCTGAGTCAAAATCAAGTAGGTTGCTGGGGCGCCTGGGTGGCTCAGTCGGTTAAGTATCTGGCTTCAGCTCAGGTCATGATCTCACGGTTTGTGGGTTTGAGCCCTGTGTCAGGCTCTGTGCTGACAGCCAGCTCAGAGCCCGGAGCCTGTTTCAGATTCTGTGTCTCCCTCTCTCTCTGACCCTCCCCAGCTCACGCCGTGTGTGTGTCTCTCAGAAATAAATAAAACATTAAAAAAAAAAAATCAAGTATATCGCTTAACTGACTGAGCCACCCAGGTGCCCCTCATGAAGTCTTTACCAGTCACTATCTACTACTTATTCTATTTATAATTTTATTTTATTTTTAGGGTGATTATATTTTTAATGTTTCTTCTTTTTTTTTTTTTTTTAAATACCAACCTCTTTTTCCTATGGATGTGGGATCTTACTGAATCCCTTAAGGTGGCTAATTGCTTCACTTTCAACATTTTCTTCTACTTCTTTTATTAATATGAGTGCTTTTTTTTTTCTGCTGTTGGGTTCGTGTGGCAGAGATAAGTCACGTGTCTTGAAACACCATTTCATTTCTCTGCTGCGGTCTATCCTGTAGTTGAATAGGCTGGACTGGATTTTGGCCAGTAAAATGAGAAAAAAAGTCATTTATACCATTTTTGGGCCTTACTCCTAAAATACTCTCCAGGGAGGATGTGAAGAAGAGACCGTGCGCCTTCGCCATGTTCCCATCACTTGATTTCTGGCAGGAGATGAAGACTCCAGTGGAAGACTCTGAGTCATAGATGTTGGCAGAGCTGGTAGGTGGAGGATACTGGATCTCTGAGTGACTGCGGACAAAATCTCGCATTCTGTCTCCCCTCCCACCAGCCTGCAATGGACTGTGGTGTATGTGAAAAAGAAACTTTACTAAGCCATTAATAGGTTTATGTTATGTGTTCTAAGAATTAGCGTATTCTGGGGCACCTGGGTGGCTCGGTGGGTTAGGTGTCTGATTTCAGCTCAGGGCATGATCTCGCACTTTGTGGGTTCGAGCCCTGGGTCAGGCTCTGTGCTGACAGCTCGGAGCCTGGAACCTGCTTCGCATTCTCTGTCTCCTTCTCTTTCTGCCTGTCCCCCATTTGTGTTCTCCCTTTCTCTCAACCATAATAAATATAAAAAAAAAAAAAAGATTTAGCCTATTCCGAGTAATATGTTTGTTTCCTTCACTTTCTTGCTATTATTATTAATCATCTATTTGTTGGTATATTGATTTCTGTTTATATTTGTTATTAAGGGTCTAAATAGCACTTTGTTTTTATTATTTTAATATTCCTACTTATGCATCTGCCTCTTGTGATTGAAGAGAATGGGCAGGAGATTTAGCCAGGTGATGTGTATAAAAAGCATGCCTTCAGGATTTGAGGGTGTTGAAATGCTCTACTTTCTTTAAATTTTTTAAAAATGTTTTATTTATTCTTGAGAGAGAGACGGAGAGAGAGAGACAGAGCATGAGCTAGAGAGGTGCAGAGCAAGAGAGAGGAACACAGAATCCATAGTAGACTCCAGGCTCCAAGCTGTCAGCACAGAGCCTGATGCGGAACTCAAACTCACAAACCGTGAGATCATGACCTGAGCCGAAGTCAGATGCCCAACCGACTGAGCCACCCAGGCACCCCTCTACTTTGTTTGTTGTTTTTTAATCTCACTGATCTTTTCTAGAATTTTCTGAAGTCAGAACTCTCCATCCACCACTTCTGCCTTTGACTTCAGCCTCATGACTCTAGCTGCCCATTTAGTACCATCCGGGTCATGACAGAGCCCAAACAGAACTCCTACCACAGGGCAGGTCTGCTCCCTTTCTTCAGACCTCATGTCAGAGATGATGATACCATTCATCTGTAGCTCATACTAATCTCACATTCATCTTTGTTCTTCCCTTTCTCCCACATTCTACACCCAGTGCAGGAGCATTTCTGCCACATCTTACCTCTACCTTCAGACAGGGTATGTGAGAACCTGTCACCAATCCCCAGTTCCATCCCTAACCCAGGTCACCATCATCATTCACCTTTCCTAGTGCAGTAGCCTCCAGAATGGTCTCCTACTTTCCATTCTTGCCACTATGTTTATTAACTCCTCAGCAGGCTGAGAGAATCCTTTAGAATATAAGTCGTGTCATTCCTGCAAAATGACACAACCAAACGATTCTAATATACTGATAGTAAAATCCAAACTCTTTAGCCTTACCAGAATGATTCTACATTGTCAAGCTGTCTTGATTTTCTGTCATTTCTGTTTTTGACCACAGTGTTCCAGTCATACTGGCCTTCTTGTTTTGGGAGGTTAAGTTCCCACCTCAGAGCTTTTATACTTTGTTGCTTCAGCCTCTGTCTTTAGGTATCACTTTCATTGGGTGTCACACCAAAGAGAGGAATTCCTCCTTATGGAATTATCATCCACTGTCACTCTTTTTCCTCTTTCCCATCCCTGTTGTTGTTATTTTTTTTTCATAGCACATAACACTGCCTGGTGTTCAGTATAGGCTGGTTTGTTTGTTTTCATTCTTCCTCACCAGAATGGAAACATGACTAGGGTAGGAACTTGACCACTTCCTCATCAGAGTATCTCCCGAGGAGGCTGAATCATATTTGTTAACCAGTGGGTGCAGAGGAAATACTTGTTGCATGAGGCAGTATATCTAAGGATTACATGAAGGTTTTGCTTTCCTGTGAATGTTGGCAACAGATAATTCTTTTCTTTATTTCTCCTCTGTTGTCTTTGGGAGACTCTGGACGTTTCAAGCTCTATGGTGACTCTCTCTCTATTCTGGCTAGGAGCCTTCCTGAGGCAGATGGTTGACTTTATTTAGAAAGTGGGTTTCAGGACTTTATTCTAGTGATGAATACTGTGGCTGCTAGTCACAGAATAAACAAAGGCATGGGAGAAGGCATCAAACTTCCCCAGCTGTTCATACCATAGTCCTTTCATAATTATCCTGGTCACTGCTTCTTGCGTCTGTGGATTGGTTGACTCTTAGAGAGGGATGTCTCTTGTAGAGCTTCATCTGGAGTTTCTTTAAAGAGATTTGATCTTTCTTATAGATTTCTCCTACCAAAGTTTGGGCTTTGATTTCCTCTGTTTCTTCATTATTTAATCTTATCTGCTTCAAGAATGCTTTTTTTTGGTTCAAATTTCTTACCTTCTGATGAAAATTTTCCAACAATGGTGGAAATGAACTTGTTACAAAACATGATTTTTCCTAATTTCCATGAGAGTTGGGAGAGGAGAGGAAATAGATGCATATGTTCAGTCTACCATTTAAATTCTGTCTCTTCTGGCTGTCCTGCATGTTATTGATCTCTTGTTTTGGGGGCGTTATAGTAAGCATAGCTAGAGACCCATCTCTTATTCAGTATTCTGATTTTACTGTATTTGTTCTATTCTGTCTTATATTTTATAGTATATGAGAAATGTGCACCATGGCCCTGATCAGAATATTATCATATGAATAGGTTTGAGGGTGGAATGAGTTTACCAAGAGAAGAGACTTTGCAATTTAACAAAAGAGCTATAAATGTTCTTAGTACTGAGATGACATACACATTAATTAGACTGCTAGGTAGTAGTCCTGATGGCCTGCTTTTCTTACCATATTAATCTATATTTTGAATAAGTACTTCAAACTGTGTGTTATTAGCAGGATCTAATATCCTTCTCTCCCTACAGCTATTTCTCTAAGCTCTGGTCATTTTTGCTACTTTGGAATCTAAAATTGTTTCATGACTTCCTAGATAGAAATAGATTATGTGGGAGCTTAGAGTATCACATACTCCCCATATATAACAGCTGTGAAATTTCAAGCTTGAGAATGGATTATAGGTTATTTTTGAACCTTGATAGAATGTAGGATTAGTCGCTTAAATATGGAGTATTAAAGATCGCAAATGTTTAAAAGGCTTGATCTTAGAATTCATGAGAAAAACAAAAATGAATACGGTTTTAGGGGTTAGTGTGCATGAAGGTCACCTGGAGGACTTTTAAAAATACAAATTGCTTAGAGTTTCTGATAGACTACGTCTGGGTGGAGCCTGAGAATCTATACTAAAAGTTGGATGACACTTGCAGAACTGCTGGACCAAGTGGTCTCCTGGTAGAGATTTCTAGGGACAGCTTAGTGATCCTTTCTTGCTCTGAAACCCGATTAGCCAGTTTGTGAAGTTTCCAGACTTTTATTTTCTCCTTCCCTCTCTTTCCCCCTCCCATATACTCTTTTCTTCCTCCCTTCTCTCCACCCCTTTTCCTTCCCTCCTTCATCTTTTTTTTCTGTTCTTTCTCACTCTTGGTGCCTTGCCTTTTAAGCATTGTACTGTTTCAGACTGTCAATTCGAGTTCAGAAGGAGAACAACGGGCAAGGTAGTGGAATGAAATCCAGACCTTAAGAGGCTGAAATTTGCCACTGAATTGGGCATAGCAATGATATATTTATCCGTGGTGCCATTACTTTGATTATCAAAAATTCTTGAAAATTAATAGAATAGCATGCTTATTTTCAAATTGGACAGGACCTTTGAGGTCAGCTGATATAAACTCTATTGATAAGGACTGAAGCAAGAACATGAAAAAGATCAGAACCTACTATTTCCTTCTCCAAGTTCTTTTCACTTTCTGCTGCCCACAGCTGTCCCTCATGGCTATACATTATGTTGTCATTTATATTTTGATTACTTCCATACATATTTGTCATCATTGTTTAAATTGTTGTTACTATACATTTTGCGTACAAGCATGTATGAGCATGGCCAGTTCTTCATAAGAATTAGAGGCTACCTTGTATTAAAACAGTATACACACTTTTTACTTCTCAATGAATGCTCTAAGTCACTCTGTATTACATGATTTTTATTTTTTTTTCGAAAAATTTTTTTTAATGTTTTATTTATTTCTAGGGGAGAGAGAGAGAGAGAGAGAGAGACAGCGTGAGCAGGGGAGGGTCAGAGAGAGAGGGAGTCACAAACTGAAACAGGCTCCAGGCTCTGAGCTGGCAGTCAGCACAGAGCCCGACGCGGGGCTCGAACCCATGAACCGCGAGATCATGACCTAAGCAAAAGTCGGATGCTTGACCGACTAAGCTACCCAGGCGCCCCATGATTTTTATTTTCTGACAAGAAACTGCTGTACATGATGAAAGAGTGTGTTGCCACTTTTATCACTGACTATGCTGCTGGGATTTGCCTAACTCCTTCAGCCCTGTTATTTCATTTAAATCTTACAGCAGTTCCTCAAATGAATGATCACCATTACTCCTCATCTCCCCTTTTATACATTAATAAACCGTTTCAGAGAGGTTGTCAGTTCCCAACGTTTACATACTGGTAAAAGGCAAAGTTTGGGTTTTGTACTCAGATCTTAATCTGAGAATGTTTTTAGCCTCATGGAGTTTTATATAAATGCAAATTGTAAAATGTATCTGGAGCTAATTAATATGGCCTGGAATATACCTGGCATGCACGTGGCCTTACCGAGCATCTGTGGACTCATTCTAGTTGTAGACATCTTCCTGACACAGTGATCCTACAGACTGTACTCTGTACTCGCTCTCTGCCCCCTCGCTGCATGGAGTAGAGTGCCCCCTCTCCCCCTGCCCATGTCTTGATTGTGGTGGGCAGCAGTAGTCAGATGGTCCCTCTCCAGCCCTGGTCCCTTTGCTGGCTGTTTGACCTTGGCAAAGTCACTAAAAGCTCTCCAGACCTCAGTTATTCAACTGTGAAAAAGCATTATTGGAAGGGAGAAACCAACCACTTTGTAGATCTGTAGGGAGAGCTAAATAATATAATCCATGTAAAAGCATGTAGCATAGTGTTTGGCACATAGTATGTATTCATTAAATATTAGCTATTAGAGTCAGATCAATGCATCCATCATAAAATATTTTGTTATTTTGAATGTTTATTAGGAATATTACATAGTAGTATTTAGCTCTGGCTGAGTTTTCCCTTATAATTAATAAATGATACCTTTGGGACAAGTATATACTGTGTTTCCTAAGTATTTCTTCTGTATTTAATGTTTCTATTTATTGGCAACGTTTCCTTTTTTAAAAAAATGTTTTTAACATTTATTTATTTTTGAGAGCACAAGTGGGACAGGGGCAGAGAGAGACAGACAGATAGACAGACAGAATCTAAAGCAGGCTCCAGGCTCTGAGCTGTCAGCATACAGCCAATGGAGGACTCAAACCCATGAATCATGGGATTCTGACCTGAGCCGGAGTTGGATGCTTAACCAACTGAGCCACCCAGGTGCCCCTATTGGCAACATTTCTTAAGGTCTATTTGCATGGGAGTAAAATTCACAATATAGTAGTTATCAACAGAGCCAATTTCTCCAGCTCTGCCCCTCTCAAACAGTACCCTCTGCAAGTCTCTTCTCTTGAATTATCCCTGGACCCCCAGATATTAAAAAAGAAAAGAAATTTTCCATTCTTCCTATCCTGGATCCTCATTTTCACATCTGCTGTGGAGGGTTTCATACCCTGGACTAGAGTACTCCTGTGCTTGATCTGGTTTTGATACCTGCAAAATGTGCATGTTTCGTTTTGATGCACTCATGCTACTACTTCCTGTTACTTTTGAAGCCTCAGTGCCTGTGATAGTTTGTGTTTAGTAAAGGAACAGCACCTGGTTTTATCTGTCATTCTGTAGCCCCCTTTCCCTCAGACTTAGGCTTGAGCACCTGCACCTGGGCCAACAGTGGGTCCCTCTATCAAGGGAACCACTTGTCCTTAGCCCTGGCTCCTTTTTTCTGTGTCACACTTCTTTGTCTCTATTTGCTCTTCTTGAGTGACCACCCTACTCACTGATCCTCCGTCACGACCAAGTTGCTAGAGTCCTAGCATCATTAATATTTAGATATTAAGATTAAATCTCTGTATTTCCTCCTCTCTTTCCCTCTCCTTATTAAGTACCTTTAGGAAAATAGAAAAGGTCTCAACTTAAAAAAAAAATTACGTACATAGGCATTTCTGTATTATAACCATAACCATAACTGAGGAGTCCTTACATGTTTTACATTTGTATCTTTCTCTAAAAGTTTTAAAAAAATAATATGGAACCTATTTGTCCTCTGTATCCTTACTTTGTGAACTAGACAAAGTGTGGTTATTAAAATTCTAAACTTTGGGAAGTTTAAATGATTTTCCCAAACCAAGACAGCTAATAAGGAGGAGAATCGGGACCAGAATTGGTGTCTTCTGGCTCTCTTTGACTTCCGAAGCTTGTAATGTTCAGCTAGGACATCCTAGGAAGAAATGCCAAACGAATGACGTTGCTGCTTCTGCCCCAAACACAAAGCTCTGTTAGGTGTTTCATTGACATTCTTCCTGACAGCTATAAAAATTCATATTTATTATTCACCTGCCGATGATTTGAATGTTATATAAATTAAGTCCCAAAAGGTAGAAGGTAAGTGATACATATATTTAATTAACTTTTTTCTGTGAAAAAATAAAAACACTAGATACAAAATCAGAATGTCCCTTGTTAGAAAATATTCTGTAAGAGCTACTTGTTATGTAGTTCTGTCTTTTGGGACGATGTATCTCTGAGCAGTGCTTGGATTAAGTCTCCTTCAAAGAAGACATTGCTTCCCCAAGTTTTTAAGAACGCGGCAAATGTTGTTGAACAAAATGAGGACAACGAAACTGTGGGAGGGATTCTGTGTTAGGGACGTGTAAGAATGTTCTCTGTAGCAACTCAGCACTTCCCCCTCCCCCTCAGGGAAACAAGACTTTTGTTGCCTTCTGTCATTCGCTGCTGTCTCACAAAGGCTTGTAATGGAGTGCTGGGCTGTGCTGTAGACATCAGAAGGTGAGTCAGTCAGTGGGTGATGGACCAGGCGCATTCTGCTGACATTACTGATTAGGAGGATGAGAAGAGCTTTGTTACATGCTCCTGGTTTTCTCCTAGCTTCTGAAATTAAAGAATCAGGCCCACTGGTAGGGTCACTAAGCTATCTCTTGTAATATTTATTACACATGCAAAATCAGAACATATGGAGAACATTTGCATTTGAATGAGGGAAAACATGCTGTTAGATAGATTAGAAAATCTTCTCTATATTTGCATTTTTTCTTTCCTTAAAAGAAATCAATATGTGATGTATGAGAGCCAGGAACATCCCTCGTGCCAGTTGATTCTTCATTCTTTGTTTAAATATCCTCAGAACGGAAGCTTGTGATGAAAAATGGAGCTAGTTTCCTAATACAAATAAAAACACTATGCATCCTTCAAGCAAAAAGTTAAGTTGCATTGTATGTAAATTTGACATGTTTTAAATTTGGATAAACTCATTTTCTTGAATATCAGTCTCATCATCTGAAATTCCTTTTGTAAGATATTGCAGAGAACACTTACATAAATCTTGTGTATTCATTCCTTAGAGAATCACCCTTATGCACAAATATGTAATATTTTTAATCAATTTCAGTAGACCTACTTCTTTCTTTTACACATCAGGTTGAAACATTTTTTGAGGGAGAGAGGTAATCTTACGGAAGGACCAATGATTTTAGTGTTACTGTTTTTGTGCCTACAAATAACTAATTCCCATGGATGCTACTAGAAAGGTATTTATCAAGCCTGTCTCAAAATAAAAAGCGCAAGGAGGGGGGAAGAAAAATAAAGAAACATAAGGTCAATTTGTATAAATTCTGAAGTCTACCCATGACATTGAGGAAGAGCACTCAATGTCAGCTTTGTAATTCACTAATTAGTACATATTTATAGCCAGGTGCTGGGTCAAGTTAAATTGGGATGATTTTTTTGACATGATTCATCTGATTTCATATTAAAACAATTTTTTCTATTTTAAGCTGTTTTCTGTCAAGTAGGCTTTATGGCTCTGTGCACCTACTATGTGAAGAAAGCAATACCCTAACATTTTATCTGCTATTATATGATCTGTATGTTATTAAATTTTTTGTCAGGAATTCTGTGATGATTTGTTTTTATTAAGTTTATTTATTTTGGGGGTGGGAAAGGGAGTCTATGTGTGCACAAGTGGGGGAGGGGCAGAGAAGAAGGGTGAGAGAGAGAATCTGTGTACCATTAGCACAGAGCCCAACATGGAGATCGATCCCATGAACTTGTGAGGTCGTGACCTGAACTAAAATCAAGAGCTGGAAGCTTAACCACTTTAAGCTACCCAGGTACCCTTCTGTGATGATTTAAATACAAAATAAAATCTATTAGATATTTCTGGAAAATGTGTTGTAACGTTTATTTAATGGCAGCTGAACTCCTAGGCTCAGGATAGTATAGGAGTTAAATGAAATAACTTGGCCTATACCTCCAATTTTGGATATGTGCTTTGTGCTTTTTCTTTAAAATAGTGTATATTTTAGATAATTTTCACTTTGCATTTATTATTGACCAGATCCTTCTAATGAAAGTAACTTCTTCCCCTGAGCTTTAGCCAGTTGTTCGTATTTTCAACGTCCTACATAATTGTTAGATCCTGAATTTGGCAGTGAGTTATCAATGAAAAAAACCTCACTGTATACAATGGCTAATTTCTTTCTTTTTTCTTTCAAATCTTAGTAATGTTTTTTAAAGAAAATGATAATAAATTAAGTGATTAGAACAAATTTCTTTCCTCTGACAATGGAAAAACTCAATCTAGCCTCATGAAAGCTGACATTTCCTAACGAGCCTCTTAACTGCTCTTGTGATACAGGGTTTAAATGACAGGATTGTTAGATAATAAAACCTATAGGAAAAACCTCAAGATCATACTGGATCCTTCACAGTTGCATGTAGTATTTTATCATTTTCAATTCCCTATCTCTACACCACTCTTAACCAGTTCTCTGCGACATGTCCAATAAACTGTGCTTTCAAGATAACTGGACAGGAAGGTGGAGATGCCTTTAGGAGCCATAAGTGATAGTTGATTTGTGTGATGAGTGGTGTTAAGTTTATATATGTTGTCATATGTTATTTTTTTAAGTTTGTTTGAGAGAGAAAGCACAAGCACATGTACACGAGCGGGGGAGGGGCAGAGAGAAAGCGAGAGGGAGAGACAGAATCCCAAGCAGGCTGCATGCCATCAGTGCAAAGTCTAATGCAGGGCTCAAACCCGTGAACCATGAGATCAGGACCTGAGCTGAGATCAAGAGTAGGAAGCTTAACCTCCTGAGTCACCCAGGTGCCCCTGTAGTCCTATGTTATTAGGAACTATGAGATTTCTGGATCACAGAATAGATTGTTGATTCCCCACAGAACATCTGAGTCCTTCTTCTCCAAGCCCCTGTTCCGGTGGAGTGATCTGATAAGAGGCCAGATGTGTAGCCATGTTGTATCACAAGAGAGGAATCCTAAAATTATGACCCTTGGTGCTTACATAAGGAAGCTGGCACTTCTGCCCTTCCTTACCTCCACAAAGAGAAAGACTTTTATTCTGGAATGTAAGCAAATTACTCTAGGGGAGAGTGGAAAGATATCTTTAGGATTTATTTCATGAGCAAATGGCTCCAGGGAAAATACATCTCTAAATCTTTCCAGGACAATTATCTGTTTCTAACTTTCAGGACTTATTTGCCTTTAGCCAAACTTGCAAAGCTCTTTGCTAAAAAAACCCCAGATCATACCAAAATATGAAAATAGTCCTATAGAATGGTCTCTCAGTAAATGGTACCTGGTATAGTATTACGTACTGTGTTACAAATGGTTGGTAGGGATCGAACTCATGACCTTGAATTATGAACATTTGGCACTGATGTAAACCAGTTAGCAGTGGAAAATTCATACACTTTATGAGAAAAATAAGTCTGTAGGTTAACGATTAGATGCAAGACATGAATATCCCAAGTCATTTGGGGTTTTTATATTTTGTGTAACTTAGAACATAGATTCTAGTTCATATTGTCTAGGTATACAAGTAGTCATTAGGCCTTCTAAAAGCAAAATCAAGCTCAATGTGAGAGAAGAGTAGTATGTGATGGTTTAACAAATATTTAATATTCCCATGTGATTGGATTTATACCTTTGTAATATGGTTGTGGTTCTCACCTCCTTAATGCAGTGAAAGATGTGCTGTGTAATTCCATGCCAGAGCTAGCTCTTTAACTCCAGGCTCTGGAATGAGAGCCACATTCTGATAATTTCTGATGACTGTCATGGAATTATAAGCATCATGGCTATTAGCAATTCCTGAATAGTTCTACTCCCACTATGGTGAAGTGAAGTCTATGGTGGAGTTTTAGGTCTTTTTTGTTGTTGTTGTTGTTGCTGTTTTTGTTTATCTAATTTTCAAAGACAGTTAAAGGAGCACTGGAAAAGCATATGCGAGGCATATACCAACTTAGCAGGAGCACTTTTGGGCCCTTTGTTCTTTTTGCAAGTTTTCTAAACTAATGCCCAGAATGGTTTTGCTTTTTTTAATACTTGTCTTATTCTCTCCTTACAGGAAAATGCAGTGCTTGTCAGGTTTTTCAGGGGGTAGTGTGATGAGTCTGATGTACTTGAAAAAATACTCAGCGGGAATCCAAATACACTTACGTCATTTTTATGTGTTAGAGAGAAACTAGGAAGCATGAATTGCCACTTTTCTTAAAGCCTTTGCAGTGTCAAAGGGATGTTGTTAAGAAGGGTTGTGGGGAATCTTTGTTTTGAAGTGCATCCAGAATTAGAAACTTGGCTTATGTGTGCTATCTTGCCTCCCAGTCTGAGCTGATTTTTTATATTTATTCCAAGTTTTTAAAAATTTCCTCTTCTATTTTATAAATCTGCAGTATATGCTTTGGCTGATGTGAAGCTTCATTTCCACTGACCAATGGGGGGGAATTTCCATTACTTTTAATGAGACTTGGGGCATAATGTGTTCTTTCAAGCCTCCGATTGGACATGTTAAGCAGAGCTTGAACCAGATCATGATCATCTAAAATATTCCCAAGCAACTTTCCCTTGTAAGAGAATATTGTATCGAATATTTACCCGAACTCTGATTACCCTGGATTGGGTATAACTCATCAGAACTTCCTGTTACAAGAGCTAAGAGCACAGAAGACACAGGGTAATTATTGCAGTTACATTTGGCTCTCTTTAAATGTATGCTCAAATACATTTTTTTCCCTCTAACCAACAAGTTCTCACTTTGTTGAGTGTTTGGCGAAATGGTTACATTAATGAACATATATTGTGATTTGAAGGCTCCTCGTACCCCTCCTCTCACGTCCCTGTTCCAGATGTGACACTGCTATGGTTATTGATCTACATGCAGAGACTTAGCTGTGGAATTGGAAGGATCCCAGGAAGGAAAGGAAATCCCATTAACCCATCAACTCAAATTTGTTCATAAGTTTAATTCATCAATACACAAAGGGGAGTTTGGATGCAGACAGAGACCGTGGACATTGGGTACATAAAGTACTTCTAAGGAAGGAAGAGGCCTTTGGACTTCAACCTATAGCTCTAAGGCCCTAGGCCTTCAATGGGGGTGAAGGTGGCCTCACAGAAATGTGACTTACAAATAGGTACAGTCTTAGAGACTAAAACATACAGATATGTTAGTATTAGAATACAAAATGATCAATTATTTGTTATCTTTAGCTTTGGAGGCATAACATAATTATTCAGATTAAAATAGAGAAGATTAGATTTTTGGCTAACAGTGCCTTTGGGATCACTTATTAAATCCTTGTTTCTTTGTGGAATGATTTTGATTCTATTTTTGATTCTATTTTTTTTTTCCTAGGTAGAGATCTTTGGAGAGGATGTTAACAGATCTCTGTTTAAAGGAACTATTATAGAGCCCTTATTTAATAACTATATTGAACTTAAAGGAAGCCAGGCATTATGCATTGCTTCATTGATTCTTTGTAAGAAAA
The DNA here is from genome assembly GCF_003009895.1 of Hyaena hyaena. Classification (NCBI taxonomy): domain Eukaryota; kingdom Metazoa; phylum Chordata; class Mammalia; order Carnivora; family Hyaenidae; genus Hyaena; species Hyaena hyaena. Next base: position 1,043,133 of record NW_024081254.1, on the reverse strand, counting down.
CTAGTACCCCATTCGATAGATGAGGAAGATAGGAGTTAAGGAAATTGTCCAAGGTCACACAGGGAAGTGAAAGTCAGTACCTCGACTTACATTACTTGAATAGAGAGCCTTAATTTTTTTTTTACTGTTTTTTTTAAATTTATTTCTGAGAGAGAGAGAGAGAGAGAGAGAGAGAGAGAGAGAGAGAGAGCGTGAGCAGTGGAGGATCAGAGAGAGAGGGAGGCACAGAATCTGAAGCAGGCTCCAGGCTCTGAGCTAGCCATCAGCACAGATCCCTATGCGGGGCTCGAATCCACAAACCGTGAGATCATGAACTGAGCTGAAGAGCCAACCAGGGGCCCCAATATATTTTCCTTAATTATGTGCAAGTTTTGATAGGCTAGGTTTTGGCTGTGGTAACAAATGTCCTTCACATCTCAGTGGCTTGCACAAATAAAGAATTCTCTGAGTCCATTGGGCATCATCTAGCTTTGCCTCTTGTGAACTGCACTCTGAGACCCAGCCTGGCTTAGTGTTCGTGATCTTAAACACTGCTGGCCTTGTGTCAGAGGAAGAGATGGTCACTGCGAGAGTCCTGAAGCTTCTATCCAGAAGTGACATGGGCCACTGCTCCCATTCTGTTGACCTAAACAACTCCATTGGCAAACAACAACAACAACAGCAACAACTTGACGTCTATAGGTTGAGGAAATAGAACTCTTCCCTAGGGAGGGGTAGTGAATATTTGTGAACAGTAATATGAAAATAGCCTCTGTCCTGCCAATCATATTAGAGCTTTCTGAAAGGCAAAGGATTTTTCGTTCATTTTATGTAAGAGGTTGGCATTTAAAGCAAAAGACAGGCCCTGCTTTCACGGACATGAAATAATAATTTCATATTGGAACCAAAAACAAACTCAGAATTCTACATTCTTGTTCCTATAGTTTTATTTTGGAAGTCTGGATTTCGGTTTTATCCGCAGACGCGTTTGAAGAAGGTGTCTTGTTTTGCAAATAGAAACCATCTCAGGAGACAAAGAACAATGGCATGAGAAATTTATGAAGTTTATTTTTAGTAGCAATCTCAGGCAAGGTTTTACTGTCAATATTTTCCTTGGTACCCAAGAAGCCAACAGAGGGGGCCATGTTTTATGAATTGATGCAGCTACAAATATTAGCCCTGACATTTTAAAGTGAACAATTGCAAAAAAGATATAGAAACAAATAAATGTAGAGTCTCTGACAACCAGGAAAGATGAAACCCTTTCTAACAATTATGACCAAAGGTGTTTCATGGCAGCTTTGTTTACATTTGTTTGACTGCTTGCTTTCCTTCTCTCTCTCTCTTTCTCTTTCCTAGCTTTAACACCAAGTGACTGATTGCTTCCTCCAAAACAATGCCAGCAGGATAAGGATGTATTGGCAGAGTCTCCTTTAATTCAGTACCCCATACTGATCCTTGACCTAATTAACAGTCTGCTATAGGTATCTTGCAGTTTACTGCTAATGCTACCCCCAAATCGTAAAATCTTGGTTACAGGAAATTTAAGGGGTGTCCCATGCAATTCATTACAAATTCAATTTTATTATAATAAAATTGTATACACTATAGCTGACTAGCAGCCTGAATACTACATTGTTTTATTTTGTGAAACTTTTACTGGAAAATTTGGTTTGTTTTTAAACTAATTTCAGCACTGCTAGTCTTGTGGCATATTTAACATCTTGTCAGGGCAGTTCAGTCATTGGAAATGTGTTAATTTTGGAAAAGTGTAGAGCAGATTTTGTCATTTGCCTTTGGATATAAGGATACACCATTGTCCACAATAAATGTAACTAACCTGAAGAAAAAAATCCTCAAAAAAGCAGAACAAAAACCAAAACAAAACAAACTTTCCTAGTCCTTTGAAGACTATAGCATAATGACCAAATGTATACCATAATTGTACTTTCTACTGATGCAAAGAAAAATAATTTGTGGTTATTGCAATTAGGGCCAGGAATTTTCACTTCTTTTATCTGATACGTAATTTTCATGAAAATCTTCATGTGGTGGCTTATCATGATTCCCATTTTAAATTGGGGAACAGAGGAGCAAAACATGAAAAAACTTCAAGACCATCTGGAGAAGGCAGAATCTCCGAATACAACATCCATCTAATTCCAGAAACAATTCCTTCAAGACCTTGTGCTGTAGACATTGTGTGTAGTTGCAAGGGTTTTAGTGGTTTCTCTTTTACCTCTAGAAAAGATGCAGAAACTGCTTTGAATTCCTGACAGGCCTTTGAGGTAAAAGAAATACACTGGAAATAACTTTTATCATTTCCAAATGGCTTTTCTGGATCAGATGTGGAAGTGGTCTCTTCGTGTCTGTGCCTGATGCATTATATCAGTGGCAACTTACTGCCAGGTAAGTCATGATCAATAAATCCCAGCAGTTTAAAACAACAAAAAAAGTGACTTTACATGTCTTATTTCCTGATTCCTGTTGGATGTTTTCTCAAGAGATGACTAAAGTAAATTTATCTGTTTCTGTAGATGTGTGTAAAGCAAATTGCTTTTATTAAGAAAATAATTAATGAAGGGGAATTATGTTCAATAAGGGGCCAGGAAGGATACCACTAGCTAAATATTAGTGTCAGGCAGTTGTTGAGCTTGTGGTGAGTTTCAGTGCACACACATGCACACACCATATGTGAACATCAGGGAGATTGATTTTTTCAAGATCCCTTTCTACCTCACATAAATATTTTTTTACTGAGGGTCAGTGATGCGCAGAAGAAAAAATAAACACTAACCACATGAAAGGAAAAAAAAATAAATTTACTTAATACTGTATATTTTATGTGTTCATTATTTTTATTAAGTGCAGCCATGTAGATAAAAGTCACTTGATTTAAAAATTAATAGCTGGGGTGCAGACTGTCAGTGCATACAACAAATGGTTTTCTCCCAATGTTCCCCACTTATTTTCTCATAGCTGCTAATATAAGGGAGGTAAAAATAAATTGAAAGAACAGGGAAGGGAGAGTAGCTGAGCAGAGGAATTAAAAAAATACCTAACACCATATTAACACATCTATCCTCACAACAACCTTAGGTCAAGGCTATTGTTATCCCCATCTTCTGGATGAAGAAGTTAAGGCACAGAGTAGTTAAGTAACTCGTCCAGGATATGAAAGAGATAGAAAGAAACTGTCACAAAAAGGTAAGAAACATGAAAAGAGAGAGGAGATAAGACACACACATATACATACACACATGCAAGGGGAGAGGGAGAGACTGAGCTAGCATTTTGGAGGGCAAGTCAACTTCTATATTTTTGAGATTCAAGTTACCCTATAACTATCTTTGCTACATTTAGAGGCATCCTCTCTGACATAGAACCATAGAATGATGGTTCACTCTCACTATCCCCCCTCTGTGTTTTTTCTAGAAACAGAATTCTCAGGGTATCTGGGTGGCTCATTTGGCTCAGCTTCCAACTTTGGCTCAGGTTATGATATAGTGGTTTGTTGGTTCAAGCCCTGCATTGGGCTCTGTGCTCACAGCTCAGAGCCTGAGCCTGGTTCGGATTCTGTGTCTCCATCTCTCTCTGCCCCTACCCCACTCAGACTCTGTCTCTCTCTCAAAAAACTAAATTAAAAAAAAAATTATTTGTTTTAATTGTGTCCCCTGCCACATGGGATAAAAGGCTACCTGGTCTATTCTTATAGCCAGGTAAAACCGTGGAAGTGTTCAATGAGTAGGATGTTTCTCTGGGTCTTCAGGGATATCTCCCTGGGTGGGGGGGAGCGGTAACTGGAAACTGGAATGCGGTGCAGTTTGCCTGTCTACCTTTTCTCCATCTGGCTTGATAGAACCTTCTGGTTATTGCATCCCTTTCAGTGGAGGTTCAGCGACAGTTTAGGGCCATACGGCAGCCCTGAGGACGGAAGCCAGCGCTTGGGTGTGGAGTAGGAAAATGGAAGGGGCTTGAGACCCTGCTGATATGGTGGTCCCATAGTAGCCTTGGACCCCCTCTGCCTGGATGTCTTTCATATGAAACACTGTCAATCATGCTTCAGTTACGTTCCCCTCGCCCCCCAGTTACATGATGCTAAACCTAATCCTAACCAATACATCCTCTAAATAGGATAATTTTAGAAACACACTGGAAGGAAAATTGCTCCCCAGCTGCAGCAGTGACCTGAAAGCTAGGTGAAACGGAGCCACGGAAGCCATTGGCCTGTGCATTTGCTGGCTCCGTGCAAGAATCATGTTTTGGTTCTTCTGGTTCAGAGTATCACAATAGGAAGTGGGAATTTGCATTTTTCATGGTACTAATTGCTTTTGTAATTTAAATATCTTGCTAGTGAACACAGCAGGGCTGTACAGCGGCTTTCGTGTTTTTGGTGTTGCAGATATTTTACATGAAAATAAGAAAGGCATGGGGGAGTTTTCCCTGATATTTGGGTAGTCTTGGTTCAAACTGCTGCAAGTATGCAAGCCACTTGTCACAAAAGAGTAATGGCCCTATGAGTAAGACTTTCCATATGGTATTCCACAGTCGCTGGGAGAAAATGGGCCCGTATTTTTTCTTCTTCTTTGAGGTGATCTTCTTTCTTCACAAAATAACATGGAGTTTGGTATGAATTTTAATGAATGAATAATAGTAGTACGTTTGTATAACCAGTTGGACAAGATAAACATAAGCAACATAGTTAAAAATCTTTACATCAAAGGCTGGGTTGCTGTAGTATGATTTTTAGGTGCCGAACTACCAAGAAGTTGGATTTGAATGCCAGCTATCTTAAATATCATCTTTCTTTGGTAACTGTTGGGTAGGCTTCCTAGGCAGATTTCACTCAACAAAAAAATAAATTATTTCCTCTTCCATTTTTAGTTTCATTCCTCTTCTCCCCTTTTCATTTTGATTGTTTGCTTTGATAGGGTGGCTTTCATTGCTTCTTTACCCACAATCACGTATCCTTTCCCAAAGAGATTGCATGTTTGTGGTCAGCTGTGTAGACATCCTTCTGCATAAGCTGGTCTACATTTTAGCATACCAAGGACATAGCTTTATATCCATTGAATCTGGCCAGGAAATTAGTCTTAGTTTAGGGCTTAAAGAAATTAGGTGATGTCCCAAAGGAATCTGTGGGCAGCAGGAAATTTAATTTTAAAAACTTGAAGAATATAAAATAATCTAAGCATAGAATGATTTGAGCCTGTAAAGGCTGCTTCTGCCAAATGCATTGTCAGAGAGTTGGTAAGGCCAGGAAAAGTCCAAATTTTATTTGAATTCTTGGATATTTTGGAAGACTCCTGCAGGTGTTTTTGATATGGTTCCATTTCAGAATCCCGTTGTATGTGATGTGTATTTATGACCTTCCATACTTGATATGTTCTATGGAATTTCCATGACAAAAACTACTCTCGCCAATAATCGATGATGAGTGTTCATCTTTGCAAAATAGCCGTGGCTGCTTGTTGCTTTGTTACTTGCTTCAGTATAATTCCTGCTCTTTGATGACAATTGACTGAGCTGGCGCCTGCAAAAGTAACTGTAGTTGATTTAGTTACATTAAAGGGTCAAAATTATGGCTGCATGGAGCTAAGGTCATGACAGGACCAAAGAGCTTTGGGCACAAATCTTCCTTTCATGCTTGGCTGGGTCCAATAATCCCCCGAGGCTCAGGTCTCTGATTGCGTTTCCAGATGGTCTCCTCTGGTGTAAACACCACTTGTGCTCTGTCCAACAGCATCAGCTGCCCTGGCAGTAAGCAAAACAGCAGGTCAACTGGGAATTACATAGTGGGTGGCACCTGTTGCCAGATTTTGACCTCCCCCACCCCGTACGTTATTTACCCATGCTATTTTCAACTTACTCCTTTGCCTTTGTACTTGTAGGTCAAACTCTCTAGTTGTGTGTGTGTGTGTGTGTGTGTGTGTGTGTGTGTGTGTGTGTGTTTAGCGTGAACTCAGCTTCACCAACACCCTTTACTTTCAGCATGTATTCTTAGAGCCAGTACCTGGATTTCCTGACAGTCTTGCCGATGAATTCTGAGTCTACTAGTCAGTAGAATTTGCTATTTACTTATTCATTGATTCAGCAAATGCCTATTGACCATTAGTCATTTATGTGACATTTACTGAATAATTAAGTAACAGTTACTATGTTTGTTACTGGACATAGTGGTGAGCCAAAAGAGACAGGGTCTCTCTGAAGATGTAGTCTTTCCTCTCCATGAATGCTATTCTTAGGCTTTCCAGCCAAACCCTTCTACTTTGAGGAAACAATGGAAAGCTCATCTCCTTCACTGAAAACAGTTCTCTGATTAACCCCTCTCACCTCTGAGTGTTGTTCTTTTCTAGAATCGTCTTAACATATATATTTGTAGTCACCTGTAGCCCTGTTCACCTGATCTTCTTTCATGTAGGTGTTTTGAATTTTTCATGGTCTTTTTTTGGTTTGTCTCTCATAGGGAAACCCCTCGAGCGAGATGTCACTGTTCTTGGCACCTTTAGTTTTGCTGCTCACTTCTTCCAGTACACTGCTGGGCACATAATTTGGGTTCAGTAAACTTGGTGAATTCATTCATTCAACCCCAATTTTTTGCACCTGTTATACTCTCAAGCTGTAAGTGGAGAGCACTATCCTAACCACGCATCACATGGCAGTGCAGAATAGCAAACCAACAGACCGTATCTGTGACGTACCATGGGTGAAACTGATAATTTTCATTAAAATTTCATCCATTGCCTAATGTTGTATGGCTGTAGCTTAACTTATAAATTTGGATATTTCCATAATTAATTTTGGAATTTTGTTTGTTAAAAAGGTAGGAGCAGTGTTCTTTGAAGCTTTTTGAAGGGCATTTGATAAGATGGGAAACCATGGTGGTCCTAGAATTTGTGACTGCTGAGGACGGGGGGGATGTTGCCTGTCAGCCAGTGGAGCACCCCTGCACAATCGGATGTGTCTGTGCACATCTGTATGTATCTGCCTGCTTCGCTGTAGATGTGGCTCTTTTTTAAATGGAAACTGGCCAGACTAGCAGGTGACAAGGTCATAGATGGGGTGGCCACAGGATGCAGCTAGGGCAGCATGAGATGTGGCCCCATCATATTCTTGTCTAGTGAATATCTTCTGTAAACTGGATCGAATACTGTTGCATACCTCCATTTGTCACTAGATACTGAGAAGGTGTGTTCCGGCACAGTTCAGTCCAAATCCGACAAATCCAAGGGGTGCCTGGATGACTGGCTCAGTCAGTAGAGCATGCATCTCTTGATTTCAGTGTCATGGATTCAAGCCTCACACTGGGCATGGAGCCTACTTAAAAAAAAAATCTGATAGATCCAAACTTATCTTTCTGATAGTTTGACCCTTTTCAGGATTTCCATCTCGTATAAGAATATCATAATCTCAATCTTTTCTAAGATAAAGTGAATGGCAGTTACCAAAACATCAAAATCAAAATCAAAAGTGTAGTTACTAAGGCAGGGAAGAAAGATTTCTTGGCTTGTCCCCATTGAGTCATTTAAAAAAACTTTAATTTTTGAACCGGTGCATTTATTTCCTTATTACCTTCCTACCAATCCGGTCTTGGTTTCAGTTCATTATTAAATGCTGGGATTAGCTGGGACACGTTCAGTTGCAGGTTACAGAAAAATGCCAAATGGACCTAACCAGTGAAGATGAATGGTCCATGAAGGTGGAGCTAATGTGTTAAGGCTTGCTTTGGCAGTTGCAGTGTTGGGGTCAAGATCTGCTTTCTTTCCATTCCAGTCTCGTTCCTTGGCTTTGGTTCTGTACTCAGCACATTTTGTCTTCATGCTCTTAAACTGGCTGTTATCTCATTCCTTATTCAAATACAACAGGGAAGGATATACTTCTTCCTCTAATCTTTGAAAATAATTTCTGGGGCTCAATCTGATTGGGCCATCTGAGATCCTGTGTCTGTTACTGCACTGATCACTATGGCTAGTGATGAGATTGTGCTGGTTAGTTCCCGCCTAAGCACCAGACTCCCACCCCTTAGGCTCCCATCCCTTACAGCTGGAGTTTGAGTCTACTTCCCCTGAAACACCGTGGGGAAGTTCATGCTAAATGATGACTTGGGTGTCATTACTGAGAGAAAGGGGGACTAAATGCAAGACAGTCAAAAACTCAACCGTCCTCGGGGCACCTGGGTGGCTTAGTCGGTTAAGCGTCCGACTTTGGCTTAGGTCATGATCTCGCGGTTCGTGGGTTTGAGCCCCACGTCGGGCTCTGTGCTGACTGCCAGCTCAGAGCCTGGAGCCTGTTTCAGTCTGTGACTCCCTCTCTCTCTGACCCTCCCCTGCTCACGCTGTCTCTCTCTCTCTCTTTCTCCTAGAAATAAATAAAAAGCGTTAAAAAAAATAAAAAGCTCAACCGTCCTCTATAAGGATTCATTTTAAAAATAGTTTATAGTTTGCACATTATTCTCAGAAATTGAGATTTCCAGGGAAGTTACAGAGCACTTAGCTTTGTGCTGTATTCAGAATGTCATAGAGCTTCAAACAGTTCTCAAGGCAGATGTGGAACAGTTTTAAGATTTCTGAGAAATGATTGATTTATCATTATAATAACGTGTGAAACCTTGCCTGCTAATGACATGAAGGAACACATAGGACTAGTGACAGGGTTAATTTTGAGCCTCTTCTCTGTAGAAAGGACCAGTTCTTCTGAGATTGATGCTGGCAGTTTGGAATCTTTTCTAGGCGGGAAGGAAGACTCCCAAATAGTAGCTGGGATTGCCTCTTCGCTGATAAGAAAGCTTCAGCTTTATCACAGCTCTCCGTGGCAAGGTCATTTTGAGATCTGTATACAAACTCTGTGCTTTAGTAATGGTTCCACTCAGAGGACACATGTACACTGACCAGTGTCATGTAGGAGGTGGCTCTTACCTGAGTACTCTCTGCTGATACGGTTTACAAAGGGTGACAATGATGATCATATTTTTAATCTGTTGTTTAAGATTAATCGTATTTTGAATCTGTTGCAAATCACCTCTCCTCTTACTTGCTCTTCTCCCTAACACATCTCTAATGACTTGTCTCTGTTAGAGCTTTAACGACAGCCCTGAGATGCGGCTTCAGATGTGATTTACTGCATATCCCATTGCAAATAAGGTCTAAGGATTATTTTTTAGTGAGATTTTGCTTTCAATTTAAAAATAAGTTTGTGGTGGGGGGCACCTGTGTGGCTCAGTGGGTTAAGAGTCTGACTCTTGAACCCAGCTCAGATCATGACATCATGATCTCATGGTTTGTGAGTTCGAGCCCCATGTTGGGCTCTGCGCTGATGGCTTGGGGCCTTTTGATTCTGTCTTTCCTTCTCTTTGCCCCTCCCCTGGTGGTGCATGTGCACGCTCCCTTGCTCTCGCTCCCTTGCTGTCTCCAAAGTAAGAGTAAAAGTAAGTTGTGATGGGAGATAAACTAGCCATGAAATGCCCTAGATTTTATTTATGATATCAGAGAATGGCTTCCATTTTATGTTTTTTATTAGTTCCTGACTCACCCATTTCTTGCATAAACTTTTGTACCTTATGTTAGGTAATGTCATCTTACTTCCTCCCAGAATAAAAATTAGAGAGATTAGAGATTCCTGAGTGGGCCCTCTTTATTAGAATGAAATCTTGGCCGTGCTCCACATGTGAACAATTAAGTTGTAGTTCCCTATTGTTTTGTAACTTTTTAAATTAAAATTGCCAACAGTCCAAATTGTATCATTTCTTATGCACTTTTTCTGGGAATCAATTTACCTCTTTTAGATGTTATCAGAGAGATTTGACTGCAAATGAGCATTCTTTAAAATGCTGGCTTTGCAAAGCTGTGGCACAAGCATCTTCTAATAAAGGTTAAAAACCACCTGGAAACCCCACTGTAACTTACCTCCCACCTATTACCTTTAGAAGCAGATAACTTAGCCAGTGACTGGTGAGAACATTGTTGGAAACAACATTATAATGAAAGGCACATGGTGCAGAAGGGTAGGAGATTAGCAAAGGTAAAAGGAGGTTTTGTTTTGTTTTGCTGGTTTATACACTGGCTATGCATATATTCATATTCAACAGATCAGTTTCTTCTGTTCAGGCTTGGCTCAGAAAAGCATATGATCATCTTTCTTAAAGCAGCTGATGCCTAACACTTAGGGATCCCATGGTGAAACCCTAACACTGGCTGTGGAAATTTCATAGCCTGAAGTGATTGTGACTTCCAGAAAGAACATCTTTGGCAAATTGATTTTTAGGGTAGGCCCACAGAACTGTGAATTCACTCAGGGAGTTATATCATTGGATAGCCTACTCAGATGCTTTGTTCCTTGAATATCAATAATTGCTCAATATATTTTTTACTAAAATGAAAAAGGAAAGAAACTTATCATTGGCTAAAGTTACCAAGTAATTATTGGCTTGGGCATACTCTCTGTTGTTTGAGTTCTTCAGTGTCCTCCATAACAGAAAATGTTGTGCCATTTAAAATTTTTTTAAATTTTAATTCGAGTATAGTTAACATACTGGGTTATATTAATTTAAGGTGTGCAATATAGTGATTCAACAGTTGTGTGATCATCAAGATGAGTGTGCTTTTAATCCCCTCACCTATCTCACTCATCCCCTCAACTACCTCCCCTGGGTAATCATCAGTTTGCTCTCTATTGTTATAAGTTTGTGTTTGGTTTGTCTCTTTTGTTCTTTGTTCATTTGTTTCTTAACTTCAATATATGAGTGAAATCATATGGTATTTGTCTTTCTCTGATGGATTTATTTCACTTAGCATTTTACTGTCTAGATCCATCCATGTTGTTGCAAATGGTAAGACGTCATTCTTTTTTTCTGGATGAATAATATATATACTGCATCTTCTTTATCCATGGACACTTGGGCTGTTGCCATCATTTGGCTGTTGGAAGCAGTCCTGCAGTAAACATACGAGTGGATATGTCTTTTCGAATTAGAGTTTTCATATTGCTTGGGTAAATACTCACCAGTGTGATTACTGGATCATCCGGTAGTTCTGTTTTAATTTTGTGAGGAACCTGCAAATGCTGCATCAGTTTGCATACAGACCAACTAAAAATTTTCATGGTTCTCTTTCCTAAATTGTGCTCCATGACTATGTGTGAATATAAGAAATTTGATAAAACCCTATGGCTCATGCCATAACAAGTACATGTGGATTAACTCTATAAGGAAACTAACTTAGATATTAGGAGAGGTTTCTCTATGCTTCAAGGCAAAGACTTTCCCAGCAGTGGAGAATTTAGACATTTTTGGCAAGTCAGTAGGGGAGAGATTTTCAACCAGCATGACTCTATTTGGCTCAGGTAAAAGTAAGCCCTCCCGGGCTGGCTTGCAGGTGGGTTCTTGAAATCTGGACATATTTCAGAAACTCTTGCCTGTTCTTAATAAGTGCATTGACGTGAGGCGCCATAGGCAAGCATGATTTAAACCTGTCCTAGCAGTAATTTTACTCATGAGCTCTTGGCAAATATGTTTGTTGTCTGCTATCTCCCTCTTAAGGTTGCCAGTTAGCTAAACATCAGCCAACCATATGACACTGGGTCTACAACATTAATCTGATTTGGTAGAGCCATTCATTTTCAGAAGAAACTGGAAAAAGAAAATCACACATACAAACACAACACCCAGCAGGTTTATCTTTTAATGAAATGGGGGCAGAACCCAGCTGTCTTGCCTGAAGAGTTAATCTGTAGAAGATAGTACATATATTTTACATATATAAACCAGAAACCAAAATTGTTTAATATCCCCAGTAGATCTTATTGTTCGGTGGTTTGAGGATTCTTTCTTTGTTTTAGCCACACCCATTGCCAGTGCTTGTACCAGATTTGTTTCCAGGAGCACGCTGTCTACTCAGGCGTATGTCATTGTATATTTAGCTTTTTTAGCACCTGCCTGACCTTCCCCCCCAGCCTTTGAAGGTGTCACAGAGTGTGTTTTCTATCTTGTAAATTGTCTAAAGTTAACATTAATAGCATGCTACTATTAGTAATTGATGTTGATGCCATGAGGGTCAGAGAACCATTTAAAAGAACACATTTTATGGAATTTTTAAATAGTACCATTTAATGAGTACTTACTATATGCCACTGCACTAATTCTTAAATATATTTATCTCTTTTCCCCCAGATCTGTGAGGTAGGAACTATTAATACATTTTATAAAACACACTCTGGTTACATCACTTGCCAAGTCACAGAGGTATTGAGTAGTAGAATCAGAATTTGAATTCAGGGGTACCTAACCCCAGTGTCTACAGCTGATGGTTATGGCTTATGTAAAATACGTGTGCCCTCTAGAATCTCATCATTTAGAAAAGAACACCCTTTTGATGATTAGTTGGCATGTTCCCTGGTTTGATAATATGTAGTTTATCTATGTCCTAGACTAATAATCACAGTTAGCCTTATAATATTTGGTAAGCTAAAAGTAACAGGATATGGCTATAGTGTAGAAGGGGTTTGATATTTCAGTGCTGATAATGATGGATAATAATGCAGTTTCACAGCGTGGGTTATCAGACCCAGGTGAGTGGATAAGTGGATTCGGATTTATCAAAGTCACCAGGCCTAGCTTGTGGTCTTTGTTTCACAAACCCCCTAGGCTTTATGTTGCCCTTTAATAGCATATTTTTCCCATTATAGTTGCCCTTGATATTCATTTCAACCACATTTACCGGCATACAAATGCACCAGGAGGAGGGCAGGTGCCCTTCCCTTCTGTGTAACTCTCTTGTATCAAATAATATTATGTATTAAACTATTATCTCAATTTATAAAGTCTAGAACAGCACTGCCCAATGGAAATTTCCGTGATGATGGAAATGTTCCATGTCTGCTCTGTCTAGTGTGGGGGCCACCAGCCACATGTGGTTATTGAGCACTTGAAATGTAGCAAGCAAAACGGAGCAATAGATTGTTTTAGTTTACTTAATTTTAATCAACTTAAATTTTAAATAGCCACATTGCTAGAGGTGACCTTCTAGGACAGCACAGGTCTAGAACATTAGCCCTGAATGGAAAGTTAGAGTTCATCGCCTGCAACATGTTCATTTTATTTTAGAGGAATCCAGGGTGACAACATGGAAAGTGGTAAACTTAATCCTGGAACCCTCACCTCTCAACCTCTAATCCATTGTTCCTTCCATTAAAATTTTTAAAAGTTTTTCTGTAATGTGTTCATTAGTGTTTTTAAGACTATTTTGGTAGGGTCGTTTTGATGTATTTATTTTCAAATTTTAAATTCTGAAATAGGTCATATATACCAGGATCAAAAGGTTTAAAGTAAAGTTTTCTTCCCATTCTTGTTTCCTAGCCATCAACTTTCCTCTCCAAAAGGAATGGTCAGTTTCTTCATGTATCTTCTCAGGTATAAAACTATATCTTTTTCTGTCTTCTTTTTAAACAAATAGTAGGATATCATGTATAGAGCTCTGAACATTATATTTTTTTCTTTCACTAAACAATGTATCTTGGAGATCTTTCCACATGAGAACAAAAAGTTTACTATTAAACAGATACATAGAATTTTGTTGCATATCTCAACCTGTTTATTTATGAATACCCTACATACGGGCATTTACCTCCTTTCCAATGTTTTCTCTTAAAAGCAATGCTACAGTAATAACCATGCAAGTTTATAATTTATTTTTTAAAATGTTTATTTATTTTGAGAGAGATAGTATAAGCAGGGGAGGGGCAGAAAGAGAAAGGGGGGGGAGAAAGAGAGAGGGGATACAGAGAATCTCACACAGGTTCTGCGTTGTTAACACAGAGCCGGATGTGGGGCTTGATCTCACTTTATGAGATCATGACCTGAGCTGAAATCAAGAATCAGATGCTTAACTGACTGAGCCACCCACATTCCCTACATTTATGATTGCTATGTGTACAAATACATCCCTAGGACAATCCCTAGAAATAAATGCACTAGGGCAAATTGTATGTATGTATTTGGAGTTTTGATAGTGGAAGTAGCTGTTCACAGAGGCCACATGACCGTATCTTCTCACTAGCACTCTATAATCCCTATTATAACACATCCTTATTATAATCCCTCTATAACACATCAACCCAGTGTGTTATCAAACTGGTCAGTCCTTACCGTTTTTACAGGTGAAAAAAATATTAGAGTAGTTTTAATCTACATTTTTAAAATTATGAACATTAACATGTTCTTTATGCATAAAGCTGTATTTTATTTTATTTAAAATTATGAACGTTATCATGTTCTACATGCGTAAAGCTATATTTTATTTATTGTACTTTATTTTCTGTGAAATGTGTTTGTATATTTTGCCCCATTTTCCATCAGTTTCCTTTTTGTTAGTGATTTATAGGAAACTTTACATAGTAGGAAATATGAAACTTGTCACACACAGAATGCAAATATTTTCTTCAGTTTGTTGTTTGTCTTTTTCACTTTGCTTTTAGTGGGGTTTACCACAGAGAATTTTACATTTTTATGTAAATAATTCCGTCAATATAGCTTCTGGTTTTGAGTCATAACTTAAAAGACCTTCCTTATTCTGAGAGTAGACAATAACAATTTTAATTTGAAATTTATCCTAGAGATGTAAGGTATGACTTAGTTTTTGTTTCTTAAATGACAGCCAGTTGTCTCAATATCTGTGTATTAAGTAATCCATTTTTCTCCACTTATTTGATCTCTACTTTTATTGCATACCAAATGTCAATTCATATTTGAATCTATATCTTACTTTTAATCTGTCCCATGGAATCTATTCTTGTGAGTACCACTTGTTTTAATTATATTATAATTTTGCTATGTTTTAATAGATTCTATTTTCACTTCATTACATTTCTGTGTCAGATTCTTCCTCACCATTCCTGTTTATTTTTCCTTATAAAATTGAGACTTGACTCATCTATTTGCGAAACAAATTTCTCTTGGTATTTTTATTAAGACGACATTAAAGATTGGAGATATCTAAATGGTGTTGAGTATTTCTATCTGAGAATCTGGTATGCCTTTCCATTTAAGTATTCTTTTGGATCCTCAGTGTTTTATAGTTTCCCCCCAATAGATCTTCCACAATTGATTGTTTAGTTTATTCCCACATTATACTTTTTATGCCCTTGAAGTGGGGTCTTTGCTTGTACATATGAAAGCTATTGACTTGTGTATATTAACTTTGGACCTTGCTGGATTATCTCACTTTTATGACATTTTAACAATTGATCATTTTGCTTTCTAAGGATCCCAGCATAAATCTATAAATGATGTTAATTTTATTTCTTTTCAATTTTTATATCTTTGTCTGGCCTAAGTGCATTTAATATTTTCTATAAGACCAGTTAAACTATAGAAGAAAGTTTGGGCAATTTTTTACTTCTTATTTCGGTTGGAAAGAGTTCATACTTTTCCCTTGAAACATAATGCTGGTGGGGCGCCTGAGTGGCTTAGTCAGTTAAGCGTCCGACTTTCGCTTAGGTCATGATCTCGTGGTTCGTGGGTTCGAGCCCCGCGTCGGGCTCTGTGCTGACTGCCAGCTCAGAGCCTGGAGCCTGTTTCAGTCTGTGACTCCCTCTCTCTCTGACCCTCCTCTGCTCACGCTGTCTCTCTCTCTCTCTCTCCTAAAAATAAATAAAACATTAAAAAAATTAAAAAAGAAACATAATTCTGGCTTTGAGATTGAGATAGAAATATTTTATTAAATGTTTTTTTTTATCAAGAGTCAGTTTGAATTTTACCAAGTGACGTTTCAACCTCTATGATAATGATTTTATGATCTCCATGGGGTTATTAATAGGATAAGTTAAGTACATTACTTTATCTTTATAATTTTAATAGCTTTATCATTTTTAAGTTTTATTGCCTGTTCATCCTTTGTTCACTCTTCCTGCCCTGTTCTTGTTCTGTGCCACAATCCCAGGGGTCCCTGTTGTGAATTCAGTGGTAATTGCTTCTTTTCCCTGAGTCAAAGCAAATGTGCACATCAAAAGAGCAAAGTGTCAAATGATAATAGTTGGAAATTCAGACAAAAAGAAATAAAAAAATTTTTTCTTTGTTGCTATTTGTATGTTTGTGCTTCTTTTTCAAAATATTGGACCATTATTCCTCATTTTGGTGGGATTCTCTATTGTGGGATTCTCTTGTGATGGAAAAGAAGAATAATGTCTAGCCATATAAAATGCTTAAACCTGCTGGCATGCAAGTCAAGGATATCTTTTTCTGTGCCCAAACAGGAAAGCGTTTTCCCTTCAAACTCTCTTATTTTTGAGCAAGATGTTTTATGTTACAGACTAGCCTACTCTCTCTTTTCAACTGTTTATGCCCAAATTACATTTTATATTCCAGTCAGTCATAAAATGCAAACACAAAATGTATTTCAGGAAAGGCAAAAAATGTCAGTGTCTAAAACATAGAAACACTTAGTAAAACACTTTCAACTTTCTTCTTAGCTCTGCCTCTGGCTAGTCATTGTCACTTGCTGTGCTTGGGTCTCTCTCGTGAGCAAAGCGGGGGTGACTGGGCGTATCCTGAGAAGTTGCAGGCATGGGATTGTGGCCCTCTGCAGAGGGGACTGAGAGGATTGGGTACCCAAGAGTTGATTTCCAGGATGGGAGCAAATTCCTAAGGCCAATGTGAAGAACTCCGAAGCCAAATGTCCTGAGTGCCCCTGTAAGCAGAGCAAATGAGCACATACTGTGTTCATGTGGGAAAGGACGTATGGCTATACAAATGGAGTAATAAACAGTTTAAGAAAATATATGTGGCCTAAATTTAGTATCAAGGTGATGGGAAAAATGACTTATGCCAATTTGTGATGGCCCTGTTGCAAATGCGATGACAAAGCCAGCCAGTAAACTGTGGTCACAACATATTGCAGACGCATCAACGGAGATGGCCCAAGTGCCGGGTATTTAAGTAAGATAAATCATCTGTGAAGAAGGAGAAGGTCAAATGTGATATCCTCTCTTTCTTTATTTGAATAAAATGGAAACATTACAGTTCCTTCCAAGAAAAGAAATATCAGCACATAAAACAATGCAGTCTGCTCCTTACCCAGCCAACTCTGACTACATTCCACCTGAGCGGTGCCTTGGTCTTTCTTGTTTTCATCCGAGTACAATTTGGCTACTTTGTAGCAAATGGGAATTCTTATTCTGACTTCACACCATTTAGTCATGCTTGGTACTTGATCCTTTATCTTATGCCCCAATGGCATAGAAGATTGGTTTTCTCAAATGTCAAATAGAAAAGCATGCGTGCACATCTCTCTCTCTCTCTCTCTCTCTCTCTCTCTCTCAAATATTTTTACTGATCCACTTTTGTTAACATTAAGGTGGTTGCTTACTTGATGTCAGTAGGCATCCTTCATTTATTGATGTCTGTGGAGTGCCTTACACGTTTGTATCTCTCTAAGTTTGTTCACTTGATGCTGTGTAGGTTATAAGCAGGAAGAGAGCAGAGGACCCTGTAGTCTTGTTGAGAGATGGCCTTTCAGTTTACACATGGCTATGTTTCTTTGAAGTTTGATCTGTGATTATTTTTTTTTTACAATTTGGTTTAGTATTTATTTATTCATTCATATTGATACTTGTATTCATATTGATACTTGTATTCATTCATATTGATACTTATGCGCCCCATAAGTTGGCTATTTTAAGAGTACAGTTAACCCCCAGATATAAGGCAGACCTGGAGAGTAGACCAGAAAAGAAAGGCAACTTATGATTTGGGTAACATTTAAGGAAAAATGGACCTTCACCAGTAATAAATTAAGAAGCTGGCCCTGGGGCGCCTGGGTGGCTTAGTCGGTTAAGCGTCCGACTTTTGCTTAGGTCATGATCTCACGGTTTGAGGGTTCGACCCCGCGTCGGGCTCTGTGCTGGCTTCCAGCTCAGAGCCTTGAGCCTGTTTCAGTCTGTGACTCCCTCTCTCTCTGACCCTCCCCTGCTTATGCTGTCTCTTTCTCTCTCTCTCTCCTAGAAATAAATAAAAAACATTAAAAAAAAAAAGAAGCTGGCCCTACATCTTTTTAATTTCATGAATGAAAGGAATATTTTATTTTACCAAATATATCAACTCCTGATGTAAAAAAAAAAATATGCTAATACCAAATGCCAAATTCCAGGAATCATTACTTTTATTTGTAAGATTTAGAGAGCAGCCTGTATGCCTAGATGATACCAGAGCTTCAGAGGATTTCAGAGACCATGTACTCAGTGATTTTTAAGAAAAGCTTGCTCTCCGTGTCCTTCGGCAAAGGTTCCCTAACATCTCTGGTGTGATATCAAGAGACACAGGTGGACCTGGGGCCACACCCCTGCTCTTCCTCCTCCCTCCCTGTCAGCTCTGGATTACAGTTGAGCAGTTTGAAAACCTCCCCATTTCAGAGTGGGTATAGTGAGGCTTGCACACCTGGAAGTGATTGATTTACCCAAAGACACATGACTAAACAGCTGGTTAAAGGTAGAAAAAGGGTTCCCATGGCCCCTGACAATTAGACAAATGCTATTACCAGTTTTGAGTAACCTGAATTTTATCTGGCATCTCAATAAAGATTATTCTTTCATAGGATCACTTGGGGATGTACAGCTACTTGTACGTTCATGTATGTCTACCATGGCTCCTTGACTTAAGTGTTCTATAGAAAAACCTGTTTTAGGTTAATGTGGTCATTACCTACTATTGCTGTTGCAAAGTGCTTGTTTTCTTCCTCCCTCTGAATCTAAATTAATATGCAACTGACTTGATGGCTTCAGATTATTATACCTACTGCTGTCATTTCTTCCCTTATACACATCTTTCCCTTTGAGCCTTGAGTGGTTTAGTTCAGTTGAATTTAAGCCTCAAGACTATGGATTGGTAATCTCTTTCAAGGATCATCCTTTGACCATTAGGTTCCAGCTACCCCTGCGCACACCCACTCCTTTGTGTACCTTTATCCTAATACATGTGACTTTATGTGATAAATTCTAGTTTGTTGTCTTCCTCAATTAAACAGAGTGCTTCCTGAGGCTAGGAAACACACCTTTTTATTCATAGCACTAAGGATAATACCCGATACGAAGTAGATACTTAATAAAGTTTGCTTAATGAATAATTTGATACATTGATAAAGATACGCCTGTAATCTTGTCAAGAAGACAAAAGGCATGAATAAATTTTCTCTTTTTTGTTTGGTTTCTCTTTCTGCAAGGCAAGTCAGGGCAAGTTTACCCTCTAACTATGAGTGGGCAAGTAGCTGCCTTCGGTGACAATCTCCCCAAACCCTGGACTTCTTAGGATGTTTCAGACAATGAGAAAAGGCTTCAAGATGAAAAATTATATATTAAAACAATCTACTAATCATACATATTAACACAGCTATAGCAAACTCTGAAAGCTATTTATTTCTAAATAAGCATTCAGAAATAGACTTTGGACATGGCATGGTATCTCTGTTCTTGCTGCCATTAAGAATGAAACAAACCAAAAAACCCTTTTATACTAAATTTCAGCAAACCTTGCAGCCGATTTCTATCCCTTTAGTTTTCATATACATGAACAATGTGGCATGATTACTGGCCAGCAACAGAGGCAGCAATTTTATAAATCTTCTGTCATAGTGGCTGCGAGGGACAGAGTTCTGTTTTCACTGTTGTGAGTTCTCTTTCCCGACTTCACCTCTGCAGTGGGTGGTTTGCTTTCTCAGCTCCCAAGTGAACACAGAAATATATGTAGCGTCACTAAATGTTATGTGGGTTCATATTTCTCCAAATCTCAGAAACCCTGCTAAGAAATTATTTATTTTTTCTTACACTGTCATGGCTTATACCTTCCCTAAGACTGTCTTTAATGAGAGAAGTTGACCACACTTCGTTATTTGTAGAGATGTACCGATGCCTGTGTTTTGGGCTGAGGTGGCTGTTGAATCCTCCTGTTTGGTTTGGGGGAGGGGGTGACCAAGTCTCATAAACAAGAGTCAGATCAAATTGTTAATAACCGGATTGTGTGTACAACATTAATTAAGGATCTGTTACTGACCTCCAGTTTCTCTGCCTGTTTTCCTTCTGTTGATACCATTGCGATATGGTTTAAATTTTTATTCTAAAAGGAAACATCTACTCTTGCTTGGTGTGTGTCTGAACAGCCTATGGGGAGGAGGTTTTCTTATTTTGGTTTTGGTTTTAGTTCTGTACTTCTTATAGGTCACTGTCAATGTGGCAGATGTACTCTGTTGTTGAATGATCAAATAGTAGGGCTTCATATTCAGTATCTTTTACAGAAACAATAAACATCAGTAATAATTAATATTTAGAGCACTCACTGGTCAGGTAGTGTTGGAAAAAATTTTACGTGTATTAACTATTAGATGCTCTCGACTGTATGAGGCCAGTGTTGTTATTTCCGATGGAGCCACTTGGGCACAAAGAGATGAGGTACCTTGCTCAGTGTTACAGAGTCAGGAGGTGGCAACCAGGACAGAAGCCTGTCAGTCTGGCTCCCTGTGTCAGGCTCTGCTCCATGATGGTGTGCTGCCCATGGGTGGAATGAGATGGGTGCTAAGCTGGCGCTGTTGGTACTGTTTTGAAACCTGCTCATCTCAGAAACTAGGAGAGCAGCATTGTGCTAACGGGCTCAGTCAGCAGTCTTCTTGGTGTGGAATCTCCTTTGACCTGACCTTATGCCTGTGATGGGTGGCTTCTGAGTTTTCTGATGTCTCTTACTGGATGAGGGGGAAGATGGAAGAGTCATCCCCCCCCCCCAATCTGCTGTTTTCATATATGATCCCCATTTCCATTTTGCTTGTAGGCGTAAGGTTTTGGAACTCAAATGGTAGGTGATGATGGTAAGATTTTCCTGCCAAAAATGAGGTATGCAAGCAAGATGAAATAGTTGTGTTTGGCATGGAAAGTGTCTTTAAAGCGAGCTTCATGGAATACATTACCTAGGATTTACTTCCATCTTCACTATTTTTCTGCTACTCCTTTGAGCTTCAACGTAATAATCGGTAAGTGGAGATAATAACACCTACCTTGTAAAGGTTGTAGAGAGGATTAAACGATCGAATATTTTTTTAAAAAGTTTATTTATTTTGTGAAAGAAAGAATTGAGCAGGGGAGGAGCAGAGAGAGAAGGAGAGAGAGCATCCCAAGCAGGCTCCTCACTGTCAACACAGAGCCCATCATGGGTCCTGATCTCACCAAGCGTGAGATCAATGCCTGAGCCGAAATCAGGAGTTGGACGTTTAACCTTTATATTCCTCAAGACTACAACTGAGCCTTCTAGGTGTCCCCAAATGATAGAATATTTTGTAAAAGGACATCTGTAGGGTCTGAAACATTTTGGGGGACTAATGAATGTATTTTTCCTTTTCCTTTCCTTAAGGGGTTTCTGAAAAAAAAAGGGAGTTTTAGAGATCTTCAAGAAGGTTAAAAAAAGCAATGCTTAGGTTCTCCCCTTAGGTTCTCTGGAAGTCTTTTATTCAGGGCTACTTTTATTTTATAGTTGTATAAACGTATTAAACACTGGCATGTTAGACTATAAGATGGTTAGATGGTATATTAGATGCAGTTCATCAATATCGCCAGGGCTCACAAGCTGTTAGGGAAAATCCTCACCTACAGAGGCTCCTTTTATCTGTTCTTTTTCAACTTATTTCCCTGGTGAATCATTAAAATGGATCCTCTTTCCATTATAGGTTGTCTTCTAAGTGAGGGATGTTTTAGTAATCATTGTTACAGTTCAGTTCATCCTAACTGTTTGGGATTTCATTGATGATTTCATGTTTCTAAATCCTGAAATTTTAGAGTAGGTTTTTGAAAGCAGTTGTAGCTTGGTTTTAAAGAAAGGAGAAAATGGTCAATTTGATGACCCCAGATCAGCAGAGGTGAATAGAGTCTGATAGAGATTGATATTTTTTTCCTTTTGCCAAGCAGATCACTTTGCTCCTAATTAGAACATTAGACTCTGCTTAATTGCATTCTGACCAAAGACTTTGGGGGTCCATGTACGCAAGTCACCGTATGTTGCGTTTGAATTAATACATTTGAGAAAGCAATTTCCTTAACAGTGCTAATATTGATGGAGCAGAAAAGACACAGACTTGAGTATACTTTTTATTTCCTTATTTTACTGTCAAACTTCTCTTCTCAAATTGATTTTGTATGCAACAATATTCATTTAATTTATTATCTGTGTATAAGACCTCATTGTACCATGTTGTCTGTAGAGCAGAGTTCACAATAAGGGAAATCTATCTTGGATCTCATTCCAATGAGTGTTGTTTTTTTTTTTTAATCCTGATGTATCACAAAGGGTTTATTATACTATGCTGACTTCCACAGCCGAGAGTCCCAGATTCATCCTCATGGCAAGGCTTTAAACATGAGGTTTGAACCCCATAAAGGTCTTGTACAGTGAGCAACCCCTTCAACTGACAGTGCCTTCTCACGAATGTTCACTCATCTCCACCTAGACATGGGCAGGCCATTCTCAAGCAGGTCACTTCTAAACTTCTAACTAGATTTCAATATACGGTAATACAGAGTGAGCAGAAGTCACTGAAGATGCTGTTTGGCCCTTGGCTAAATTGACAAAATGATGAATTTCCTTTAAGCTGAATTCAGGCTAGACACCAGGAGGCAGTTCATTCCAGCATTATTCTCGCTATTTGTATTTTGGTTCATTACCAACACTCCTCTTAGTATTTACATTTGTACCATGTTGTGCTTAGTTTATATTAACTGTCTTAGAACTTGAACATTGGACAAATATTTGTTAATACTTAATGTGTGCAAAGCAATATGAGATATGTTTCTTTGGGTTTTAAAGAGAACTCACCTTGCAGTTTTGGACTGAAGGGGCTTCCAGGGAAATAGACAAATCTTGTTTGCACATTAACTGTAACATAAGGTAAAAGGACACGTGTCAGAAAGGGGATGCATGGGAGTTCTGAGGATTAACTGTTGTCTTATAGTCACTCTTATTTGCCTCTCTCTGAAAATAAATCAAAGACTATAAAAATTCCACAACTGTTGGAAAAATGATGACTGTGGAACAGTACACACGAGAATTGGTGAGGCTGGAAAAGTTGCATCCATGTTTTCATGAAGTGAATATTTATTGTCTGCCTTTTCAGTGTCAGGCACCGAGGGCAGATATGTTGTACCTATCCCAAGAAGTTCACAGACTAGGAATAAAGGAGTGTCTCTATATTTCACAAATATTTGCTGAATGAATGAACTTACTACATTTTATTCCTTTAGGGGAATCCTAGGTAAATTGTACTACCTAAAAGAAGGCACTCATGGAGTCTGAGGTTTGGGATGGGACCCAAGCCAATGCATTAGTGGGTCTCCTTTTCCTTTGCTTTTTTAAAAACACAAATATATTTTTACCTATCCTTAATAATTTGCATTTTGTTGGTTTTTATACCACATTTCTGGATCTTCAAGATGACTTTTAACATATACCAACCAACATATTAAATATCTTTTCTAACTATGGGACATATCACATATTTTTTTTTTTTTTTTACAAATAGTTTATTGTCAAATTAGTTTCCACATAACACTCAGTGCTCATCCCCACAAGTGTCCTCCTCCATGCCCGTCCCCCCCTCCCCCCCACATCCATCAGTCCTCAGTTTTTGTCAGCATTCAAGAGTCTCTCATGGTTTGCCTCTCTCCCTTTCCCCCACCATTTCCCCCCTTCTTCTCCCCCTTGTTCCTCAGTTAAGTTCCTCCTAATCCTCCTATACGTGCAAACATATGATATTTGTCCTTCTCTGCCTGACTTATTTCGCTCAGCATAACACCCTCAAGGTCCATCCATGTTGCTACACATGGCCAGATTTCATTGTTTCTCATTGCCATGTAGTATTCCATGGTACAGATAAACCACATCTTCTTGATCCATTCATCTGTTGATGGACTCTTAGGCTCTTTCCATGTTTTAGCTATTGTGGAGAGTGCTGCTATGAACATTGGGGTTCATGTGCTCCTATGCCTCAGCATTTCTGTATCCCTTGGGTAAATTCCTAGCAGTGCTATTGCTGGGTCATAAGGGAGTTCTATTGTTAGTTTCCTGAGGAACCTCCACACTGTTTTCCAGAGGGGCTGTACCCGTTTACATTCCCACCAACAGTGTAGGAGGGTGCCCATTTCTCCACATCCTCGCCAGCATCTAGAGTTCTCTGATTTGCTCATTTTAGCCACTCTGACTGGCGTGAGGTGGTATCTCAGTGTGGTTTTGATTTGTATTTCCCTGATGAGGAGGGATGCTGAGCATCGTTTCATGTGTCTGTTGGCCATCTGGATGTCCTCTTTGGTGAAGTGTCTGTTCATATCTTCTGCCCATTTCTTCTCTGAGTTGTTTGTTTTTCGGGCGACATATCACATATTCTACAGAGCCAAAAACAGAGCTTCTGTTTCCCCACCTTGACATTTGCCCGCTAATTAACACACTTTCATTCATTCAACAGATATTTATTGAGCAAAAAACCATAATCATTGTCATTGTCACAGCATTAGGATGAGCCATGCAAGGTGCTGGACATTAGTCACACAATGATGAATGAAAGCCCCTCAGGGAGTTTACTGTCTACAAAATAGAGTGAATGTGTAGTAGTTCAATCGGCGAAGAATCTTTGTAACCACTCTACTACTCAACATGAATGTCTTCCTCAAATTGGTCCCATCTTCTCCTGCCAGTGTTTTCCTTAGGCTACTTCTTGGAATAAACTCTCTGTTTTCGTCTTATACATTTGCGGGAGACCACATGTGTTATCAGTCCAACAAGTCTGGTCCCCGTCCATGAATTTCATTAACATGTGACACTATGTTAAGTTGCTCATCACTCACTGATTTCCACTGTCTTTGTTTGTGAACCTCTCTTATTTCCCTATAAGTTCATGCTCTCCTTTCAAACACAAATGAGGCCTTTCACATCTTTGTATCAACCTATACCATTGAGTATAATTTCCTATTCAGTGAGAGTGACTAGACCTTTTCTGTACTAAAATAAGAAAGATATTTGGTAAGAGTAAATAAAGGCTTTACATTCCTTGGGAACTGGTTAGCATCAGGGAGACATGAACGTGACTTCAAGCTTCCTAAATACTTTGAAACTTCCAGGAGTGCTTTTGTTTTGTTTTAAATTTATTTTTTGTTTTATTTTATTTTATTTTTTTTGAGCTTCCCCTTGTAGACAGTTTTAACATTGGATACACTGGAGAACATAAATATACTCAATTATAAATGAGATTTGGGGCATCTGCCTAGTAATTCATGAAATTGTCAGATCTGAATAATGAAATGTAAGATAGTTCTCATCTATTTGTATACTCTGATTTCTAGCATTCTGGGAGATAACCCTTCAGATTCCTAAACACTGGTTAGGCCTTTCAAGGGTTCAAAGATACGTAACTGGATGACTATTCTAAAATCACAAAAGGTTTTCTGGAATGCATAATAATGTTTTTTTTCCTCTTGAAGGGAAAGTCACATGGCTGGCCAACATTTTCACTCCCTAAGGATCCATGGAACTATGATAGATTAGCCTCATCAGTCACCCAGGTTCATATCCCTGTGAATCAGGTAATGTTGATCACAGAGCAAATGTACTTCCTTTAGAAATCCCAGGGCAGAGTCTTCCAGTGTGATTAATATGTAAACCTTTCCTTTTAAAACAGGATCCATAGAGATGGAAGGGAGGGAATTGATGGCAGTGTGAGGGCCCATTTCATGCCAGGCAGGCATAGAGCTGTGTACGTCACATATATCATCACATTTAGCCAACAGGTCTGCATGCTGTAGCTAATACACACTGAATTGAGAAGAGCTAAGCCACTTGCCAAGATCACATAGTTAGTAAGCGACAGAAACTGGATTCACATGCAGGGTTTCGATCCTTAAACTGGCCCTCAGTCCTCTACAGCACAGTGAATTTATTTATGTGAATGTATTTATGAAAATGTCGAGGTATCATGAGGAGATACCTGTATCTGAAGCTTCTCTGATAAAACTCTGTTACTCTTGGTCAACTTCATGTCCACTAGATAGGCATTACGTAGTATTTTGTCTCTTTGTCTTATTTCTTCTGAGAAAATCACAGTAGACCTCTTTTTCTTCCTAAAATTTCATCCCTAAGGGGAAATATAGTGCCTCAAAAGGGTCTTGTCCTATCTTTGACATTTCCATCACAGGATGACAGTGGGATATTTGTTCTTTCACACCTACCTGTGCTTTTACAGATGTTTTCCTGAAGTGCAGGAATGTGAATTCCCTGTTTAGGAACACTTTGCTTTTCCCCCACAAATAATGTGGTAGTTATGTC
Organism: Hyaena hyaena; assembly: GCF_003009895.1. NCBI lineage: Eukaryota > Metazoa > Chordata > Mammalia > Carnivora > Hyaenidae > Hyaena > Hyaena hyaena. The sequence continues at coordinate 1,016,831 of NW_024081254.1, read as the reverse complement.
ATCTATTGCTAATGTACTTCTGTCAATTTTCTTTTGAACTTCTTGTTTGAGAAACCTAGCAGAGGGACATTTTGGTTGAATGTGTTTTCAAAAAGATGAGAAAATAATAAAGAATAATGATGCTGAGATAACCTAATAGAAAAGTGAGTACAGAATTGTTCCAAAATTTCTGTTCTCCCTGTATGACTTTTGTTTCCCTAACAGGTGTTTTATTAGACTTATTTCCCCACATCCATTGAACTCCGCTTTTCCCCTGCTGATCACTTTTCCTTACCTTTCCCTTCTGCCCACGGTTAATGGAAAACCAGAGCGGGGCAGAAATTAAAGCAGGAGAAAGATTTTATTCACTATGATCACAATAGGGAAGTAGAGACCTCAGTATAAATCTGGACTCCATTCTGAATACATGGCCATATTGGGGATTTACAGCCAAGGAGCGAGGTGACAGTCGGTGGGTGGAAACTTATTGAGAGGACACATCGGGTTAAGAGAGTTTCTGGTTACACAGATCCGACAGGGTTCTAGCTTAAAGCAGGGAGGGGGACCAGATTTCAAGAGTGGGGGTTGGTGAAGAATTTGATCAGATGTTAAAGACGTGGAGCTCTCTTTGAACTGACTTATAGCAAGGTTATTGCTACAACTGGGTAATGCAGGCCCGACATGAATGGACACAAAGGTCGAGGCTTAGAGGGTGTAGGGGAGCCTGACTAAAGTCTGGCCAAGCAGGGTGTCTTATCACTACTGTCTTGCCTTCTGGCCCCTCTTGCCTCCCTTCTCAGCCAGGACTCACAGGGATGTATTTCGTTGTTTCTTCTCAATTGTTTCTGGACTAATATCCAGGCTTAAGTTCCCTGGTTACCTCCCTCTCTTCCCTGACAATCCATCTTCCTCGCAGCTTCGTGACCAAAGGTTTTTAAAGAGAGCGTGCACCTTTTGTCACCTATTTTACTGTTACCTGCTCTCTTTTTCACCACCTATGCCTGTTCAGTTCAACAGAAGCTGCTTTATCAGGGACCCACATGCAACTCCTAGTCACAAAATCAGATCATCACTTATTATTTTCCATTGGATTTGCCGTTGCAGACACCCCTTCCCCTCCCCAGCCTGTAGGCACTCTACCAAACTTGGTTGTGGTATTGTCCACACTACAGGATATGTGAGTAGAAATGGAATGTTTCAAAAATGGAGTGATTCAGAGAGAGGTAGGCCAGACCATGCTGGGTCAGTTTCTGAGAATGAGTAAACTTGGTGCTTTATCACTTATTATGTTGACAAAGGAGAGGAAAGGAAACACCAAAATCTTTAGTCCAAACTGCTAATTAATAGATAGATTACTCTTTTTAACTTGTTAAAGGATTTTAGTCAATGTGTGTGACACTGCCTTGAGAGCAGCCCTACACTCAGAGTGTCTGCCTTTGGGAAGGTGGTTGCCATTGTTCAGTGTTATTAAGAGTAAAAATTGGACACCATTTCTTAAAAGGATTATGTGAGTATTCTGGATGCCTCCTTGGCGAAAGCCATCTTACCTTGAACTATTTGAAATTAATTTAAAAATGTTTTCAATTGTATCCTCTCTATTTGGATATAACCAGAAGTGTCAACTTTGGAAATGTATTGAATGACAAATACTTTGTTATTAATATTGTTTCATTTGAAAAGCAAATTGCAAAATTGCAAAGAGAAGGCCCATATTAACCGAAATAAAGATATCAGATGCATTTTGGTACTCAGCCAAGTACTATGAAGCTATGAAACAGAAAGCAACAAGCTGCACTAACATCGATTTCATTTCATTATTATTATAGCTCCTAGGTCCATCATAATCGTGTTCTTCTTTTCCAGCAGAGTGTGCGATGCACTTTTTTTTTTTTTTTTTTTGTGAAGGCTGTTATTTTTATAATGGTGCAGTCCACATCAAATGATTTACTGCCACTTCTGAAACTCATCCACAAACCATTGGTCTAATTAACATAGAAAATATTGAAGACACTTGGTAACTGAATAGCTATAATGGTGTCTTAAATTATAAATTACTTTTTACAATTTGCTTTATTACAGATGGTTTATACATAACTGTCAGAGAATTTAACATCCACAATGGCACAAGGTGAGAAATATCCTCACACAGAGGGCTCGAGCAGTGACAGAAGGCATGGTTGATAATCTGTTGTGCATTCTACTATTAAAAAATGGTTCTCTAAGGTCACCTGAACTTTATTGGGTTCTTGTTTTATCTTTCAGCAAATGAAGATGCCACTTATCTTTAATCTGACCTTTTATAGCATGACCTTAGCTCTTTAAAGTCAGAAGGAATCTGGGCATTTTAACTTTAGCTTCATTGCAAATTTTTTTCCCTTGGCCATTTCCCCTATGATAGGTGGTTATGTGTCTAAATTTGGGCTGTATACCCATGTGCTTAATTCTTTCTCCAGATCAATACTTAGAAATGGAAATAACATTTCCTCCTCCTCCCCGCTAAACTGTGCCTAGGAAAGCAAAGTATTCAGCTAGCTAGCTTTCAGGGTTATTCATGAGCAAGACGTGGATAGCTGTGTTGTGGCAGGGAGATAAATAAATAGATCAGAGTGAATCCCAATTTGTTCACAAAGGAAAGAACATTGGATGAGAGGGAGCTTTGATAAACAGTCAAAGGCATTCCCAAGTTTTCTTTGTGGTAAAGGCTCAAAATACATATTATAATGATTAATTTTAAGTTCTATAAATGCTATAACAATGACAGGGTGCAGTTCAAAGTCAAAGATGTGTATGGTGATGTTTTTAACTGTAAAACTCATAATGCTGAAGCATAGTAAGGGACATTTTGAATAGAGCACTCTTGTGCAGTAAAATAGTTGTGGGGAGCAGAATTAGATCAAGAAAAGATTGTATGGTGGGCATTTATCATGAAAATACAAATCATTGCTCTGAATGATTGCTGTGAATCAGCTTTGAAACATGTTAGATGTGTCATTTAACCAGGCAGCATATGCCTGTTGTTTTTTTATCATGAAAAACAATTGCCATATGTTCCATAGTTACTGAATTGTGACTAGCAGGTGTGTGGCACAATAATAATAATGATGACAATAATATCTTCAGCTTTGACCCTTTCTCCATAAGTTAGGGCAAAGAGGAAAAGAAAACATCAATGATTATTCTGTGTAGTTGAGTAAAGCAAAAGCCTGGGCTAGGTAATTTAAAAGAGATCATTTTATTCAATAGCCAGAGTTATCCTTTTTTTTTTTCTGTCATTCACATAATTGTCTCAGAGTTCCATTTTGCTCCACCTACATTAACCAAATGAGATTTCAGCTCACTTTAAAATTTTTTTTTTTTAATTTATTTCTGAGAGAGAGAGACAGCATGAGCACGGGGAGGGTCGGAGAGAGGGAGACACAGAATCTGAAACAGGCTCCAGGCTCTGAGCTGTCAGCACAGAGCCCGACGTGGGGCTCGAACCCACTAACTGTGAGATCATGACCTGAGCCGAAGTCGGACGCTTAACCGACTGACCTACCCAGGTGCCCCTCAGTTCACTTTAATGGTTCTGTTCCTGTGTATTGATGACGGGGTCCTGAAAAAGTTTCAAAAATGCTTTCACTTATTTTATTGCTTGACCTCCCCATAACAACTGTTTTGAGTTGGTAGGATAGAAACATTGTTTCCTGTTTTCTGTTTAAAACACTGAGAGGCAGAGGGGTGAAGTGACTTTCCACTCTACAGAAAGAAGAATCTCTTGACTTTTTCTCTGATAATCCTAGAACCTTAATGATATTAAAATGATCATTTTTAATGTAAAAATATTTTTAATGTTTATTTATTGTGAGGGAGGCAGAGAGAGAGAGAAAGAGAGAGAGAGAGAGAGAGAGAGAGAGAGAGAGATCGATCATGAGTAGAGTAGTAGCAGAGAGAAGACAGAGAATCCCAAGCATGCTCCATGCTGTCAGCACAGAGCCTGAAACTGGGCTCCAACTTGCAAATCTTGAGATCATGATCTGAGTTGAAACCTAGAGTCAGATGCTTAAGCAACTGAGCCACCCAGGTGCCCTGACCATTCTAATATAGTGTTACATTTGTATCATTGTCAATTATTACTATGTTGGAAAATATATTGTGACTGGAGATCAAGGGGAGGAAGAGAAAGACACAGATTAACTAAATAATGGTTGTGCTACCAAAAGAACACACAGAATCATGGCCATCAGAGTCTAGAACATTCCTTTCCTCCTTAGCTCGGTACCTCAATGCTGTGTGGATTACAGTGCTCATGTGGAAAGAAGACTAGTGCTATCCTATTCATTTAAAATAAAAAGTTGTTGGTATGATACAGATGGGTTTGCATAATTAATATCATGTTCTCTTCCTGCCAACAAGGGAATACATATACTTTTCTAGTGGAGACAGTGGTCAAGATTGATAACCAGCTTTTTAAAAAAAATTTTATTGTTTATTGTTGATAGAGAGGGACACAGTGTGAGTGTGGGAGGGTCAGAGAGAGAGACACACACAGAACGTGAAGCAGGCTCCAGGTTCTGAGCTGTCAGCACAGAGCCTGATGCAGGGCTCAAACTCACGGACTGTGAGTTGATGATCTGAGCTGAAGTCGGACACTTAATTGACTGAGCCACCCAAGTGCCCCATATAACCAGCTTTTTTAATGATACAAAAAAGTTTTCCCTAGTTAGAACCTACACTAACTGTATATGGTTTAAAAAAATTAAAGTTGAAGAGCAAAAATCCAAATAATGAAATAACAGAATTCTTTTCTAATTCTCTCGGGAATTGTTGCCTCCCACATGGCAACCTTTGCAACTGTGCAACCACTGCAGTGCAGTCGGTGACGATCGGAGTTTTCTATGAATATGAGGATATGATGTTAGACAGGAGGCACAGGCAAGGCCTGGGTTTAAGAGAAACCTCAAATGAGACATTTGAGACCCAGAGCCTTCTTGCCTTCCTCTTCACTTGATGGATCAAAGCTTTTTCCAAATCATCTTTGTAAAAAAGTCCTATACCCATGTTGAGTCTGCAAGGAGTACATCACCTCATCTACTACTTCTTCTTCTGCTATTAATGGGGTAATCATTTCAGGTGATAGATTTTACCAGAAGAGTCTGACGATTGACCCTGCCATTTGAAGAAGAAAAATCCAGTACCTTTTGTTTTGTAAGGATGTGAGAGCCAGGATGACAGCAGTCAGTTATCAGACTTGGCATTTCTGAAGCTGAGTAGAGCCCACATGATCACCATAATGTCATGCTGGAATTGTGTTTCAGTTCGTGATTAAGTTTAGAATGTAAACAACCTTAATATGGTGCTTTAGAGGGATAGAAATCTTTGGAAATGTTTAGTTTTTGAAATATAGGTTTAATGTTTTTTCTTTTTAATTTAATGTTTGTTTATTTTTGGGAGAGAGACACAGACAGAAAGACAAAGAAACAGAGACAGAGTGTGAGCACGGGAGGAGCAGAGAGAGAGGGAGATACAGAATCCAAAGCAGGCTCCAGGCTCTGAGCTGCTAACACAGAGCCCAGTGCCGACCTTGAACTCACAAACTGAGATCATGACCTGAGCTGAAGTCAGACACTTAACTGACTGAGCCACCCAGGCACCCTAATATATAGATTTCAGAACGCAAACATATGTTCTAATTTACAACAGATAGAAACATTAGCCATAAGCTGTCACTTTGTGTAAAGAGAAAAGTTGTGAGAGGGGTAAGGAAATGTTTTAAATTGTATATCCATTTATTTTTAGGCCAGATAAAATCTCCCAAGGTTTCTTTTAAACTGCAAAATACTTGTAAAACTTCGGTTTGATAATTATTGCAAAGAAAGGGAAGATATGAAAATATTCGTTCTGATAATGTAGTGGGTGACATTCTGTATGGCCTCATACTAGATGGTGGCAGATTCTCTAACATTCAGCCTTAGGTTTTGATATTTGTACTTTTTCTTGTAAACTATTTGTTTAGAGGCAAAAGTCATTGGTTTTGAACTTAAGTTGATTTAGGGAACTAAATGATATACCTAAACACATGCGTTAGCCCTACCATGACTTTTTAATGACTTTTCCGTTTAATTTGGTTTTGGGAATTGATTTGCCCTTTAAGAATAATATCAGCATTTAGAGTAATTTTACTTGCTTTTTGTCTGCACAGTAACTGATTTTTCTCCCTAAGAGAATGACTGTACAAAATGTGAAAACTGCTGTGTGTCAGCTAGAAATGGCAACTCTGATAACAAGAATGAGTGAATGCGGTCCTGAGCTGAGACTGAAAGAAAGAGTCCACCGAAAGTCAACTTTGTCATCTAGATTTGCAGGTGCTGTTGGGGTATAGGGAATGATCTATTGCCTTCCACATTCTGCTGAGCTCTGTTGGCTATAAAGTTGCCTATTATTTCTGCAGGGTTGTTCCTTGGCTCCTTTGTTCTTGCCTTCATATCTCCTTCCATGTGGTCAGTATCAGCTCCGGCCATAGGGGTTTGGGTAGAAGTGGAGTTGAAGGGTTTAAAAGTGGGACTCCAGAGTTCATTGGTCTCTCTCATCTTTTCATTGGTTCTTATTCTATCAATCTGCTCATAAGCACATTCATCCCACTCAGTGTCTTTGGTCCGTCCAACCACAGTGATGATACTGAAATATGTGCTCAGATTAATAACTTGAAGCATATAAATGAGCTTTCAGACTTCTTAGGAACTTAAAGTGGTGAACGTTCTCATGGCTATAGCATTAATTTTTTTGAAGATGTTGGCAGGTGTCTGTCCCTGACTCCAGTTGTTCATCTTTAAAATAGAACCACAGTTCTTCAAAGTTTCTGTGAAAATAGCAGTAAAGTTTTATTTTATTTTATTATTTTATATTTTATTGGTGTCTCAATTTTTCATTTAATGATAAAAAACATTTATATAAGCCCGAAGTAAAATCTTTCAAGATCGTATACTCAGAGGAGGCTCCAATGAATTCCTGCCCACTTCCCCTCCCTCCATAGATTACCTTTTTTTTTTTTTAGTATAGTTTATTGTCAAGTTGGTTTCCATATAACACCCAGTGCTCATTCCCACAAGTGCCCTCCTCCATGCCCATCACGCATTTTCCCCTCTCCCCCACACCCCATCAACCCTCAATTTGTTCTTCGTATTTAAGAGTCTCTTATGGTTTGTCTCCCTTCCTCTCCTTAACTATTTTTCCCCTTCCCCTCCCCTATGGTCCTCTGTTAAGTTTCTCCTGTTCCACAGATGAGTGAAAACATATGGTATCTGACTTATTTCACTCAGCATAATACCCTTGAGTTCCACCCACATTCCTGCAAATGGCCAGATTTCATTCTTTCTCATTGCCATGTAGTATTCCATTATATATATAAACCACATCTTCTTGATCCACTTGTCAGTTGATGGACATTTAGGCCCTTTCCATGATTTGGCTATTGTTGAGAGTGCTGCTATGAACACTAGGGTACATGTGCCCCTATGCATCCGCACCCCTGTATCCCTTGGGTAAGTTCCTAGCAGTGCATCCACTCTGGAGAATAGTGTCAAGGTTCCTTGAAAAGCAGTAAGTTTTATAGGGAGAAGGAGAATGATCATAATCATCTAAATTATTGTTTTCATTATTTTTTAATTTTTTTCAATGTTTATTTTTGAGACAGAGACAGAGCATGAGCAGAGGAAAGGCAGAGAGAGAGAGGGAGATATAGAATCCAGAGCAGACTTCAGAGCCTGATGCAGGGCTTGAACTCACGGAGCGTGAGATCATGACCTGAGCTGAAGTTGGTTGCTCATCCAATTGAGCCACCCAGGCATCCCCTAAAATTGTTGTTTTTAATGTCACTTGCCACAATATGTATCTAATTGCGTGCCATGGCTGCCACCAGCCCTGACCTTTGAGCATCGCTGCATCTGTGTCCTAGTGTTAATGATAGACGTGTCATGGCTTCAGATCCTTCAGATGCATCAGGCTGGCAAAGGTTAGATCCAAGAGGGATAAGAAACACCTGTGGGTTTATCAGCTGGGCTAAACTGCTTGAATCCAGCTACATGCATCTACTGGCACTATTTGGAAAATAAAAAAATCCCCCTTTACCTCCTTACATAGTGCATCAGGTCTTAGAAAGCCCTTCCAACTCCCCTGAAGCCTGAAACCTCCTCCAGAGTTCCTGACCGCAGATGAGAGGAGTTTGAGGGGAGATGTCGCCCATCTGTAGGGATTGTGCAGACTCCGTCATTGCTGTCTGAGTTAAAAAATAAAGGAAATGATTTATTAAAGGTTAGGCAGCAAGAGAGTGCCAAAGCCAGAAAACAGATCTTTACTGATGTTTTTGCTATTAAAAGCTCTTTGAGGAGGAAGGGTAGGGATACTACTTGTTGGCTTTCATTGGTCCATTTGGGCAAAGAAAGAGAAGCAGAGAATAAGGACTGATTAGGAGCCTAAATGCTACTTATTTTCCCATGTAACAGTGGAAGTTGAAAATGCTCTCATAATATGCTATAAATGCAGGTTTATTGGAGAATTTATTTTGTATATTTTATGAATATAGTGTAATTTCTTATGTAATGGTAGTACAATTCTTGGCTCTTGTTCTGTGTGAGAGCTAAAACGATCTGATGTTGATGTTATCAAGATGGGAGCAAACTTCATAAAATATAGCAGTATCTATGCATACATAGGAGAGTAGCTTTTAAAATATTAGTTCATTCCATTTTTCAACTTGTAATGTGAAGTGATTTTTTAAAGTATAGTAGAAGTGAATTTTTATGTTTCATTTGCAGTTATTGAATTGTGTAGGTAATGCATTTTTGGTGGGTACAGTTCCTAAACTTAGAAAAGCAGTTTTTCAGTGACACGGTAGTTTTTACCTTTTTGTTTTTATTACGTAACAATCTTAAGATGTCAGGTTTTGGGTGTCTACTTTAAACTTGTTTGGTTGAATTGACATTTAAATTCAGTCCCATCCCAGTGTTATATGAATGGACCTAGTCTTCTAACACTTCTTTTCTTCTTGTTCATTGGAGACTAGCACAGAGAACACCATCACTTAATAAGAAAGACGTTTCCTACTTTGTTTCCTTTTATCCAACTCAGAACTGCCTGCGGGAAAATATTGCTTTCTTTTTGAATGTGGTAAGCCAAAAAATGGAAAATGTACACATGAACATTTGTGCCTCTGTCCTATTAACCTTGAGAAGAGAGGGCAAGAATGTGTGAATAATATTGTTAGATATTTAAATACACTTATTAAGTTGGTTTAAGGGTTTCACCTAACAGGTAACTTAATTTATATATTTCAAAACTGTTTGAATTTTTTTTCTCCAAAATGTATTCATCTTTCTGAAATCCTTTTTGAGATTTACATTATTCTAGTTTCAATTTTGGTCATTTTTGTGTCTGCCAGTCATGAGTGGTTTAATCTATGATAAGTTTATCCTATAAAACCACATGATACAAGATGAGCCCTTTAGTATAATTCCTTTGTACTTTTTGGAAACTTAAACTATAAGCAGTAATTCACATCCTGAATTAGGAATGTTCAGATATTACCAAGTATTAGATTGTCAGAAAAATATTCATTGGAATAATTTTGTAAATTTTATATATATTATAGAATATTTCATATTAAAAATACATTCTATATTTTTATAAAAACAAATTAGAAGCTGAAACAGGTAAATTTTGCTGGTTTCAGATCACTTAGGGGAATGACTTTTGTTTCTAATTCCTAGCTTAATAAGTATATTTGACTTCAATAGGAGGATAAATTCAAATTTTCAGTTTTAAACTAAGGCTTTAGGCAAGTTAGGGAATTGAGAAATCCAGATTTGTATCTGATAGCTATCTATCAAAATACATATGTCACTGAGTGTGTATTATAAAAAATAATTTCACCAATTGTATTGGACCAACTGCTCTTGAACTCTTTAAGTGCATTGGTTGAAGGTATAGCCTGGAATGATGGTTGGCTTGTGGTCTCTTCCTTTCAGGGTCGAGATGACAGTGTGCTGAATGGTGATTCAGCCAGCCAGTTCTACATGGCTCTGAGCAGTTGTAAACCACCATCCTGGAAACATGTGCACAGAGTTTTGAGCTAGGCCTTAGACACTGATGGTAGGAGATCTGGAATTTAGAACCAGGAACCCCTAAGGCACCTGGTTTTATATCAGGGGTCAGTAAATAGGCATGAAGTCATCAGCTCAGGGAAATTCTCTAGGGAAACGACTAATGGAAATGGTAGTCCAACCTTCTCAGATATTTATTTTTACCGTTACAGACCAATCATGAGTTTGACTGGATAAAACAAGTAAGCCCAACTGTGATTGTATGTTAATTCACCCATTCTTCTCCATTCAGAGGATCTATGCCAAACACAAGACCTGCATTCGCCAGTGAATTGACAGTCTTATTGCCCCACACAAGCGTGTAATCAGGCCAGTCTGTGTACACTCCTTGTGACCTTGTCATTATGCTTTGGTCTTTATTCTCTTTCAAATTTATTCCTCTTTCTTTATCATCCTGAAGCTATAGCTCTTTTAGTAACCTCACCTTCCACTAACACCCGCTAATCTTAAGTGATCTCTTACCATGCACTGTCCTTTACCTTACTGAGTCCTCACATTAATTCCATGACATAAGTGTTATTAGCATCGTTGACATTTTATACATAAGGGAACCAAGGTTTAGAGGGATTATGTTCCTTGCTGAAGGTCACACTGCTAATTACCAGTAAAGACAGGAGTCAACTAAGCCCTGGGTGATTTTGTGGTCTGTACTTAGCTGTGATGCATGCGTGACACCTCTAAAATGGGTATTAGTTCATAGGTATTTTTGAGTCTTGAAAGAGGGCAAGGGAAACTCCTGTGAAATGAGCTAAAACTTGAGTTTTTAGTATTATGTGGTGATTGTGGTGAAGCAGTTATCAACTCCTGTTACATGAGCTGAAAGTGATGGGAACAAATATGCACCTTTGATGATAAGGCTGTGATGGAGGTCTCATTAATGTTGGGTCAGCCTTAGATGTTTAACCTTATCCTGAAGGCTTATGCTGCTTGTGAAGTCTGCATCTGACACTCTAATCTCTTCCCAGCAGATACAGGTGTCCTTCTCTGCCCAACATCAAAGCAAGCCGAGGCGGATAGTTCCCGGAGAACATTGTGTCTCTGTAGACTCACTGACTTTATAGACATTAGTTTTTACCCCTGCCACTGGTGCCCGTACATGAGCTTCTGTCTTGGTGCAACCACATAGGTATCTATTTCTAGATTTGGAGCTGTCCCAAACAGACTTGAAGTTCACCACCAGCATGACACTCTCTGAACTGGGGAATAAGAGTGGATCATACATTGACATATATTCTGTCCAACTTACTTCATATTAGGACCTCATTCTTTAAATAATCCTTGGTTAAAGAGAGGCTTTGTTATCTACTCCATAGTCTCTATGGAAAGAGAAGTCTGGTCTACATTAATTGCCTGTTTTGTTTTTGTCTTTCTGGTATTATTTCTGCTCTGCATTAGATTTGAATTTTAGATTAGGTGCATGGGAAGAATCTACCTGAAGATCTCTGATTTTCAGCCAGTTTGAAACATAAATCTAAAAGCTAAAGTGTTCATTAAAGGACAGGTATCTTAAACCCTCATAGGGTGTTACCCAAATCCCATGAAGGTAGCACTGAAATCTAAATACCTTTAAGGATGAACGGAACATGTGAGTCTACTGGAAAACAGTATGATTCAAAGTGCAAGGAGTGACTTTATTGGATTCATAGTACCTTTGGGAATTTTCAAATTAGGATAAGTGTCCAGGAATCACTAGTTAGCAGTAATACGATCAAGAAAAATAACCAGAGAGTTTCAGTATTTTGCTGCCACAAATTAGTAAGAAAACAATGTGTGACAAAATAATTTAAGATTCCAGGAATTCTGTTGTTTTGAGCTGAGGGCAAGGAGACAAAATTTTTTTTAAGTTGTAGAAAAAAGCGGGGTATTATATTGTGGTTACTGGTTTTTCCTTAGTTTCTAAGAACAAAGGAGGATGTTTTAGAAAGAAAACTGAGGCCTGTTTGCAGAGGCAAGATAAGAGGACAGAAGGGTTGGGAAGATCATGGTGAAGTGAAAATATTAGAATTTAGTCGGTTGGTAAATTGAGGATAATTATATTCAGGGACAGTGTAAAGTAATTAGGGGGTAAGGAGCCCAATTATGAGATAGTCTTGATAATATAGATGGCTCAATAAAATACAACAATAGAAAGATAAAAATAGAATACTTTTATATAAATTCTGGAGGAGTTTAAAAATGAGTGTTTAAGATAAAAACTTAGAAGGAAAGTCACTAAAATTTGATGAGGTATGTTTTGAAGGAAATAAAAGCCTCATTTTCTGTACTGAGTTAAGAAATATCTCTTTCTCTGATTTAACACCATTTTATAAGTGCTGCTGGATTTTAGAATTCTGACTGTCGAGAAGGGGTTTTGGGAAAAAGCAAAAATTCTATAAAACCAATCATTTAGCTGTGGTTGGATTGTTCCTTTTATTTTACTTTGTTTCCTAAAGGCCATTTTTGGAGTTATTTGAAAGAGAAGCTTGAAGGTTAAAATGTTTTTCTGGTTAAAGTTAGTGATTTGTTTGTTGGAAACCTTTGTTAAGGGTTGTCAGGCCTTTTTCTAAGAATTTTAGATGCCCCTGCTGTGCAAAGGGCTGCTTGAGTCCGTTCCTACAGAAACAGTGTTCGGCTCAGTGGTTAAATTCTACATCTCCTGTGCGATGCCCAGTACTGACAGGAGATGAAAATTAAAGTCCATTCTCTGGGTGGGATGATCGTTTGGGAGTTAAGACTCAAAAAAGGAGTGCTTCTTTGACTTCCTTGTGTTCTCAGCTCCAGGCTCACATTTTTCGTTCATGAAGAACGCAAAAAAAAAAAAAAATCCCCGTGCATTTTTTTGGCAAGTTCAAGGGCATGGTAGATATAGAAGGGCTTGGACTCAATCCCAGCCCTGGTGCTTCGTTCTGTGGAGGTAGAAAGAAAGCATTTCGTAAAATGGGGTGTCCTGCTATTGTCCAGTATTCCCAGGAAATAACTCCCAGCAAGGAGCATATTGCATTGAACTTTGCTCAGTGCTTCCTGATTTCAGGGCTTCTCATTTCCTGTGAGCATGTCACTCTACTGTATGACATTCTCCTAGGAGGGTAAGAAAGGTGTCAAGAGTCAGCCGTGAACTGTCAGCGTTTTCTTTATTCTTGAAACTTCCACTAAGAAATTGTGATTCTTACTTAAAAAACAGAATAAAACAAATGAAAACCTTACAATAAAAGCAAAACCACTAAACAAACACTCTTAACTCTTAAGAACTTCTCCCCTTTCCACGCACATCCAGTTCCTTAAAACAAAAACAAAAATCAAAAACAGGGAATTAATTTGATTGTATTCCTATTGGCTCTGGATACACTATGATTAATTCTTTTTCCTCTGTGAAAAATGAGTTGCTTTTACTCTGGGAAACTATGGCAGAAAAGAGTCTATTCAAGAGGAAGAGGAAGGTGAATTCAAAAGGCTAATGATGTTTTTTTTTACCTGATCCTGTTTTATGCATTGTTAACTGAGGACAACATTTGTCCGGTCATTGACGATTAAGGCCACCGTTAAGGACGCATTGAACATCAAGCAGATGTCCTTGCTCTCCCTGGATGGCAGATCAAGATTGAAGCATGTTTAAAAATGGCCCTGTGCACAGGGCATAATGTCCACCATTGTGGGCTCTCATTCAGTAGCTCTGAGCACTTACATTTGCAGAAATTCTTGAATACAGTGGGAATGGGGAATGAGCTTTTTAATTACATGCCTGTTGTTTTCTATCACCAGGAACTAAATTAATGGAAAATTAATTCACAAGGTTACTTACACATTTCCCTATTTACGAGAGGACTCTTTCCCATAACCTTTTCATTTATGTCCTTTCAGCATTTTTTCTCCTCGGTGCTGAAATACCCTCTCTCTTATTTAAATGACATTGGCAACATTCAGTAGACCTAGCGCCCTGTGGAAGTCTGACAATTACTTCCTTATGGCTGCTTTGTTTCAAAACTAAGTCCAGAATAAATAAGAATTTTTCATGTCTCAGTCATTTTTCCTGGTGACATCTGTTAGTTTTCAACATTGCCCAGAAAAAGCAGTATTATTACTATCTTATATTACTGCGGGATATAGGAAAACACCAACCATTATATGTTCTTTTAGGGGAGACATGAAATAAATGGCTATCGAGGACTCTCTTAATAAGCTCTTTCTATCTGCACCTGAAAAGTCAACTATTAAGAAAGAAGATGGCAGAGGTGGGGAATGCATAGTGGATCAGCTCAATTTACTCAGTCTTCTACTCTTGTTCACTATAAGGGTAATAATGCAGAGACTGGAAAACAATGTTCATCTTACTAAACACCAGTTAATATGAAAGCATTTTGAAAACAATGCTGCAGAAACACTGGATGATAATAATAAAGTTAACACTTCTCATTGGTTGTGCATTTTCACATGTGTGAATGTGTTTAAGCAAGGCCATTCGTTGGTCTGTAAACCAAAGCCAGATCTTTGAGTTCTCCTGCTTTCCTGTCCCCAGGTACAGGTATGTGTACTTTTATATAAACATCGCATATGTAATTTTGAATTTTCAGAACTGATCACGAAAGAATAGGTTTTCAAATTTTTGTTTTTTACTTTTCAGGACCAGAGACTTCAGGCTTAAGATTTTACATCAGGTTTAGCAAAGAGTGCAGCTGCAGTTAACCTCAATTATACACTGTAAATATTTAGACTAGAGGCAGGAAAGTAGTTTGGGGAGCTTTAAGAATGGTATAGAAAGGATTCTTTTTGTATAGACATTTAGTTGGGGTTTATGGATTGGCATTTCACTGATAGAAGGAAAAGTTAAAATCAGGATGAGAAAAAGGAGAGAAATCAGAGGGGATTTCAATAGAAAGAGAAGCTGAGAAGGACCTCAAGAATGCTTACATTTCTTTTGTGACATGTAGGCATGACTGTCCACAGAAGACCAGCATGTACACATACATGCATACTATTACCGCTTGGCAGCGAAAGTGTGGGGACAGGATGGTGTTAAATTTGTGAAGGTGTTGATTAGAAAAGTAGTCCAGTGAGTCCAGGAGATTGTGTGTTTCAAAACAGGCTCAATGTAGCACAGTATTACTGAAGTCCTGTTCGTTTTTTTTTTTTTTTTCTGAGTTTATTTACTTTTGAGAGAGTTAGCGAGAAAGAGGGAAGGAGCAGAGAGAGAGAGACAGAGGATCCCAGGCAGGCTTCATGCTCTCAGTGCTGAACCTGACACGGGGCTCCATCTCATGAATCTGAATGGAAATCAAGAGTCGGATGTTTAATAGACTGAGCCACCCAGGTGCCTCTATTGAAGCAGCTTTCAAGCAGGTTTAAAACAATAGGATGGTCTACATATGTTAAGATGATCATTTCCATTTAAAATTACATTCTTTAAATAAGAGTTTTGTTCTTTTGTTAAGGCAGAGGGAATTTGCTTTGTATTTTACTGCCACTTACAGGTGCTCTTTGAACCATTAAAGTGTGATTTCCTTTTGGAGTTCTTGATAAACATATAAAGCTTTTTCATTGGATCATTAGGCTGAAAGGGACATTGGATGGTCATATTGTTTAATTGAATCATGCCTGTGTTTTTGGCACAAATATCATTTTATGAAAGAAACACGAGATTTCTCATGATCTTTCACAGTTCTACAAATCCAGGTGAGCAAATGAGTCCTTAGAGTCTGGTTGGGGGATTTAAGTGGCTTGATATTTGTTCAGCAAAGACATGTAACAAATAAGAGACCTAATCAATTGGCATGTTCTTTCTTTATGTTAATGCTGATGTTTAATGTGATGGGTGAACTAGATTTTATCTACATGCCTTGACTTTTGAGAAATCAGGAGATTAGAGACACAGTGTTTCATAGCAGAAATGTCATTGATTTTTCTAAAGTGTCTCCCCTGTTTCAGCACAAAAGTGACTCACTGGAGGAACAAAGAGGGAAATCCTTTGTGATGAATCAGATGTCACTCTGAGTCAGGGTTCCTTAAACTTTTGTGTCTCTTTAAGACCATTGTTGCCCTTCTAAATCAATACCAAGCAAACAATAATCAAAAATCAACACACATAAAAGTGACAGGGAGTCCCAGAGTTATAGTTGTCATTTTCATGGTTCCCAGCACCTTTTTCCAGGACAACAAAGAGCTTAGCCAGTGGCCACGTAAGTGATGCCCCTGAGGGGTGAAATGGAATTGGAAACTCTGCTCTCCCCTGCCCCGTTTTTGGAGAGCCTAATGCTTGGGGAGAACTCCTGTCTCTGGGAATCCAGTGTTGGAAGCCCTATACCCCTTCCCTGCTGTTTCTTTAGGTGATGAAATGTACAAAAGCAACACTGTTGCCAAAAGACATGTCTGGAGTCTCTTTGCCTCAGCCTGGGCATCTGTGTTCTCAGAATTGAGTCCATTCACATTTTCTTCTTCAAGAAGTACTACCTTTATCTAGATTGGAGAGATCGGCTCTCGGGAGAAGTAGCACTCTTAAGAAGGAAATCATATGTCCTCCTCTAATAAACAGGGGCCACTTCATAATGCATTTTTTTTTTTTACCATCATGAACACTTTTAAGATCTAGACTGTTGCCTTGTACTTAAGAGCTGAGAAACCTTCTTGATGAATTACTGAGGCTTAAGCACAGCAAAACACAGGTCATCCTTGTCACCTCAAAGCGAGGTGATGTCAGAATGCCCCTTGTGGGCTTTCCTCCTTTCCCTTTGTACCACGATCTTGTTGCCAGAGTAGGGGCCTTTGTAGGAGGAGTTTTAGCAAGAACCAGAGATTGATATCCCCTGATTTCTGGATTGTGTTTGTGCAACTTCTAATCTTTCCTATGACTTTGGGATGATAATTCCTGCTGCTGTTTTGCTACTGTTATCCTTTCTTTCTCTAGGTTTTAATCCGAGGGCAAGTAACTCATGTCTCTACAATGAAATTCCCTTGAGGAATTAGGGATAAGCATGCATTCTCAATAAAACTATCCTAGAAGAAATTTCTGAGCTTCCAGGGGAAGCAGATGGCAGTTCATCTATTGTTAGAGACCTAAATTTGTGCTCTAGGCATCTGCAATTCATGGTAGTAGGGGGACACATTCAGATCTGCCAGAGGTAGGAAGCTGACTTTCTGAGAACTCTATCCTAAACAAAGCCATACCGAAAGCAAATCTTGACAATAATGAATTGATCACAGAAACATCTAGAACCAGGGATAATGAAAAATGAGTTTGTTCATATACCCTATTTGAAGATTTCTCCACAATCTGGACCTATTGCTTAAGACTCCCAAGTTTGTAGTGAAACAAGCATGGATTAGGATCTACCTTAAAAATACTTACTAGGTAGGGGCACCTGGGTGGCTCAGTAGGTTAAGCATCAGACTCTGAATAAGCATCAGACTCTGGAATCTCAGCTCGGATCATGATCTCTAGGTTCTTGAGTTTGAGCCCCATATTGGGCTCTCTGCTGATGGCAAGGAGGCTGCTTGGGATTCTGTGTCTGCCTCTCCCCATCATTTTCACATGCTTTCTCTCAAAATAAATAAGCTTAAAAAAAGAATACTAAATGTTTAGGCTTGTTAAAGTTACTTGAAATTTCTGAACCTTCATTTCTCCAACTAAAAATGTGGAGGGCAACAATTTCAGTTATGCAATTGGTTATAATAAGCATTCAGTAAGTTAAGCAGTTACTGTTTGGGAGAGGGAACTCTTTCCAAAGCTTTTTCTTCATCTGAGGAATAAGCAAAACATTCTGATTTAATGCTTTCATATGTTTGAGCCTTTTTGATTTATAATAGTCAATATTTAACCTATAATAGTGAATAAAAATTTTCCAGTTGAAAGGGTGAAATGAATGGGTGAATGGAAGAGTAAACAAATGATGTCAACAACCCTCTTAGTTATTGGTTGGATATTTACAAGGACAGTGGGTCTGAGAAAATTTAAAAAGAATTCAAGAGGGAAGAGTTTTTCTACATTAGAAATATTGCTTGGCAGGCTGATGATTATAAAGACAGATGTTTTGCATTCAGTATTGGTGCCCCATAATTCACTTCTCTCTGCATTCTCCCACTCTTTTAAAGGACAGTATGTTAATGATGCTGGACAATTCTCATAGAAGCAGCTAGGGCTTGACAAGAGTGTAGTTCTGACACTTGATTAAAAATATATATACAAAGTCAACAGTCTAACTGCATTACCCTCTCTAATAAAAATGAAAGTGTATGCATGCTTTCTTAACCACAGGCTGAAACAACATATATTAAGTTTCTGTTCCATACATTGACATTCTTGTAATTTCTAATGGTTTGGAGAATGGCAAGAGCAAAGGAAAGAACAGCCTAATACTATTCAAGAGACCTGGTCAAATTCCATGAAGAAATGAAGACTTTGGTCTTGTATTGTTTGTGAGAAAAGAATATCAAATACGAATGTAACGTCAATGATCACACTGTTATCTTTAATCACCTGCTTGGGGGCGCCTAGTTGGTTAAGGTGGCTCAGTTGGTTAAGCGTCCGACTTCGGCTCAGGTCATGATCTCATGGTTCGTGGGTTTGAGCCCTGCATCGGGCTCTGTGCTGACAGCTAGTTCAGAGCCTGGAGCCTGCTTCAGATTCTGTGTCTCCCTCTCTCCCTCCCCTGCTCCTGCTGTGTGTCTGTCTGTCTGTCTCTCTCAGAAATAAATAAATAAATAAGTAAGTAAGTAAAAATTACCTGCTTTGTAGAAAAACAAAGAAGGCATGAGTTAAAAGTTGATGATGGCCTTGTCATAGATGTAAACAAATTAAGTCTTAAAATTTTTTTAAGTTTATTTATCTTGAGAGAGAGAAGGAGGGAGAATCTTAAGCAGGCTCCATACTGTCAGCCAAGAGTCCAATGCAGAGCTTGAACTCACCAACTGTGAGATCATGCCCTGAGTCAAAACCAAGAGTCAGATGCTTAACCAAGTGAGCTACCCAGGTGGCCCAGAAACTAAATCTTTTTAGAAACCCATGTTAAACTTTAAAGATAACAGCAACATTTTTATTGATGAATTGTTTAGTACTATAACAAGCAACTAATTTTTATGTCATATTTATAATCTGTTATAGACTGGCAGGTATATAATCTGTATGATATAGATAGATAGATAAGAGATATACCTATATCTTAGGCATGGAAAGAAACTTAAAAGTTATCTACAGACTATCTGAAATGTGTTTATTGTTTTTTTTGTATCAAATAGATCACCAGGCTTCTTTTGGTTATCTGTATCATATTTTCCCTTTTTCTACAAATGTGTGTGTGTGTGTGTGTGTGTGTGTGTGTGTGTGTTTGTGTGTGTATAAGTTGACTTGTAATGAAAGTTTACTATTATGGAGCATTCTAGAGGTTTAAATCTGTAGCTTGTTTTGTGATATGGTCAATCATATGTATATTTTTTTAATTAAATCTTGGTTAGGAGCCTGCTTACACTTTGAGTACTTGGTATTCCTTAACAGGGGTAATGTTCCATCCTAGAAGTTTTATATTTGTTTCAAGATTTGATTTTATTCTGACAATGATTGGCAAAGGCAGGGATGCTAGATTCTCTGCAGTGCACTGGAAAGTCTTGTCCAGGAAAGAATCATCTTGCCTCTCAAAAAGTATACAGTGTGTGTGTGTGTATGTGTGTGTGATTTCAGCAAAGAATTAATTTCATCTTACTTATAAGCACAAGGCACTAGTCCCACAATTTTAACATACTCTCAATGTTCCAGGAAGACAATTAAGGTAAATTGACAATATTTTACTTCATTTATTCAGAACTTTTATAAGAGATGCTCAACATTTAATAAAATGATAGGTTCCGGAACAATACTGCTTATGGTGTGTGAGTTAAGAATATAAGGGGTGCCTGCGTGGCTCAGTTGGTTAAGCGTCTGACTTCGGCTCATGTCATGATCTCACGGTTCATGGGTTCAAGCCCCACATCAGGCTCTTTGCTGACAGGTATCTCATAGCCTGGAGTCTGTTTCAGATTCTGTATCTCCCTCTCTCTCTGACCCTCCCCTGCTCACACTGTCTCTCTCTCTCTCAGAAATAAATAAAACATTAAAAAAATTTTTTTAATTAAAAAAAGAATATAAAGCAGACTAAAATCCTTCATGTAAGCTGTAGCAGTTGCCATTACCATGATCCTAAATGGATACAAGAATCCAGGTACTTTATGGGATTGTGTGTGTGTGTGTGTGTGTGTGTGTCTAATGATTTAAGTGATACTCTCTTAGCAAATTCCAATTACACAATGCAGTATTATCAGCTGTTATTGTCACTATTAGATCCTCAGACCTTATTCATCTTATAATTGAAAGTTTGCACTTTCTACCAACCTCTCCATATTTCCCCTGCCCTCTAGACTCTGGCAATCACTTTTCCACTTTTTGTCTCTGTGAGTTCAACTGTTTTTACATTCCACATATAAGTGATGCCATACAGTATTTGTCTCTCTGTGTCTGGCTTATTTCACTTAGCATAATGCTCTCCAGGTCCATTTATATTGTTGCAAATGACATAATTTTCTTCTTTTTTAAAAGGCTGACTAATATTCTTGTGTGTGTGTGTATGTGTGTGTTATATGTATATATCACATCTAATAAACATCCAAACAGGTGTAAGGTGATGTCTTCTTGTGTTTTTTGATTTGCATATCTCTGAAGATTAGTGATGTTAAGAACCTTCCATGTACTTGTTGGCCATTTGTATGTTTTTGGAAAAATATTTATTCAGATACTTTGCCCACTTAAAAAAATTATATATTTTTGCTATTGAGTTGTATAACTTCCTTAAATATTTTGGATATTTGATGTGTGGATTGAAAATATTTTCTCCCATTCCATAGGTTGTCTTTTCATTTTGTTGATGGTTTTCTTTTTAGTTTGATGTCGTACCACTTGTTTATTTATTATTATTATTATCATTATTATTTTTGCCTTTGCTTTTGTCAGATAAAAAAAAAAAAACTCATTGTCAAGACCAATGCCAAGGAGCTTTTTCCCTATGTTTTCTTCTAGGAGTTTATGGTTTCAGATCTTGTGTTCACGTTTTAATTTCTTTTGAGTTGATTTTTGTGTGCCATGTTAGACAGGGGTCCAGTTTGATTCATTTTCATTTGGCTCTATAGTTTTCCCAGCATCACTTATGAAAGACACTATCCTTCACCCAGTGTATACTCTTGACTTAATTTGTAGTAAGTTATTTGATCTTACATGAGCAAGTTTCATTTTGGACTCTCATTCTGTTCCATTGACTCTGTGTCTGTTTTCATGCTAATATCATACTGTCTTGATTAGTATAGCTTTGTAGTACAGTTTGAAATCAGGAAATATGTCTCAAGCTGGATTCTTTTTCCTCAAGATCATTTTCACTATTGGGGGTCTTTTGTGACTTCATACAAATTTGAAATCTTTTTCTGTGTCTGTGGAAATGCCATTAGGAGTTTGATAGGGAGTATATAGAATCTGTAGGTCGCACCAGTTAGTATGGGCTTTTTAACCTATTAACCCTTTCAATTCATGGGTATAGAATATCGTTTCCATTTGCATCTTCTTCAATTTTTTTTTCATCAAAATCTTACAGTTTTCGGTATATAGGTCCTTTATCTCCTTGTTAAAATGCATTTTTGAGTATTTTCTTGATGCCATTATAAATTGGCTGTTTTCTTAATTTCAGTTTCTGATAGTGTATGGAAAAGCAACTGATTTTTGTATATTGATTTTATGTTCTATATTTTTACTGAAATTGTTTATTAGTTCCAACAGTTTTTGGTGAAATCTTTAGGGTTTTCTATATATAGTATCCTGTCACCTGTAAAAAGAGGCAATTTTACTTTTTCCTTTCAATTTAGGTCCTCTTTTTCTTTTTTTTGCCTAATTGTTCTGGCTGGGACTTCCAGTACTCTGTTCGATAAAAGTGGTGAGAGTGGTTATTCTTATTTTGTTCCTGATCTTAGACGAAAAGCTTTCACCTTTTCATTGGTTTTTGATGTTTTGTTGTTGTTGTTGTTGGGAGGTTTTTGATTACTGATTCAGTCTCCTTATTGGTCTGTTAAGAGTTTATATTTCTGGGGTGTCTGGGTGGCTCCATTGGTTGAGTGTCTGACTCTTGATTGCGGCTCAGGTCATGATATCATGGTTCCTGGGTTTGAGCTGCGTATTGGGCTCTGTGCTGATGGTGTGGAGCCTGCTTGGGATTCTCCTCTCTTCTTCTCTCTGTGCCCATCCCCAGTTGTGTGCTCTCTTTCTCTTTCTCTCAAAATAAATACACATTAAAAATGTATACTTCTTCATGACTTACTCTTTGTAGGTTGTATGTTTCTAGGAATTTATTTCCTCTAGGTTGTCTAATTTCTTGGGATATAATTGTTTGGAATAGTCTTTTATGATCCTTTGTATTTTGTGGTGTCAATGGTAATGTCTCCTCTTTCATTTATTTGAGTCCTTTCCCTTTTTTTCTTGGCAAGTCTAGCAAACAATTTGTCTATTTTGTTTCTTTTCAAAACACAGCTCTTAGTTCTTTTGATTTTTTCTATTGTCTTTTTAGTCTCTATTTCTCTGATCTTTGATATTCCTTCTTTCTGTTAAATTTGTGCTTAATTTGTTCCTTTTCTAGTTCTTTTTTTTATTTTTTAAATGTTTATTTATTTTTGAGGGAGACACAGTGCGAGCAGGGAAGGGCAGAGAGAGACAGACAGACAGACAGAATCTGAAGCAGGCTCCAGGCCCTGAGCTGTCAGCACAGACCCTGACATGGGCTTGAACTCACAAACTGCAAGATCATGACTTGAGCCACAATTGAATGCTTAATGAACTGAGCCACCCAGGCACCCCTCAAGTTCTTTGAGGTATCAAGTTAGTTTGAGACCTTTCATATTTCTTAATATATGCATTTATTACTGTCAACTGCGTATAATTGCTTTTGCAGCAACCCCTAAATTTTGGTATGTTTATTTCCTTTTTCATTTGTCTCGTGCTATTTTTTTTTTTTTTTCTATTTTGATTTCTTTGGTGCATTGGTGGTTGAGGAGCATGCTGTTTAATCTCCATATACTTGTGAGTTTTCCAGTTTTGTTCTTGTAATTGATTTCTAGTATCATACCATTATGGTCAGAAAAGATATTTGATAGGATTTCATTCTTTAAAAAATTTTTAAGACTTATTTGAGACCTTACATATGATCTATTCTGGAGAATGTTCCATTACCACTTGAGAAGAACATGTATTCTGCTGCCGTTGGATGAAATGTTCTGTATATTTCTATTAGGTCCATTTGATCTAAAATGTAGTTCAAGTTCAATGTTTCCTTATTGGTTTTCTGTCTGGATGATCTATCTATTGTTGCAGTCCCCAGCTATTATTGTGTTGCTGTCTCTTTCTCCCTCCATATTTGTTAATATCTGCTTTAAATATTTAGGTGCTTCTAGGGGCGCCTGGGTGGCTTAGTCATGATCTCGTGTTTCGTGGGTTCGAGCCCCGCGTCGGGCTCTGTGCTGACTGCCAGCTCAGAGCCTGGAGCCTATTTCGGTGTCTGTGTCTCCCTCTCTCTCTGACTCTCCCCTGCTCACGCTGTCTCTCTTTCTCTCTCTCTCCTAGAAATAAATAAAAATATTAAAAAAAAATATTTAGGTGCTTCTATACTGGATGCATAAATACTTAAAATTGTTCTCTCTTGATGAAGTTTGCCTTCTAATATAGTTTTATACATTTATATATTGAAATGAACATAATTTTATTTTGAGTTAATATCCCTTTGTATCCCTATATTATATCTAGGGCATTATATTGATCTTTAAATTACTTATATAAGCAGGTGATACTATATATAAACTTTAATTCAGAGACTGTATAATTTATTTTAGCTTATGATAATGAGAGGAGTATTAAAAGTCTATATTTGGGGTACCTGGGTGGCTCAGTTTGGTAAGTGTCTGACTTTGGCTAGGGTCATCATCTCACTATTTGTGAATTTGAGCTCCACATCGTGCTCTGTGCTGGCAGTTCTGAAGCTGGAGCCTGCTTCATATTTTGAGTCTCCCTCTCTCTCTCTGCCTCTTCCTACTCGCGCTCAGTCTCTCTCTCTTAAAAAAATAAAGCATTAAAAAAATCTGTATTAATAAAATAGAGAGTTGGGTCTAATAAGGCTAAGAAGCTCTGAAGTAGAGCTCAGTCTACCTGTGGGAACTCACCACGCTTTCTCACACAGTTAGATTTATGGAGTATTGTAGTTATGTATTGTTGCATCTATTAGTTCTCTATTGTCATATAACAATATTATCACAAAGTTAGTGGATTAAACCAGCACACATTTATCATCTTGCAGTTTTAGTGGGTCAGGGGTTTGGACATGGCTTACCTGGGTTGTTTGCAAGAATATAGTGCAGGTGTTGGCTGGGGCTTCACTTTGATCTCACCATGTGTTTGTAGAAGGATCTGCTTCCTGCCTCGTGTGATCATTGTGAGAATTCAGTTTCTTAATGTCTTTTGGAATAAGGATCTCAGTTTGTTGCTGGTTATTGGCTGAAGGCCACCTTTACTTTTTTCCTGTGTGGGCCTCTTCAGTATGACCATTTGCTTTCTTGAAGCCACTAGGGGAGACGGTCTGTAACCGAGAGAGACAGTGCAGTTTTACATAATCATGAGAGTGACAGCACATCAATTGTCCTGTATTCTCCTGGTAAGAAGCAAGTTATAGATCCTACCCATACTCATGGGGAAGGTATTACACAAGAGCATGACTAATAGGACACAGGGTAAATTGGGGAATGTTTTAGGATTCTTTTTGCTATAGCCAGCTTCCCATGGCAGCACTGGGGAAGAGGATGAATTCTTGGGATTAAAGTGGCTGTCATTGTATTTTATAGTATTTGCTTTATTTTATTATTTTTTAATGAAAAGTTATTTAATCCATTGATTTGAAGCTCATTGTTCTCAGAGAAGAGGAAACACTGATTACTAGAACAGGGTTCTAGTTTTCTTATTCTAGAATTTATTCTAGAAATTATACCAAAATTTCTTAAATTTTCTTATACTAGAAAGGCCTGGCTAATTAGATGTGTATTAATCTGATGGGAAGTAGCTAATTTCTGTAGAGATATAATGCAGTGATATGGGAGTAGATTAGCCACATTTTATGCAACTTAAAAAGAGTTTTCATTCAGGTGATTCAACTAGCTCTCAGGTCATTCGGGGTTTGAACGAGGGTTAGATCCAGAAGGGAGAGAAAGCATTTAAAGAGCCTAATTTATTCATTATAGAAATGTTTATTAAGTAACTGCTATTCTTGTCAATATTTTAGAGGGAGGGAGAGAGACAGAGAATCTGCCCTTGTGAAGCTTATAGTAGATGCTAAACAACATTTTAATCATGGGATGAGGGTTGTTCTTCCTTTAAGCAAGGTTGAGTTGTCCATGGGGGAAGAACATGGGTCTTGGAAGCACACATCCATGGATTAAAATGATAAGTATCCTTCCCAGCTTTGTGATCTTAGCTTACAAATGATACCCTCTGATCCTTTATGTCTTCTAGTGAAGAAATGGGTCTGATAATACCTACCTGATAGGATTTTTGTGAAGATTTTGTGAGATTGCGTATATAAAGCATGCAGTATACAGAGGTTTCTCACTGAATGCTAAATCTCTCCTCCTTTTCTCACCTTGCGGTAAAATAGACTGTTACAAATTAGCTGTAAAGACAGACTTTGAGGGGTGCCTGGGTGGCTCAGTCAGTTGAGCATCTGACTTAGGCTCAGGTCATGATCTCACCAACCATGAGTTCAAGCTCCACATTGGGCTCTGTGCTGACAGCTCAGAGCCTGGAGCCTGCTTCTGATTCTCTGTCTCCCTGTCTCTCTGCCCCTTCCCCACTCACACTCTGTCTCTCTCTCCTTCAAAAATAAATAAACATTAAAAAAAAAAAGACAGACTTTGATACTGAGCCTCCTTCACAATATTCTACAAAAGTCATAAGTAAGAAATATTTAAACAGTCATCCAGAACAAAATCTCTTTGGTTACATACAGTTCTTTTTTTTAACATAAGATCTCGCAATAATTCTCAGAGTTGCTTCTTTGTTATTTTACTATGGCTAGTGCATCCTAATTGCCTAATTACACAAAAGACATGAATGGCTCAAAGGTATATTTCTGCTTGATTACATAAATACTATTCTCTTTGAAAATGCATGGATATAGATATAAATCAATAGACAAGAACATATGCATTTATCTATTTTGAAATAATCCGGTTTATCAACTCACAGATTTTATTTTGTTGGTGGGAATTGGGGATGAAGAGTGGACTCCCACAGCCATGTATCAACATGACATTCCTTGATTTATATTTTCAACATTCATTTCTTTCATTCATTCAACATTGTTTTTATTTCAGGTTCTCAGTATTGAAAAATAACTATCTATGGGGCACCTGGTTGGCTCAGTTGGTTAAGCGTCAGACTTAGACACAGGTCATGATATCATTGTTCGTGGATTTGAGCCCTGTATTGGGGTTTGTGCTGACAGCTCAGAGCCTGGAGCCTGCTTCAGATTCTGTTTCTCTCGCTCTCTGCGCTCCCCCCACTCACGCTCTAGGTCTCTCTCTCAAAAATAAAAATAAAAATATAAGAAAATACTTTATAAAAAGAAAGAGCTATCTATTTGGTGTGTAATGAATGACAAAGCCAGAAAATAAATTTCTTTTGGAGAAGTTGAGCTCTGTCAAAAATCTTTTTATTGAACTACAAGCAGAGTAGCCTAATTAAGTAATTTTATTCATTTAGAACTCAAATAATACTTTCCAGGTTTTCTTTTCAGTAGGTAATGAAGTGGGCTAATCTGAAGTGAAATGTTAGATTAGATCCTGCTGTTCTTTAGTGGGAGTTACTTAACATCTCTGTTGTTTTGAAATTCCCATTTTCTGTGACATAAATTCTATGAAATAACAGAATCCTAGTCATCATGGGGAAGTATTTATCATTATTTACTTGCTTTAAAATTTATTTTTGACAGGATGTAACTCAGATAGAATTTTGATGGTTTTGTGATTCTGTAATTTCTTTGGTTGTCACTTAAAATATTCTCCCAGAGGTTTAATTTGTGTGTATACTGTGTCTCCCTTAATAGCTTATAGCCCCTTAAGAACAGGAGAGCTGTTTTGTACATTGCAATTGATCAGCGAATGTGTTAATAGTTATTATTTAGATAATGAAAATAAGTAGTCTCCTATCCATTTCCTATGGGGGATCAGATAATTTTTTACTCAAAAAGTAATGGTATATTACCTTGGTTTCAGTTTCTTTGAAATATGGGAAATGCTTTACTGTAAATATCTAGGGCATCATATTTGGCACTAGTATTTATGTATTTTAAGGCCCTGTGTAAAATAAGCTTCATAGTTTGTCATACTTTGGGCTCTTGAGGGAGTAATACATAATGAAAACCTGAACTCCGAGAAATCATGAAAAGCCTTTTTAGGAATAAATGTGGAAATTATAGTTACTGAAGTGTTGTAATTGAAGAGTCAACAGCCAGCTGTAATCTCTGATAGCCATAGTGGGCCCCAGAAGACTGAGGTCCATGTGACAGTAGAGCTAGCCTGTTGTTAGCAGCAACCCCTCCTCTGAAGCATCTGTAAGAAACCTGGGGAGAGGTGCAGTCATTGTGACCCCCTCCCTTCTCTCTGCCTTCCCTTTCTGTCTTTATCGGCTAGTTAATGTATGAAATACATAGCAAAGTACAAAGGATCATAAGCTCATCTGAAACACCCATCGTCTGGAGGTAGTCACGTTTCTTTCTTAATTTTCCAGTGTGTAGATTAATGTTTATGTCATTTACATTTCTAATGGAATACGTAAGTTGGACATTAAATTTATTCACTGGTATACACATTTGGAGGAATGCAGTCGACATTTTTTGGGGGGAATTCCTAGAAAAGTTAATGAGGACTCTGAAGAGACCCAAGAGGAGAAATGGGAACTAAAATTGTAGCATAAATGGCTAAAAGAGGAACTATAGCAAAGTGGAGTAAAGGGAATTTTATGAAGTAATTTTAGAATACCTCTGGCTCTGTGAAGATGCATATCAGTTTATCAGTTTTATAACCCAATGCTTAGAGGATATGGAGTTTTTCAGTGATCTAATCTTGAGTAAATAAGGAACAAATAAAAAGAAATTATGTGTTTCTCTCTAGAATGCGTAGTCAGCTCCTGAATTTAATGCTACACATAGATGCAGGCTCATGCAGCACAGTTTGATTTTGATAAAGCCTAAATAATCATCAAATCTGAATTGATATCTCCTGCTATAAAATTATGTATTTTAAGGAAGTGTTTTTAAGATAATTGGCTCTTACAGTAGTTCTGTCTCAGAGGGGATGGTTGTGGGAGTTAACACTGGAGTAATGAATATTGACCAGGGAACATAATAGTTGAAAGAATCCAAAAGTATAAGGAGATAATGTCCCATTGTTCATAAAAATTTTAAATATAAAGGATCTTGTTGTGTGGAAAACCTTTAGAATCACTGTTGAGACAAAAGATGCCCCCTGCCCAATTTCAAGCTCAAGTAGGATTATTTTTTTTTAATAAACAGATGTGACTGATAAATTCCTCTTAAGAATTGTCAGTGCAAATAAAATGCCCATGAGAGATTCTACTCTCCACAAAAGTACTTGTCTCACACATATATATTTTCAAGTAGGTAAGGATAGAGGTGCTTAGAACAAGCAAGAGACAGTTTTTGCCATCAACATCTGTAGTCATGCCATTCAGCAGATATATCTGGTGTACTCATTATGTCTTGGACCTATGCCAGATCATGAGGAAAATGAATCTTATGCAGTTGTTTTTCACAATTTAAATGTATTGGAGTAAATATAGGAAACTTATTTTAGATAGTAATACTCAATGTTCTTGAACTTTTTGAAGTGTGAAAATTGATTAAAATTAGGTATAAAGTCATACCCACCATGTAATCATGTTGAGTTGAAGATGGTACATTTACCAATGGAAGTGTACATGTGTTCAGAGAAATGCTACCATTTATTGGAAATACAAGAAACATAAAAAATGGTTGTTTTGGCTAATAAATATAACTCTTATTTAGGCCATGAATAGTAGTAAGTGAAGGACTAAATGCATGACCAAGAGGGCAGCTATTAAAGTATATTTCTCAGTAAGAAAGAATATTAAAAATTTATCCCTCTATCAGTTCTCCATGTCCAGAATTAATTGAACAGCTGTGCTAACCTCAATTTAGCATCACTTGGTGACTACTAAAAATAATAGTGTGGAAGAATGTTTTAAAGTTTTGTTTTCTAGTAGAAGAAATATATTCTCATTATTAACAGTATGGAAATAGAAATGTAGAAGGAAGAAAATAATCGCTCATAATTCTATCATCAGAGATCATCATTATTAATGTTTTAGTACATGTTTACAGCTTTATTGCTTTGCTTAACTTTGTAAACTTATCAGTTTCTCTAATATATACAAAACGGTACATATAATTATTTTACATTTTTGATAACAAAATAAATATGTGTTCAGTTTTTGAGAAAATGAATTAATTATGAGAATAGCATAAAGAGTGGATTTGATTTTTAGAAAGCAGCAAAAGTAATTTAGAGCTACTTTTGACGACAAGAGGCAATCAAGCTTGGTAAAATGAGTTGGAAAATCAGTTCCAACCACAAATGAATTAAGCTCTTTTGAATGCATATGTTTGTGTGCATTCCACACCTGACTCTGAAGTAAGTTTTTAAAGACATATATTCGGAATGGGAGCAGCATTAGTAGAATATGGTTATTTTGAAACAGGCATATCAGTGATATGAATGTATGCTCTGGACCCAGGTCCCTAAGTTGGAGAAATAACACATTGAGAAACCTATCACCACGCTGTTAGTGGTTTCTTTATGGAAGAGGACTGTTAACAATAAGCAGTAAACTCAGGCTGTAGTTGATTTTCTTTCCATCAAAGATTCCGTGGAGATATTATCTTGGTCTAGTGAATTGCAAACCCGCCTCCTGGCTTTAGCATTGTCTCCAATGCTTTTCTTGACATGGTTTCCTCCTTTTCCTATCATGTTAATTACTCAGGAGATATATCTATAGGTTTTCTTGTGGTTAGATCAGTTTAGCAAAGGAAAGAAAACTTAATCATTGAACAGATTTCTTTGATATTTTCTCTGTAATATTGGGATTCCTGTTTGTTGGTCTTGTCCTCTTTCCTGTTGTAGCAAAGGCTGAAAATCAGCACACAGATAAATGAAATAGTGGACATTTCCCCCATGATATAGCTCAACAATTTGTGAGATGAGATTTATAATAACTGTACATTAGGGAAAAGGCACCTGATGCAATGCAACAAGATCATTTTAGATTTTCAGTTATCGCTGTTTGGATTTTATTCCCAAAATCTACGATGCAGATTTAGCAGCAGCCTGAATACTCCTATAATGATGTTTGTTGAAGTCTTAGGTTAAAGCTACTCAGTCTTGTGTTGGCCCCATAAGACCACTCGTAGGGAAGATCACTATCATACGTGCTAGTGAGGAGGGAAGAGATAGAGATGCTTGAGAGGAAACAGAGACGCACAGAACTTGGAGCACTCCCAAGGTGGAACTTCAGAATGATTCAAGTCTGAGGAAATATGATCTCTAGGAAGGAGTTAGGGCTTTAGGGTCATTTTGCCTGAGGAAGGATGGCTGTGAGGGTCTTTAAAGATGAGAGTCAAATACATGAGAGATTATTTGGATGGAGGATGCTGACCAGCTGTTCTGCAACCCTCCTGGGAATAGAAATAGATTTAAATTACAATGTATGGGATTTAGATCAGATGAAGGAAGTATGTTCTGCTTGTAAGAGTTATTAAATGTTAGAATACGTTTCCTAAGTAGGTTAGGAAATACTTTTGCTGAAATTATTTTAGTTATTTGTGTTTACATAATGCAGAATTTAAAAATGTATATAAAATATTAATATCCATGATATATGTTACGTGTGTGCATATATATTGTGTATGTGTACATGTACACTATTTACCTCAACAGCCTTACTCACCTTATAAATTCTATTATTTGGGGACTCACAATCAGTGCCTTTCAGATACTGTTCTAGAAGGACCTCATATGTGGATATCCTAAACTAGACAATGTTAGCAATGAATTTCACAGTGTCAGTACAGGAAGCTGTTAAAATTTCACAGAAGGAAAGATAAACCTTCTTTTTTTCATTTTCTGCATTAGGACAGTGAGGAAGTTTAACACTGCCAATTCTTTTTCTTTTGTTGACTGCAAAGAAAGTCAAGGCAGCAATGCGTTTCTGGGAGAGCAGTGATGCATTGCACAACACTGACAACTGTCCGTTCAGACTTTCGAGGCTTCCAGGATTCTGAATTGCCTTTTCTTGAATAGGTCAATGTATTATTGTTTCCTTCAGGTTTCCTCCTTAAGCAGCTAAACAGACCATCTACCCTTAAAATATTTACAGCTTACAAGTGGATAAACCCCCCAAATCTATTTTTTCCATGAAAAGAAAAACAACAAGCAACAGCAATCTCCATTCAGATACTTTTGACATAAAGTTATTAAATACCCTCAGATCTTCTTGTGGTAGATTTTATATATTCTCATCATTAATAAATCTGTTATCAGCAGATATCTTTCTCTCTCCCTCTATTGATAATTATTTTTAGACTAACATGTTCATATTTCTGATGAGAAACATTAAAACCTGGAAAGAGTGTATGAGGTAAGTCTAAAGCTCTGTATTTACACAAAGGTGACTCATAAATACTAGTTTATCAGAGTGAAGCATTTTATACTACCCCATTTTGTATCATAGGGAAAGCTTAAATTGTTTTCATTAAAAGATGGTATAATTTAGGGCACCAGGGTGGCTCAGTCAAATGACTGACTTTAGCTCAGGTCATGATCTCATGGACTGTGGGTTTGAGCCCTGCATTGGGCTCTTTGCTGACAGCTCAGAGCCTGGAGCCTGCTTCGGATTCTGTGACTCCTTCTCTTTTCCTCCATCCCCCCTTGTGTTCTATCAAAAACAAATAAACATTAAAAAAAGATGGTATGGTTAAATATTAGTGGGAAAATTATAGTCTTATTCTAAATACTGGTCTTCATTTTATACTAGAAATAGAACTAGGTTATTTGGGTCATCTTCTCAATGAAAACATGAAGCCTAGGTTTAGAAAAGTGACATCATTTTCCAAATGTTACAAATCCATTGTTTCTCAACATCATCCTAAATTGTTTAGGAGTTTCCACAATGGCATATATGGCTGCCACCTATATATCTAAAATTGTTTTGGAGGAATATCCTTTTGTAAGAGAACCTCATAAACAAACATATTTGATTTGAAAACAAATGGGAAGCGTTGGTGGGTTGTAGTTTGTGGACTAGCTAAACATGAGTCTCCTCCCTTCCCAAGTCCCATTTGAATCGGCAGCAAAGACAGATAAAAAAGAACGTGTTTCTGAGCGTGATGAGGAGTCTGCTCCTGAGAGCAGGAAGAGCTTCTGATGAAGCTGGGGGAGCTTTTATGGAGGAGCACGCCTGGGTTCTGGGTTCAGTGCCCCGGGTACAGAGAACAGCATACAAAGCAGAAGAACAGAAATTGAGGTCACTGGTCACAAGGCTGAAGAATGAGGTTTGCACTTTCTGTCCCTGTGTGTGTAACTAGTTACAGCAGTTACAAGCAGTAGAACTCTTCAGAGGGGTTCAGACAGTCCCTGTGTGAGAGCTGAGGTCCTGTGCTGTGTGGACTGGTGACCAGGAATAGCACAACATTCTATCTAGTTCTGGCACTTGCAGAGGCCCTACCTGGTCTCTATGTTCCATGTGCCAGACCTAAAGCAAAGCCCCTACTAATCAGTCTAATCATTTATAAAAAGAAATAGATAACAGAAATGAGTGATATAAAACAAAGTATAAAAAAGGCGGGGGGATCACTCTAGAACAGAACTTTTCAACTTCTGCACTACTGATATTTTGTGCTGGATATTTTTCTTGTTATGGAGAGGGTTCTGTACATTGTATGATATTCAGCAACATTCCTGACTGCTATAGTAGTAGGAGATTATATATAATCTATAGATTATAGTAACAGCAACTCTTCCTCTCTAGCCATTGTGAACAACATTGTCTCAGTACCTGGACAACTATATTGTCAAATCCACTGGAGGACAAAGTCAGTCTTGGTTGAGAACCACTACCTCAGAGGAAATAAGTGATTTAGAGAAAAGATATTTTAAAGATATCTATTTAGTATCCTCAGAGGAAAAATATATAATCCCTAAATTAAGAATTTTTTCTTATTTGGAGAAACCAAAACACAGAAATAATGCATGAAATTTTACCGTATAACTACTAACATTAAAAAAGGGGATTATTGGTGCACCTGGGTGGCTCACTTGGTTAAGCATCTGACTTTATCTCAGGTCATGATCTCATGGTTCATGGGTTCGAGCCCTGCATGAAACTATGCTGACAGCTTGGAACTTGCTTCAGATTCTGTGTCTTCCTCTCTCTCTGTACCTCTCCCACTCACACTCTGTCTCTGTCTTTCGCTCAAAAATAAATAAATATTAATTTTTTTTTTAGAAAAACAATAAAACGGTTTATAAGCAAATTTCAAGAAAATCTTCCTGAAGGAAAGAAGAAAAAAGATGTAAAATATGAGAAAAGTAAAGAGACAGAATCAATTTACACAGCTCAGTGTTTGTCCAGTAAGAGCTCTAAAACCGGAGAAAAAGAACAACAAATGAGATAAAATAATCCTGATATTGTCTCACGTTGAAGAAAGACCCATGTCTTCAGAATGAAAGGGTCAAACTAATGCTGAGAACGATGAATTTTAACAGACCTACACCAGACACATGCTAATGAAATTTTAGAGCTCCAAGACCAAAGAGAAGATTCCAACAGTTTCGAAAAAGAAAAACATAAATGTTCTATCATAGGAATGAACATCCTACTAAAGTTTTTAGTCAGCAGCTCAACATGCCAAAAGCTAGTGGAACCACCATGACCCCAACGTTTGGATAGAAAACAAACCTAACTCTAGATTTATATACCCAGGAAAATTAAATCAAGACCAAATAGAATAATTGTTATGATATGGAGAGATTAAGAAAGTTTAAGTCCCAAACTTTCTTTGTGGAAAAAAAAATTAGTTTGTATTCCAGCAAGACAAATTCCAAATTCATTGGACTCTAATGAAAATAGACAAGCAATGAAGAGTATTCCTTGAATGACAGGTGGATGATAAGCAACAGACCAGCTCTTGTGCTTTGGGACAGTTAAATGGCCTCATGAAGAAACTGGGTGATATGTGCATCATGGCATAAGCTAATGGTAGCTGGGAGGAAGTGAGGTTGAAGACAAGTGTAGTTTATTCAGCTCACATGGTGAGAGTTGAAGGTAGACTGAACAGAGATGTGAGTTCATTTCCCAAAGTTTATAGCAAATAATGGAGCATTATAAAAGGGAAAAGCAATAAAGTTTGAGAAGAGAAGGAAGAAAAAAGAAACTGCTAATAAGAAAGCTAAATGCCAGGAAACTAACAATAGAACTCCCCTATGACCCAGCAATAGCACTGCTAGGAATTTACCCAAAGGATACAGAAATGCTGATGCATAGGAGCACATGTATCCCAATATTCATAGCAGCACTCTCAACAATAGCTAAAACATGGAAAGAGCCTAAGTGTCCATCAATGGACGAATGGATCAAGAAGATGTGGTTTATCTCTACCTTGGAATACTACATGGCAATGAGAAAGAATGACATCTGGCCATGTGTAGCAACATGGATGGACCTTGAGGGTGTTATGCTGAGCGAAATAAGTCAGGCAGAGAAGGACAAATATCATATGTTTGCACGTATAGGAGGATTAGGAGGAACTTAACTGAGGAACAAGGGGGAGAAGAAGGGGGGAAATGGTGGGGGAAAGGGAGAGAGGCAAACCATGAGAGACTCTTGAATCCTGACAAAAACTGAGGACTGATGGATGTGTGTGTTGGGGGGAGGATGGGCACGGAGGAGGGCACTTGTGGGGATGAGCACTGGGTGTTATGTGGAAACTAATTTGACAATAAACTATTTGTAAAAAAAAAAAATAATAATCCCACTGTTAAAAAAGTAATAAAACCAAGAAAAAAAAAGAAAACTTAATGCCTTATCTTTACTAAAAAAAGAAAAAAAAAAGTCAATGCTCCTTAAAGTTAAAAAAAAAAAAGTACATTGAGGGGCGCCTGGGTGGCTTAGTCGGTTAAGCGTCCGACTTTCACTTAGGTCATGATCTCACGGTTCGTGGGTTCGAGCCCCGCGTCGGGCTCTGTGCTGACTGCCAGCTCAGAGCCTGGAGCCCATTTTGGAGTCTGTGTCTCCCTCTCTCTCTGACCCTCCCCTGCTCACGCTGTCTCTCTCTTTCTCTCCTAGAAATAAATAAAAAAATATTAAAAAAAAAAAAAAGTACATTGAGACATAGCGGTATAAGCATTCAGTGTAGATTTATGGAGGTTTCCCTCTGGAACCACGAAATAGGTGATCTCAGGTGTCTGAGTGGGCATATAGTGTTGGGAGGGCAGATGAGGAGGAGACTTGGTTTGGTCCTTTTCTATGATTTGACTTTGCTTTATGTGTCAGAGAAAGGATGGAGTAGAACAAAGTACGGAAAAGTACAGAACATGGGCACACAGAGCAACATTTGCTTTTTTATTCCTACGAAAGTATGTGCCACAGGATCCCTTTCTTTGTGACACATACTCTTTAGATACAGTTTAAGAATTTACTTAGGGGTGCCTGGGTGGCTTAGTCGGTTAAGCGTCTGACTTTGGCTTAGGTCATGATCTCATGGTTCGTGGGTTTGAGCCCCGCGTCGGGCTCTGTGCTGACTGCCAGCTCAGAGCCTGGAGCCTGTTTCAGAGTTTGTCACTCCCTCTCTCTCTGACCCTCCCCTGCTCACGCTGTCTCTCTCTTTCTCTCCTAGAAATAAATAAAACATTAAAAAAAAATTTACTTAAAATTTATTCACATGCAAAATCCCCCCCCCTCAATTTGTTGATAGACTAAAATACAGCATTTACTTTGAGTTTTGTTTTTATTACTGTAGTAACTTTAAACTGTCTTTCCCTTAAAGAAAAAAGGACAAATAGACAAGAACACACTTGCTTTTAGAACACAGAAGGAAGCACTCAAACCTTATGCAGAGTATATTTCCTGTTTTTGTCATCAATCTGAAAAAGAAACCATGCTACGTTTTTAAAAATTTTTTTTAAATTTTTTTAAGTTTATTTTTGAGAGAGAGAAAGACAGTACAGAGAGAGGGAGGGTCAGAGAGAGAGGGAGATACAGAACCCAAAAACAGGCTCCAGGCTCTGAGGAAGCTGTCAGCACAGAGCCCAACACGGGGCTTGAACCCACAAACCATGAGATCATGACCTGAGCTGAAGTCAGACGCCTAACAGACTGAGCCACCCAGGCACCCTGAAACCATGCTGTTTTTATTTCCTTTTCTAGTATTCTGCAATTTGCCACTTGATGTTTATTATAATAGTTATAAAGCCTATATTCTTAAAATTGATACCACTTGGTTTATGTATACTATTTTTGAATGCATATTTTTGATAGCATTTTTAGTGGTTGCTGTAAGAATTATGTTAAATATACATAACTTATCAAAAATCTACCAACTAGTGTAACCATTCCATCAATTAAAGTGAAGAGTAGCAGGGCGCCTGGGTGGCTCAGTTGGTTAAATGTCTGACTTCAGCCCAGGTCATAATCTCATAATCCGTGGGTTTGAGCCCCTCGTCGGGCTCTGTGCTGACAGCTCAGAGCCTGGAGCCTACTTCAGCTTCTGTGTCTCCCTCTTTCTCTGCCCCTCCCCTCCTGCTCTCTGTCTCTGTCTCTCAAAATAAAATAAAGACATAATAAAATTAAAAAAAGAAAAGAATTCTCTCCTTTATATTCTTTACCTTCCCCATTTATAATTGCCTTAAATATTTCCTCTATATCAAACAGAACCACATCAGACAGTGTTATAATTTTTACTTATACTATCAAGCTTAATTTATAGAACTCAAGAGAAGAGGAAAATATATTGCATTGATGCCTTTTTCCAGTTACCATCTTTATTCCTTCTCGATATTAAAGTTCCTTCTTTCATTGTTACTTTTCTGTTCAGAGAACTGCCTTCAGCCATTCTTCTGCATAGGTCTACTGGTGACATATTATCTTCATGTTCCTTCCTGTGAATTTATTTCCCCTTAATTACTGAAGGGTATTTGCACTGGGGATAGGATTCTGGGTTGACAGTTCCTTTCTTTAATTGCTTGAACAATGTTGATACCACTTCATTCTCGCCTCTATAGGTTTTGATGAGAAATCTACCATCACTTGATTTGTTTATCTTTATGGGCGGGTATCATTCCTCTTTCAGGATTTTTTTTTTCTTTCTTGTCT
Source organism: Hyaena hyaena (assembly GCF_003009895.1). Taxonomy (NCBI): domain Eukaryota; kingdom Metazoa; phylum Chordata; class Mammalia; order Carnivora; family Hyaenidae; genus Hyaena; species Hyaena hyaena. The sequence continues at coordinate 979,250 of NW_024081254.1, read as the reverse complement.
TCAGAAGTTTCACTTTGATGTGTTAGAGTGACTTTCTTTAGGTATCTCCTGTTTAGAATTTATTTAGCTGCTTGCATCTGTAGATTTATGTCATTTATCAGTCTGAGAAGCCTGGAGCCATTATTTCTTTGAATATTTTCTCAGCTCTGCACTTTTTCTTTTATTTTTCTTTTTCATTTTCTGTTTATTTTTGAGAGAGAGAAAGAGAAAGGGAGAGGGAGAAACAGTGTGAGCAAGGGAGGGTCAGAGAGAGAGGGAGATACAAAATCCAAAACAGGCTCCAGACTCTGAGCTAGCTGTCACCTCAGAGCCCGATGCAGGGCTCGAACCCACGAATCGTGAGATCATGACCTGAGCTGACGTCAGTTGCTCAACCAACTGAGCCACCCAGGGGCCCCATCAGATCGGCTGTTTTTTGGATTCTCCTTCCAGGATTCTTATGACACAAATATTAGGTATTTTATTATAGTTGTACAGGTTCCTGAGACTTGGTTATTATGTTCTTAATCCATGTTTTCTCTTGTTCAGAACGGTTAATTTCTATTTTCTTATCTTTCAGTTCACTGATTGTTCTGGCCCCTCATTCTTCATGAAATTTTTCGTCACTTCTAAAATTTAAATTTGATTTTTTTCTATATATCTTCTATCTCTGTTGAATATCCCCCCTAAGACTTTGTATTTCTTCGTTTGTTTCAAGCACATTCATGGTAGCATTTTGAAATATTTTCTGGTTGCTTTTAAAATCTTTGTCAGATAATTCTAACAGTCTTTTGGTTCTTGTATGCAGTTAATCATAACCTAGTTATTTTGATTATTAAGGTAGAGACTTTGAATCTTATTTACACTTTCTGTTTTAACTTTCTATCTCTGACAGTTCCAGCAGAGGTAGTTGGGGAAGGTTGGCACCCTCTTTTTCCCAGTTGGGGGTAGGAGTCCAAGTTTCTCATTCAGCCACATTGATTCCCAATGTCCTACATTGACATTCAACCATTCCTTATTATGGCTGGAATGGGAGTCTCATCTCCCCACTAGGCCCCCACTGATACATCTCTGGCTGGATGGCTGTGCCATATTACTGCTTCCTGCTTGGCCTTCAATAACAGGATAAGGAGGAGAGTGGCCTGGTTACTACTGTTTGGTAGAGAAAGTCTTGATTCCCCAGGAGGCTTCTTTTTCTACCATGTTAACTAGAGGGGAGGAGTGTTTCCTTACTGCCGGGTGGAGGGTGGAGGGCAAAGCATCTCCACAGGGTCTCCATGATACTGTGGTGGGAGGGGTTTGTTACTCCCTCCCAGGGATAAAATTCCAGTCTTCTTACTCAGCCCTCTTAATCACAGCATTGATGGAATTGGGTGTCCTGTCTCCTTACAGCTTAGAAGAAGTGCTAGTGGAAGTGATAAAAGGATGGGCTTGGGGGAGCACACTTTTTTTCCCCTTTGGTATTTGTAGAGTGGTTACTCTGTAATACTTTTTTTTTTTTTTTTTTTTTTAATCTTGCCAGGCAGCCTCTTTCCTGGTGCTTTGAGTGGAGCCATTGGGCTTTGGCTGGAGCTTTTTCAAAGCTATCTGTCTGTCTATCTAATCTACCTATCTACCTACTTACCTACCTACCTGTTTATATGTTGTCTAATCTGTGTTTGTTGGAGTTTTGGTTTGTTGGATTTTTCAGCCTTCAATGTGGAATATAAGAGGTAAGAAGGAAACCCCGGAAACTTACCACTGTATTATTCTTTGGGTTCCAAGATTCCCAGCAGGTCTGCCTTCTTGTCACCTTTCAGAATCTGCTTATGTTTGTTTCATATATAAGGTCCAGGAATTTTATATTTTGTGGGCAAAATAGGGAAAAGTACATCTACTCCATTTTTTTCTTTTGAAGAGAGGAAGAATGTTCAAATAACCCATAGGAGGACAGGAAAAAGAAAAAAAAAATGAAAAACAGAACAACAACAACAACAAAAAACCCAAAATAGTGTAGTGGACATCAGCTTTAAAGAATTAATCACTTTGGGCCACCTTGGTGGCTCAGTTGATTAAGCAGCCGACTTTGGCTTGGGTTAATCTCGCAGTTTGTGGTTTCCAGCCCTGTGTCAGGCTCTGTGCTGACAGCTCAGAGCCTGGAACTTGCTTCCATTTCTGTGTCTCCTTCTCTCTCTGCACCTCCCCTGCTCACCCTCTGTCTCTCAAAAATAAATAAACATTAAAAAAAATTTAAAAAAAGAAAACAAAAAAAAGAATCTCTTTAAAGGTAAATGATCTAATTACACCAATTAATGACAAAAATGCTTTGGGTGGTTTATAAAAAACATGAGCCAACTACATGCTATTAATAAAAAACTCAGTTCAAATGAATTGTATTGGCAGATTGGTAGTCGAAGAATGATTTATATATACATATAATGTATTATATATGTATATAGTATATAATGTATATATATTATACATATGTATATATATCTCCTACAAGCACTAGTCAAAAGAAATCAGGAGTTTTTGGAGCAAAGAAAATTACCAGTTAGGGACATTATATAATAATAAAAGGGTCAGGTGTCCAAGAAGACATAACAATCCTAAATATATATGCATCAAACAATAGAGCTATAAACATATGAAGCAAAAGCTGATAAAACTGAAAGGAGAAATGGACAAAAACAACAATTAAAGTTAGAGACATCAATACCCTTCTCTCAAACTATAGAATGACTAGATTGAATGAGCAAGAGTATGAAAGACCTCAGCTCAGCTACTGCATCAACCAATAGGATGTAACTGATATTTATAGATTATAGAGCGTAAAGCAACAGCAGAATATATATTTTCTGTTTCGAATGGAACATAAACCAAGATGGATCATATTCTGGCCCATAAAGGAAATCTGACCAATCTTAAAAGGATAGATATCATATGGAGTGCATTCATCACCCACAATAGAATCAAACAAGAAATAACAGAAATACTACAGAGAATCTCTAAACACTTGAAAACTAAGGAACACACTTCTAAATAACCTGTGGGTCAAAGAGGAAGTCTCAAGGGAAATAAAAATGCACTGAACTGAATGAAAATGAAAATACTACATACCAAAATGTGAGGGACACAGCTAAAGCAGGGATGAGAGGCAGTTCCTAGCACTAGATTCATGCATCACAAAGGATAAAGTCTCAATAACCTAAGCTCCCACTCCAACAATCTAGAAAAAGGAGAGAGAAGGAAGCCCAAAAGAAGCAGAAGAGCTAAGAGCAGAAAGCAATGAAATTGAAAAGAAAAACTATTGAGAAAATTATAGCTGGCTCTTTGAAGAGATTAATAAAATTTACAAACCTCTTGAAAGAAGGACTAAAAATTTCTATTATCAAATTTCTAATTAGAAATCCAAATTTCAAATATCAGAAATTAAAAAGGGAATATCACTACAGACCATGCAGATATGACAAAAATATTAAAGGAATATTAGAAACAATTGTATACAAAAAATTTACAACTTAGAAGAAATGAACAAGTTCCTTGACAAATGTAAGATACTACAATTCATCCCATATGAAATAGGTCAATTGAAAACTTTATCATTAAGGAAACTGAGTTCATAATTGGACAACTGCCCAAAAAGAAATCCTAGTGTTACAGTGAAGAATTGTAAGAAACAAATAAGTGAGAATTAACACCAGTTCTATTCAGTCCTTTCTAGAAAATGGAGTAGGGAACATTTTTCAATTTATTTTATGAAGCTAATATTATCCTAATATCTAAACTAGATAAAGGCAGTAGAAGAAAAGAAACTACAAACCAATATCCCTCCCTCATGAACATAAATTCAAATACCTTTAACAAAATGTTAATAAGTCGAATTAAGTAATATATAAAAAGAATTGTATACTGTGATCAAGTGGAGTTTATTCCAGGGATACAAGTCTGGTTTAGTATTTGAAATCAGTTAATATGATCTACTACCTTAACAGGCTATAAAAAACTTCACTTGGTGCAAAAAAAAACATTAAAAAAATTCACTACTCATGATAGAAACTCTTAGAATGAATAGGAAGAGTAGGAAACTTCTTCAACATGATAAAGAACATCTACCAAAAACCCTACAACTAACATTATACTTAATAAATACTGAAAGCTTTTCCCTAAGATCGGGAATAAGACAAGGAAATAAACTAAGTGCTCTTCTTTAATATCATACTGGAAAATCTAGACACTAGAAAAAGATAAAGAGAAATAAAAGAATAGAAATCAGAAAGGAAAAATAAAACTGTCCTTCTTTCCAGGTGTCAAAGTTGCCTACTTAGGAAATTCCAAGGAATCTATAAAGAGACCCAAAAAACAAAAACCCAGACTTTTCGAACTAACATGTAAGTTCAGCCTGGTCAAAGGATACAAGATAAACTTAAAAAAAAAAACAAAAAAAAAAACTTTTGTATTTCTTTATACTGGTGAAAGATATGTGGACAGTAAAATTAAAAATATGATAGCACTTACCATCACCAAGAAAAGAAATAGGTGTATATTTAACAAAATACATATAACTTGTATGCTGAAAATTACAAAATGATGAAAAAAATCAAACTAGATATAAATAAGTGATATACAGTGTTTATAGATTAGAAGAGTCAACATAATAAAGATAATGATTTCCCCCGTTTGACATGCATTTTAACACAATTCCTATCAAAGTATAAGCAGAATTTTTGTACATAAGATTATAATAAAATAAATGTAGAAAGGCAGAGGAATTAGAACAGCTAACAACCATATAGAGGGAGGAATCAGTCTATCTGATGGTAAGTCTTATTATATAGCTACAGTAACCAAGACAGTATTGGTGAAAGAATGGATGTATCAATCAATGGAATAAATAGAGAAGTCAGAAATAGAACCCTATAAATATGCTCAAATGATTTTCGACAAAGGTACAGAAACCATGCAGTGGAGGAAATGTGGCCTTTCAATAAGTCATGTTGGACATCCAAAGGCAAAAATGTGAGTATCCACCTCTCACTTGACACAAAGTAAACTCCAAATGGACCACAGATTTAAATATTAACATGAAGGGTGCCCGGGTGACTGAGTTGGTTAAGCATTCAGCTCTTGGTTTCAGTTGAGGTCATGGTCTCACAGTTATGTGACTCAGAATGGAGCCTGCATGGGATTTTCTCCCCTCTCTCTCTGCCACTCCCTCACTCATGGTCTCTCTCTTGAAAAATTAAATAAACATTTAAAACAAAAACAAAAAAAATAAACCTGAAACTAAACACCTTTAGAAAACAGGAGAGGGAGGCAAGATAGGGGTGAAGTAGGGAGCTCCATATACTTTGCTTGCCCCCATCTCTCAGAGAAGGCTTGAAGCCATAGGACACTGAACTGCAGGAGTCTGGGAGGAAAAGAGACAGAGTCTGATAAGAAGATGCCTCATAGGTGCCTGAGTGTGAACTAGGGAAGATAAAAATGGGCCCTGACACGGAGGGAGGTAGGGAACCCCCTTCGTGGGGAGCTGTGGAGAGTCGAGACGAAGAGAAAGAGTGGCTGGGAAAGAGAAAGACACTGCTCAGAGAACTGTCCCTGGAGAAGAGAACCTCCCACCCTCCCCCCGGCTTGGGACAGAAAGTGATCGTGTTTCTAGCTGTGGTGCTGACTTTGGGCTGGGTGCCCCAGACCCAAGCAGTGCCAGGAGAAACTGCTCTGCTGCTGTAGGATCATATTTCGGGCGTATCAATAAAGTGTGAGGACTAAGACCTGGAAACGAGGTGGGGCTTGGGACATAGAACTCGGCCCACCTTGGCTACGCCCATGGCTCAGGGAGATCAGACCAAAAAGAGTGATTTGCAGCTCTTGGTTCGAGAAGGGACTGGGGCACTGCCAGTTTTTCCCCCACAACCACCAAGATGGGACCTTAGGGAGCAGCCCGCGGGACCACAGTGGAGGCAAGACCTGCCTACACCAAACGACGCCCATCCCCACTAGACAGCTGCTTTTCTTTTATAGGAGCCTGGGGCAAGACCAACATGGATGCACTGCTGTGATTAATTCTAGATCACTTCTTTCTATTCCAATCTATTTTCCCTTGTCTCATTCGTGTCCTTCCCCTTTGCTGGACTGGGCACTCTGGTCATTGGTTGGCTTAAACAGTTACGTTTAATCCATTCTCTTGATGTATAGTCTACACCTCCACTGCTACCTTTCTATATCTCTCTGGAGTAATCAGACTATATGGTTTCCCTGAGTAACATTATCTTCATTTCTTTTTCCTCACCTCTTAGCATATTCTCCCCTCTCTCTCTGAATTAAGCCTCTTAGTCTCTCTGCCTGGTCATTGTCCAATTTTGCTTTCTCCCCACTGCTGTCACTTCTCTTTGTATATACTCATCCATCAGCACGGCATACACCCTGCTCTTTATTTGTAGCTGGGAGTTCTGCTTTTATGCTTTTAGTCTGTCCTTTGTCTTTTTTTTTTTTTTCTTTTTCCATTTCTGTTTGCTTGTTTGTTGCATTTATCTGTGCGTTTGCGTGCCTTTGTCCCCTGTGTGTTTGTCTCTCTGTTTTCCTTTCAAGGACTACCTCAAGAAACAAGCCAAAGTACACATGGTGGAGAGTCCCATTACCACTACAAGTAGGGAAATAAAATAACCAAAGTCTCAACAAGAGAGGCCAAGAGACACCATTACAAGAACAGGAGTGCTGCTGCATAGGGACACATGTACCCCAGTGTTCATAGCACTCTCAACAATAGCCAAATCATGGAAAGAGCTAAGTGCCCATTAACCGATGAATAGATTAAGAAGATGTGGTTTATCTATATGATGGAATACTACATGGCAATGAGAAAGAATGAAATCTGGCCATGTGTAGCAACATGGATGGAATTTGAGGGTGTTATGCTGAGTGAAATTAGGCAGAGAACAGATGCCATATGTTTGCACGTATAGGAGGATGAGGAAGAACTTAAAGGAGGACCATGGGGGAGGAGGGGAAAAATAGTGGGGGAGAGGGAGGGAGGCAAACCATGAGAGGGTCTTGAATGCTGAGAAGAAATTGAGGGCTAATGGGGGTGGGATAGAGGGGAAGGGGGGTGATGGGCATGGAGGAGGGCACTTATAGGGATGAGCACTGGGTGTTATATGGAAACCAACTTCACAATAAACTATTCAAAAAAAAAAAAAAAAAAAATGAACAAAACGGACAGGCCCTGGGTAGTCAAAAAGCCTTCTTTAATACAGCAGTACTTGCAGGTGAAGAGTGCATAACAAGCTTTTAAAACTGACAAGAGACAGAAACCAAGCCAAAATGACGAAACGGAAGAACTCTCCTCTAAAGAAATTCCAGGAAGAAATGATAGCTAAAGAACTGCTCAAAACAGATATAAGCAACGTAACTGAACAAGAATTTAGAACAATAGTCATAAAATTAATCGCTGGGCTTGAAAAAGGCATGGAAGACATCAGAGAAACTATTGCTACAAAGACTATGGAGCTTAAAAAGATGAATTTAAAAATGCTATAAATGAGATGCATAATAAAATGGAGGCATCCAATGCACGGATTGAAGAGGCAGAGAGGAGAATAGGTGAATTAGAAGACACAATTAGAGAAAAAGAGGAAGCCGAGAGAGAGAGAAACTGACCCAGGAGCAGGAAAGGAGAGTGCGAGAACTGATTGATACAATCAAACAGAACAATAGCCATATCATAGGAATTCCAGAAGAGAAAGAAAGAGGGAAAGGTGCTGAAGAAGTCCTTGAACAAATTATAGTTGAGAACTTCCCCAATCTGGGGAAGGAAATAGACATTGAAATCCAAGAGGCACAGAGAACTCTCCTCAGACGTAACTTGAGTCGATCTTTTGCATGACATATCATAGGGAAACTGGCAAAATATAAGGACAAGGACATAATTCTGAAAGAAGCTAGGGATAAAAGGGCCCTAACATACAAAGGGAGACCTATCAGAATGGTGACAGACCTATCTACTGAAAGTTGGCAGGCCAGAAAGGAATGTCAGGAAATGTTCAATGTGATGAACAGAAAAAATATGCAGCCAAGAATCCTCTATCCAGCAAGCCTGTCATTCAGAATAGAAGGAGAGATAAAGGTCTTCCCAAATTAAAAAAAAAAAAAAAAAAATTGAAAGAATTCAATTACCTCTAAACCAGCCCTTCAAGAAATCCTGAAAGGGACTCTATGAGGGAAATGTTGCAAGAAACGCAAGATACCAGAGACACCACCACTACAAGCATGAATCCTACAAAGAACACAATGACTCTAAACCCATATTTTTCAATAATAACACTGAATGTAAATGGACTAAATGCTCCAAAAGACATGGGATAGCAGAATGGATAAAAAACCAAAATCCATCTACTTGCTGTCTACAAGAGATTCATTTTAGACCTGAGGACACCTTCAGATTGAAAGGGGATGGGAAATATCTATCATGCTACTGAAAGTCAAAAGAAAGCTGGAGTAACCATACTTATATCAGACAAACTGGACTTTAAAGTAAAGGCAGTAACAAGGGATGAAGAAGGAGTTATATAATAATTGCAGGGTCTATCCATCAGGAAGAGCTAATGATTATAAATGTCTATGCACCAAATACGGAAGCACTCAAATACATAAAACAATCACAAACAGAAACAATCTTATGGACAAGAATGTGCTAATAGCAGGGAGCTTTAATACTCCATGTATAGCAATAGATAAATCAACTAGACAGAAAATCACTAAAGAAACAATGGACTTGAATGACACATTGTATCAGATGGATTTGACAGATATATTTAGAACTCTACACCCTGAGGCCATGATACTCACTTTCTTCTCAAGTGCGCATGGCACATTCTCCAAGATAGATCACATACTGGGACATCAAGCAGCCCTCAATAAGTATAAAAGAATTGAGATTATACCATGCACACTTTCAGATCACAATGCTATGAAACTTGAAATCAATCACAGTTTCAAGTTTGTGAAAAAGGAAAAAATCTGGAAAATCTCCAAAAACTTGGAAGTTAAGGAACACCCTACTAAAGAACAAATGGGCCAATCAGGCAATTGAAGAAGAAATTTAACAAATATATGGAAACAAAGGAAAATGAAAATACAACAATGCAAACTCTGTGGGATGCGGCTAAGGCAGTCCTAAGAGGAAAGTACATTGCACTCCAGGCCTGTTTCAAGAAATTAGAAAAAGCACAAATATAAAATCCGACAGCTCACATAAAGGAATGAGAAGGAGAGCAACAAGAGCACCCCAAACCCAGTAGAAGAGAAATAATAAATACCAGGACCGAAATAAACAATATAGAATAAAAAAAAAAAAAACAGTTGAACAGATCAGTGAAACCAAGAGTTGGCTTTTTGAAAGAAATAAAATTGACAAACCTCTAGCCAGGCTTCTCAAAAAGAAAAGAGAGCACTCAAATAGACAAAATCATGAATGAAAATGGATTTATTACAACCAATCCCTCAGAAATACAAGCAATTATCAGAGAATACTATGAAAAATTATATACCAACAAACTGGACAACTCAGAAGAAATGGACAAATTCCTAAACATACACACACTACCAAAATTCACATGGGAAGAGATAGAAAATCTGAACAGACCCATATCTAGTGAAAAAATTGAATCAGTTATCAAAAAACTCCCAACAGATAAGAGCCCTGGACCTAATGCTACCCTGGGGAATTCTACCAGACATTTAAAACAGAATTAATCCCATTTCTTCTCAAGCTATTCCAAAAAATAGAAATGGAAGGAAAACTTCTGGACTTATTCTGTGAAGCCAGCATCACTTTGATTCTCAAGCCAGACAGAGATCCAGCAAAAAAAGAGAACGACGGGCCAATATTCTTGATGAATACAGATACAAAAGTCCTCAACAAGATACTTGCAAATTGAATGCAACAGCACATAAAAAGAATTATCCACCATGATCAAGTGGGATTCATTCCTGGGTTACAAAACTGGTTCAACATTCGCAAATCCATCACATCAACAAAAGAAAAGATAAAAACCATATGATCCTGTCGATAGATGCAGAAAAAGCATTTGACAAAATACAGAATCCCTTCTTAATAAAGACCATAGAGAAAGTCGGAATAGAAGGAACTTACTTAAACATCATGAAAGCCATCTATGAGAAGCCCTCAGCTAACATCATCCTCAACGGCGAAAAACTGAGAGCTCTCTCCCTGAGATCAGGAACACGACAGGGATGTCCAGTCTCACCACTATTGTTTAACATAGTGCTAGAAGTCCTAGCATCAGCCATCAGACAACAAAAGGAAATCAAATGCATCAGAACTGGCAAAGAAGAAGTCAAACTTTCACTTTTCACAGACGACATGATACTCTACATAGAAAACCCAACAGACTCCACCAGAAGCCTACTAAAACTGATCCATGAATTCAGCAAAGTTGCAGGATACAAAGTCAATGTGTCGAAATCGGTTGCATTAAAAAAAATTGTTTAATGTTTTATTTATTTGTGAGAGAGAGACAGACAGACAGGATGAGCAGGGGAGGGTCAGAGAGAGAGGGAGACACAGAATCTGATGCAGGCTCCAAGCCTCTGAGCTGTCAGCAGAGAGCCTGACATGGGGCTCGAACCCACGAACTGTGAGATCATCACCTGAGCCGAAGTCAGTTGCTTAACCAACTGAGCCACCCAGGCGCCCCTTGGTTGCATTTTTGTAACCAATAATGAAGCAACAGAAAGAGAAATCAAGAAATTGATCTCATCCACAATTGCGCAAAAAAACATAAAATACCTAGGAATAAACCTGATCAAAGATATAAGAGATCTGTATGATGAAAAGTATAGAAATCTTATTAAAGAAATTTAAGAAGACACAGAGAAATGGAAAAACATTCCATGCTCATGGATCAGAAGAATAAATACTGTTTAAATGTCATTACTACCCAAAGCAATCTACACATTCAATGGAATCCCAATCAAAATTGCACCAGCATTCTTCTCAAAGCTAGAACAAACTATCCTAGAATTTGTATGGAACCACAAAAGACCCCGAATAGCCAAAGTAAAATTGAAGAAGAAAACCAAAACGGGAGGCATCACCATCCCAAACTTTAGGCTCTACTATAAAGCTGTAATCATGAAGACAGTATGATATTGGCACAAAAAGAGATACATAGACCAATGGAATAGAATAGAGAACTCAGAAGTGGACCCACAAATGTATGGTCAACTAATCTTTGACAAAGTAGGAAAGAGTATCCAATGGAACAAAGTCAGCCTCTTTAACAGATGGTATTGGGAGAACTGGACAGCAACATGCAGAAGAATGAAACTAGATCATTTTCTCACATCATACACAAAAATAAACTCAAAATGGATAAAGGACCTGAATGTGAGATAGGGAACCATCAAAACCCTAGAGAAGAAAGCAGGAAACAACCTCCTTGACCTCAACTGCATCAATTTCTTATTTGACAAATCCTCAAAGGCAAAGGGAACAAGAGCAGAAATGAACTATTGGAACCTCATCAAGATTAAAAGCTTCTGCTCGGTAGAGGAAACAATCCATAAAACTAATAGGCAACTGATGGAAAAGATAGTTGCAAATGACATATCAGATAAAGGGCTAGTATCGAATATCTATAAGGAACTCCCCAAACTCCACACCCGAGAAACAATCCAGTGAAGAAATGGGCGGAAGATATGAACAGACACTTCTCCAAAGAGGACATCCAGATGGCCGCTAGACACCTGAAACAATGCTCAGCATCCCTCCTCATCAGGGAAATAGAAATCAAAACCACACTGAGATACCACCTCACACCGATCAGAGTGGCAAAAATGAACAAATCAGGAGACTCTAGATGCTGGCGAGGATGTGGAGAAACGGGCACCCTCCTACACTGTTGGTGGGAATGTCAACTGGTGCAGCCTCTCTGGAAAACAGCGTGGAGGTTCCTCAAAATATTAACAATAGAACTCCCCTATGACCCAGCAATAGTACTGCTAGGAATTTACCCAAGAGATACAGGAGTGCTGCTGCATAGGGGCACATGTGCCCCAATGTTCATAGCACTCTCAACAATAGCCAAATCATAGAAAGAGCCTAAGTGCCCATCAACTGACAAATGGATCAAGAAGATGTGGTTTATCTATACGATGGAATACTACATAGCAATGAGAAAGAATAAAATCTGGCCATGTGCAGCATCATGGATAGAACTTGAAGGTGTTATGCTGAGTGAAATAAGTCAGGCAGAGAAGGACAGATACCATGTGTTTTCATGAATAGGTGGATTAGGAGAAACTTAATGGAGGTCCATGGGGGAGAAGAAGGGGAAAAATAGTTGGGGAGAGGGAGGGAGGTAAACCATGTGAGACTCTTGAATACTGAGAACAAACTGAGAGCTGATGGCGGTTGGGGTGAGGGGAAGGGGAGTGATGGTCATGGAGGAGGGCACTTGTTGGGATGATCATTGGGTGTTATATGGAAACCAACTTGACAATAAACTATGAAAGGAAAAAAAAGATAAAAGCAGGAGACAACCTTGCAGATCTAGGATTAAGCAGAGAGTTCTTAGAATTGACAGTGATTGATTGCATATCTAGAAATGGGAAAAAGTGATATATTGGACTTTCTAAAATAAAAAATTTTGCTTACACAGGTCCTTTTTTTATGTTTGTTTATTTTCGAAATGGAGAGAAATAGAGTGTGAGTGCAGGAGGGGGAGAAAGAGAGGGAGACACAGAATCTGAAACAGGCTCCAGGCTCTGAGCTGCCAGCACAGAGCCCTACACAGGGCTTGAACCCATGAGCTGCAAGATCATGACCTGAGCAGAAGTCACTTAACCACCTGAGCCACCCAGATGCCTCCACAGTACCCTTTTAAAAGGATAAAGAGACAAGTTACAGATTGGGAGAAAATAATTAGAAACCGCATAGTTGGCTGAAGACTAGTATGTCCCAAAATTCAGCAGTAAAAAAATAAACATTTTTAGAAAATGGATAAAGACATGAAGAAAGGCCACTGAAGAGGATATACAGATGGCAAAAAGCACATGAAAAGGTGTTCAAAATCCCTAGCCATTAGGGAAATGCAAATTAAAACAGCAACCAGATATCACTACATGCTAATTACAGTGGGTCAAATAAAAATTTGCTATCCCACCAAATGCTGGCAACGACATACATTGTTAGTGGGAATGTAAAATGGTACAGCTACTCCAGAACACAGTTTGGTAACTTCAGAAAAAACTAAATCTGGAACTGTCACGTGACCCAGCAATTACATTGCTATGTGTTTATCTGAGAGAAGTGAAAACTTGTTTTCCCACAAACATCTGTACACAAGTGTTCATAGCAGCTTTATTTGCAATTGCCACAAACTGAAAACAAATGAGCCCTTCACGGCGTGAATGGTTACCCACATCATGATGCCACCATGCCATGCAGTACTGCTCAGCAAAAGGAACAGATTCATGCAAAAGCCTGGATGGGTTTCAATCTGAGAAAGGCCAATCCCAAATAGCGACATAATATCATTTAAGTTTTAAAATAATGAAATTGAAGAAATGGAGAACTGATTAGTGGTTGCCTCGGACTAAGTAAGGGATGGCGGTGGAGGGGAAGGGGTTGTGGCTATAAAAGTACAACATGAGAGATGCCTGTGATGATAGGATTATTTGTTTCTTGACTCTCTGTGTATCTATTGTGATCATGTACCGTAGCCTTTTTAGATGTTTCCATTAGGGCAACTAGGTAAAGGGCTTGTGGGATCTGTGTTATTTCTTGCAACTGCCTGTGAATCCATAATTATCCCAAAATTAAAAGTTTAATTTAAAAAATTGAAACTGTGTGATCTCATCATTTGAGAGGCTTCTCTTAGCTTAAAAATTTGCAGAACAAGCTACATAATGAATAAGCAACCATTAAAATCTCTCAGTTATCTGTCTTGTCTTCCCTTCCAATTTTGTTTGGGTTCTATTTTAATGGCCTCTTAGTATAAAAACAATACTCAAGTAGGTCTGGATTGCTTTTAACAATTTAGGGTAACTTCAGTGTGTACGCAGATGCTTCAATAGCTGCGTACATATAAAATAGTGTGAAAATTTTGCATCTGGGTAGTTTACTGGGAAAGTCGTTAATACAAGTAAAGTAGTGCCCGGTTCAAATTACTTGTTGAATTGAGATTAAAAACAGATTAAACTTTATATTTGTTTTAAAAATTTTAAATGCTCTTTCTGTTTCTCGTTGGATATTAGATAATCCCCCTTTATTGCTCTCTTATTTTGCTTTATTCCAGTAATTAAATACTCTTTAGCAGGGTGGCTCTAGAAAGTCTTCAAAGGTAAACTTCTAACAAATTGTACGGTGTATCATTTTCTCTCTGGGAAACATGACTGGGTAAAAGAAAGCAGTTTCTTTTAAATGAATGTGTTTTTCCAATGTGATTATGATTTCAGGGAAACTCCTGGCAAGCATATTTGTTACAGATTTTTAAAATTGAGATTTTGAAAAAAAGATATAATTCATCTCAAATAAATGAATGAAGATAAGCTAATTTTCTGGTGAAATAGAATATTATGTGGGATTATTACTACAAGATTTGAAAATATAGTCAAAAGTTCAATATTTGGAGTAGTAGTATGGTGAAAAAAGAATGTAGGAGGGGAAATTAAGAGTATTAAAAGACCAGAAAGAGACTCTTCTGTGTATGAAAGTCTGTGTTTAAGATGCTATATTAATTTATGTGTTAATATAACATATTTTGACACATAATATAGCATAGACTATTCCATGTTATTACATATTACAGGAAATAAGAGACATTAGAGCAATTGAATAACTATAAATTTGGGCCTTTTTATGGCACTATGTACCAAAATAGATTTATTTTAGAATTAAGGGTTAAATTCAAAAAAACCCCAGAAACCAAAGAGATGTCTGGAAGTAAATATAAATATTTTCCACATAATAAAGGGAACATTTAAAGATAAATATTAATAGATTTTTCTATATAAATGGTAAACTTTTTGGATGTTAAACATCACCCATATATATTAGTGAAAAGTCATGTGTAATGGATAATTAACATACTAATATATAACATGCCCTTATATATAAAATAGTAAACATCTTGAGAGAAGAAAAACAGACTTTACATAGACAATTCGTTAAATAATTACAAACAATAAGAATTTTTAAAATCCCACTTATTAATGAAAGAAATGCAAACTGAAAGAAAATACTGTGCTAGAATGGCTAATGTGTTCGTAAGGACTAATATCTAACCTATGGTTTGCAAAGGATAGTTTAAAAATGGCTTGTAGGAGGGGCGCCTGGGTGGCTTAGTCGGTTAGGCGTCCGACTTTCCCTTAGGTCATCATCTCGGGGTTCGTGGGTTCGGGCCCCGCGTCGGGCTCTGTGCTGACTGCCAGCTCAGAGCCTGGAGCCAATTTCAGAGTCTGTATCTCCCCCTCTCTCTGACCCTCCCCTGCTCACACTGTCTCTCTCTCTCTCTCCTAGAAATAAATAAAAAAATATTAAAAAAAAAATGGCTTGTAGGAATCTGTAACATTTTTGGGCAGCATTTTTAGAAAAAGGTATTTTGCTGTCTTAATAACATGGATTCTCTTTATGCACATAAGAAATGAATAAAAAAACATGAATCCTAGGCAGTCTATTACAGTATTATTTTTTTAATGTTTATTTTATGAAGGGGAGAGAGAGAGAGAGTACACTCCCATGGGGGAGGGTCAGAGAGAGAGACACACACACAGAAATCTGAAACAGTCTCCACAGCTCAGAGCCTGACTTAGAACTCGAGCTCAGGAACCACAAGACATTGACCTGAGCCAACATCAGATGCTAAGCTGACTGAACCACACAGGCGCCCCTATTTCAGCATTATTTATATTGGTGCCAAGTTCCTACTAACCCACTTAACCAATATTAAAAATTTTGTTATTTACATACTTTTTATGCCTAAGGTGCAGTGCAGTACCGTTCAGTCATTCAGAATTGTTGTTTCTACAACCTAAATGTGCTCAGTGTATATATTTACATGTACATAATGGAATATTATTTAATCTAGAAAAGAAGGAAATCCTGTCACTTCCAACAACATAGAAAGACCTGGAGAGCCTTGTGCTAAGTGACATAATCCAGAGAGAGACAAATAATGCGTGGCATCACTTATATATGGAACATAAAAGAAAAGTTGAACTCAGAGCAACAGAGAGTAGAAATGCAGTTGCCAGGGGCTGGTGGGTGGGGGAAATGGGGAGGGGTTGCTAGAAAGTACAAATTTTTAGTTATAAGATGAATATAATGTGAGGATCTAGTGGTGACCGTAGTTGATAACAGAGCATTGTATAATTGAGATTTGCTAAGAGAGTGAACTTTAAGGTTCTCATAAAAAAAGGTACAAAAATGTGTTTTCAAAAATAATCAGTGTTTAGGGAAAGTGCTAAAATTATACTAAATGAAAGATTCAGATAAAAATAATATACGTAATTTTGACAGAATTTGACAGATTGTGATATAGAGAAATAGAAAAAATGAGCATATGATAACATAATTTATCCTTATATGTGAAAAAAAGATTTGAAGGCAATGAAACAAAATATTAAAGGCTTTGTTGTAGTTGTAATGCTGCATCAACTGTTTAGATGTACTTTCTGAATGCAAACTATTGTTTATTCACAAAGAAATTAATCACCACCTTTTTAATAATGGTGAAAATTAAATGTTTATCAGTGGGGAAATTTTAAATTACATCATCACATACTCATGATAGAATTCCATGCAGTCATTGTAATCACATCTTTGAAGAGTTTTTGTGTTAATAATATGGAAAAGTACTTATGGAGTAATGCTCAGTGATTAAACAATATCAATATACGTAAAGAAGCTGTAGAGAAATATGGTAAATTGTTAGCAGCCATTAACACTGAGTGGTAGAGTCCTAATTGTAACTTCCTCATTACTTTTCTGAATATTCCAAATTTTTATCTGTAAGCCTCCAACCTTTGTAATGAGAAAACAAATGTTTTTGAAATCTCTGAGGAATTATATATGTAGTGCCAGAAGCATTTATAAATTTATTTAGCTAAAGTAGTTAATAAAACAACCATAGTCTTTTAACAGCATCTCTGTTTTGTCCTGATCTGTAGTTCTTTGGCACTGCATGGATTTGCCATCATTAACTGCTACAAGTAATGTAACAGTAAGGTGCAGTTATACAAAGGAAGAAAGGAGAGATTAAGGTCCCCTGTTACCACTAGGGAGTCTGACAGGTTCTGATATGTTTTGTGCACTGTATCTGTGTTTTCATTTGCATTGATTTTTCCAAGGCTTTTACTGATAAAGCTAGGTCCCCAAAGAAGATGGGGGTTTTTGTGTTACCCACAACTTGGCGGGAGGCGGAATGTCTGCGATTACTCCTTCTGCTTTAAACTGACTTTGAATCCTGTCCTTTTGGCTTGTGCACCTGGCTTTCACCCAGGAGAAGGCAAAAAAAAAAAAAAAAAAAAAAAAGCTATCTGTTGGTTTTCAAATGTCATTTCCCCTTTGGCTTTGTTGATGGTAAAATTCTGTTTTTGCATCTGAAATTGGAAACTCTTCTAATCCTGGAGTCTGCATGTAATTCATTGGAAGGCTTTCTCTTATCTATGTCTAGCATCAGCATTTAGCCTGATGTTCATTTATGTCCAGGTGCAAAACATGAGGACTTTTACCTTTAGCTTAGTGGCCCAAATTTTGTCCCTTCTTGTACTGTCATTAGCTGTCCATTCTTAATTACATCCACATATGAATTCTGGCTAGAGGCAACAGAATCTGGATATTCTCTCTACTTCTGAGTGCCTGACCCTTACACATTTCTTCCTTCTGCTCATTTTGGTAGATTCTGAATTTGGATTTGCAGCCTTGCCCAGTCTAGACATTGTTTACATAGAAAAAATAGTAACTCTTTCTGATGTGCCCCTCTCAGTAGTTGGAATACCCTTTTTATAAGTTTATTTGTTCTTGCTCCACAGGAAGAATTCAAAGAAGTGTTAAATGACATAATTAACAAGAGTATCTTGCAGTGCACGTGCCTTAAAGTTCTCAAGTGACTTTGACATGCTTCTCCTATTTAATTCTCATAACGCGTCATGGTTGTGATTTTCTATACTAGAAAACTGAAATTCAGTGAAGTTCAATGGTTCTTCCTCAGACATCTCAGCTAGAAATCACTATGTCTTCTTTCTCCATGCCCAGGAATCACCTAGACCAGAGCTGTCTTTGAATGACATTAGTATATGGAGAATGTTGTTGATGTGGTGCTCAAGCATTTCTAAGAGGACTTTTCCATCTTAATTCATAGTATATATGTGTGCTACCCACTTTCTGTTCAGATGTGTTTTTTTTTTTTTTAAGATTTTTATTTATTTCTAGGAGAGAGAGAGAAAGACAGCGTGAGCAGGTGGAAGGTCAGAGAGAGAGGGAGTCACAGACTGAAACAGGCTCCAGGCTCTGAGCTGGCAGTCAGCACAGAGCCCGACGCGGGACTCGAACCCACGAACCGCTAGATCGTGACCAAAGCGAAAGTCGGACGCTTAACCGACTAAGCCACCCAGGCACCTCTTTCTGTTCAGATGTTTGAAGGGAAAAGAAATTAGGCTCTCTGTAATACTTGTAACTCCCATGGCTTAGATGATAAAGTCCAAACTCTTTAACATGGTGTATAAACTTTAAGTCTGGCCGGAGGCTACTGAAACTTTTTCCTCCATTGTCCTTCCCCTTCATGCATGAGCCAAATGGAATTTTCCTTCGTTGTCTGAACATGTTGTTTCATGCCTGAAATCCTTATGTACTTGGTGAACTTCTACTTCATGGTTCTCATACTTTACATCAGAATCACTTGGAAGATTTATTAAATCCTACATTGCTGAACTCCACCTCCAGGGTTTCTGATGTAATTGGTCCCAAAAGTTGTGTTTGCAGAAGTTCCCAAGTAATTCTGAGGCTGCTGGTCTTGTACCATACTTCACTTAGCATTATATCTACATATTCTTGAAGACCTAGAGTAAATTGATCTGCAAAATTTTTCTGACTACGGACATACTTAATTGCTTTCCTCTATGTTCTTATACTTTGTTACACAACGTTTTATTTTGATAACTATTTGTCTTCCTTACTTAACTGCCTTCTTCTTGCGGCGCCTGGGTGGCTCAGTCTGTTAAGCGTCCCACTTTGGCTCAGGTCATGATCTCACGGTTCCTGGGTGCGAGCCCCGCGTCGGGCTCTGTGCTGACAGCCAGCTCAGAGCCTGGAGCCTGTTTCAGATTCTGTGTCTCCCTCTTTCTCTGACCCTCCCCTGCTCCTGCTGTCTCTCTCTCTCTCTCTCTCTCTCTCAGAAATAAATAAAACATTAAAAAAATTTTTTTTAACTGCCTTCCTCTTTCAAAAGGGACAGAGTTGTTCTACCTGTTTAGATCCTCATGGTCTAACAGATTTTTGGCACTTGTGGGGACTTCAAGAATTTGAGTCACTGTATGATGTGCCTGGAAACATTTATTTAAAATTGTTTGTGGAAGATGAATTCTTTGCTTTCCTGGTTTTCCTTTTTATTGTGTCTTTGTTCCCAGATCACACTTTTCTGTTTTTAGAACTAGAAAACTATTATGAGTTTTAAAATAACTACTCTTTGCCGCGTACTGTGCTTTACATATATTATTATAAGTCCCCTTTGGGTAACTCCTATGGTATAACTATATTGTTCCCATTTTAAAGATAAACTGAGAAAAAAAGAGATTAAAGAAGGCAGGTGTGGGCGCCTGGATGGCTCAGTCAGTTAAGCATCCGACTTCGCCTCAGGTCACGATATCATTAGTTCATGAGTTCAAACCCTGTGTTGGCTCTGTGCTGACAGCTCAGAGCAATGGCCCGCTTAGGATTCTGTGTCTCCCTCTCCCTCTGCCCCTCCCCTGTTTGTGCTCCATCTCTCTCTCTCAAAAACAAATAAACATTAAATAACTTAAAGATAAACTGAGGCTCACAAAGATTAAGAAATTTTGTTAAGTATCATGTGCAGGAAAATGGTATCAAATAAGATTTGAATTTAGTATCTTTTTATTTCAGAACTCATTTCACTCAGCTGTCTTCAAAAGTGATTTTCATTTGTCTCCTGGCATATTAAGATTATAGAACAGTTTTGGGGCGCCTGGGTGGCTTAGTTGGTTAAGCGTCTGACTTTCACTTAGGTCATGATCTCGCAGTTTGTGGGTTCGAGCCTCGCGTCGGGCTCTGTGCTGACTGCCAGCTCAGAGCCTGGAGCCCATTTTGGAGTCTGTGACTCCCTCTCTCTCTGACCCTCCCCTGCTCACGCTGTCTCTCTCTCTCTCTCCTAGAAATAAATAAAACATTAAAAAAAATTAAAAAACATTATAGAACAGTTTTTTTTAAGCCTCCAGATAAAATAAGAGATGATCTCTATGTTAGCATTATTAGTGATGGTTCTCATTCCTCTTTCCCTTTGTCCTTTGCATCCAGGTTCAATTCCTAGATTACCTTCTGTGTCCCAATAATTTCTACTGTGTCTCTCCTTCCTTCTCTGTAGATCGTAGAAATAACTCCAAATGCCTTGACTTCCAAAGCTTTATGAAGAAAACTTACTTTGACTGGCTTCATTTGTATATCAAATACAGTTTGTGTTCTTCCTCAATCAAATAGAAGAATTAAGCAGAGACATTTACACGGTGTTAAACCTGAGCACTCATTTGTAATTTCTAGTAAATGGTTTTGTTCTGTGCAGGTGAAGAAAAAATGGAATTCATTTTCTTAAGGGCTCAACATTGAAAGCTTATTTTTTTGAATCTTTTTAAAAGTGTGTATATCATAGTATTGTTTTAATTCTTACTTTACAAGCATTCTTTTCTTCCTTCCCATGAAAAATAAAATCTCTTAGGGAATAACATTTTTTTTCTTTCCTTAAGTTATAAACATAGATATATTCTGGAAGGTCAGGTATTCTTTCTTCTACTTATTAAAATTATTCTCTCCTTAGGAATGCCAGTAGATGACCACTTTTAAGTAAGGAACAAATGTGAACCTGTGCAACCAATTCATTTAGTTAATAATTCACAAAATGTAAAGTTCATACTGCATATCATAGTGATGTAAAGCTGAAAATGTTGTCTTCTATCAAAGGTTGCCACAAACTTTTATCCTGATCTTTGGCATATATCCATGTGTTTCAACTATTTCGTAAAGAAAACATATAATTTGTCATTTAAAAGAAATATTGCATTTTATTTTTTCTTTAATAATGTATTTTTGGGTGTTTTCATCCATCCCTGAGGAATAGGCTATTAGTAGAGGGAAATAGATATGGGACTTCTTCTTAATCAAGATTGATACAATTCGCCTTTATTTACTGGTCAAGGTTGGTAGTCTGCATTCATGAACAATCTGTTAGGCCATCTGGTAGTCATGGCTACAGTTAGGGGGAAAAAATATTGAAGAGTGTACCCTGGGAATCCTTCTTATTGTTCATTGGCTGGCCTCCTGGCTGAATTAGAATACCAGAGATTGATTATTTATTAGATTTACTCTACATTTCCATTGTGCAAACCTCTAGCTACACCTGGCAATATTCATTTGTAGAATTTTCCAAGCTTAAATTTGAGTTGCAGAAGAAAAATATAAACCACGTCCATCATAATTAGCTTTTTTTGGGGGGGGGGGCACTCAACAAAGCTTCAGCCTCATTTTCTGAAAACAAATGTAGTGGTTTTAAAGTTATTACCCCAGGGCCAGTAGTGAATTGATCCACAATGAGGAAAAGAAAATTAAGAGGGTGATGAGGTGAATTGAGGATCATATTCTTTTTGCTGACTAATCTTTGCCTTGGTTTTTCCAAATCTTGTATCTGCATTGGATCTTTGATGTCAAACATATGTTAGTCACTTCATAAATATTTGTTGTTTATACACATTTTGTGTTTTATTGTTTTTCTGTGTATATCAGATCCATGAAGCTTAGAATATTTGGAGCCACAAATGTAAATGTAGGTACAATGAGAAAACAGTGAAGAATGCTGCTTGATGAAGAAGAAAGAAAAAATTGGAAGGGGCAAGCCAGTTTACTAGTATTGGCTTTATATACAGCCCATTATGTGAATGTAGTTAAGTCAGTTAACACTAACATTGACCTTCTCATCCATTGGCAGCAATAGGATACTGGCTACACCACACAAAAATGAGGTAAATTTCTATGTCTATAAAATCTGAACACAATCCAAGATAACAAAACAAACAAAAACAAAACCATAAAATATAATGGAATCAACCATAAGGTCACCCCTGAGAGCCCAAGAATTAAAATCCCTTTATTACAAGCTGAAGTTTTTACCATATATTTTTACTAGAATCTCCTTGTGTAGGCTTCTAGGATACCATTATATTAAGACAGCAGAGAAGTATAAAAATGAGAGAACCTCCAGAAATCAAATCATCCTTGTAGTTGTCATGAATTCTAGGATAGAGTTTTTATCAGTTATGATCAAATAAGTTGGACAGGTCATATAACAAGTTAGAACTTGCCAAAAAATTTTTTATAGAAGAAACAGATGTCATCTTCTGTTGTAAACTATATCCTGAGAATATCCCACCCTGACTACTTTATAGCATATATGAACTCCCACTCCACCCCCTTTTCCCCTTCTCAAGTAAGCCAACCTACCAGGCTGTGTATTTTTAATAGCTTTCTATAGCAATCAGGAATTTGCCATCAGAGAAACTGTTTCACTGCTTCTTATCTTTGGATGCCTGTTCTTGTCAAACAGATTTTAGATAAGAACAACTGGCAGTAAGTGCCCTTCCTGAAAACAAAGGTCAAAAGCCTTGATATCTAAGCCCAAGTGCATTGTTCTGGAAAGCCTTTCAAATCTTAGTCATATTCAGATTCCAAATACAATGTTTCCTTTTTTTCTGGAAGTTTCAAAGTTTTTAGAAATAGTTCTAATGGAAAAACTATTTCAATCCTATATAAATCTATGAACCAATGACTAAAATGTACCTCGTTTTTTTTTTTTTTTAATGTTAGTCATGAGAAACAGCATTTTCAACTGAAAAGGAAACTAAGGAAAAGACCTTTGAGGTTAGGGCCTTGTTTGTGAAAGGACTATGGAAGAAAAAGTTTAGGGCTCACTTTCTGATCATATTTGCAATAGCAGAGGATGAACCATCTATATGACCTGTCAGAATGGCTTCAGATCAGTTCTTCCTGATTTTAAATGGAATTCTACATTAGATGTTGCTGAGGAAGACTGTCACGCCATTTTTAGGTGATTATTTTGTTTCTGTATTACACCAAACTTATTGGAAAGTATGACCTAGAATGTGCCAAGGAAGATTTGGAAGGTGACATGACTGACTGTGTCAGTCCCCGAGTATGAAATAGAAAAGGGCTGTTGACTGGGTTAACCAGACTCTGCCCTTGGTTAAACTGCATGGTATCACATCAAAGGCCACAGATCCATTTGAACAGGTGCTTTTAAAAATTGTATTGAATAACCTCTGTGCCACTTTAGGTTTTGAATGGTCTACGTAACTGCACAAAATGAGTGAATGTAAGAAAAATGAACTGACAGGTGAAGCCTGTCTGGTAAGGAATCCATGATCCTGAAGTGATTGTAGCTTTTCAAAAGATTTAGTGGCTGCTTTACATTAAATGTTCTATGTGGCCGAACGAAGTTCCATGAAGATTCTGTCCGCTTTCTTCTCAATATCAGATCCTGCTTGTTGTGATAATGTTTTCATTAGATGTTTTCAGAGTTATTTTCCTTCTCAAATGAATTTTTAATTTATTTGTTTACCAGTGACTATTTCATAAGGATAAGGGCATTATCTGTTCTCGTCTTCTCTTTCCTACTCCATGAAATAATTTTTTTCCTTCCAATTGTGTATGACACAGCTACAATTAGGGAAGATGTCAGTTATAGGATATTGTCTTATATTCAGAGCCCTACTAGTAAAAGTGTGTGATTGGGAGGGGAAAAAAAAAAAAAAGGAGGTTGGGGAGATATGACTCTTCCTCCCCCTCACCAGGATGCTAAGAATTTAGATAAGGAACAAACCCAGAAAATAATTAAACAGATAGGAGTTAAATAAGCTCTGTGACGTTGAAGTAAAAGGGAATAAAACATGTAGAGCAGGGCTGAGCTCTTCAGTCTAGTGAAGGATGCCTTAAGTAGGAAGTAGGACTTAAAAATGGGCAGGGTTTAGAAATAAGGAGCGTCTTTCCAGAAATGAGAATGGATGGACACTGGCATAATCTAACAAGACTAGGTTCATTATATGAGGATCTCCTACCAACTTTGATTGCAACGTAACCAGTATGTGTTGCCATATATGCTACGGGGCAACCATTCAGTATGTAAAAATGTTTGGTGAAAATTTTGTCTTAGTTTCAAAAGTTAACTACCTGCCAGGTGATTATTGCCAGAGAAAATGCAGAAGATGAGACATTACCATGAAATGAATGAGTACAAAAAGTCATTTGAAGACGAGAATTAAAAAGTACTAAATAAAATACATTTCTTTTATAGTTTACTCTACAAGGGTTGTAATTACTTGGCCAGAATGCAGAAAGATATGTTTTGTGTGGATTTTACCAGACTTACTTTTTAATAATACACCAATAATTGCCATCCATGTCACTTTCTTACAATCTGATGTTGACGTTCCTCTTTTGAGAGCTGGCATCTTTCTTCCTTTCCCTAGGTTATGGTCCAACCTTAGTGAGTTGCTTCAATCCAATGGAATGCAACAGAAATAACCTAGAAGTCTAGGTCATAAGAGGAGATAGAACTTTTTCTCTTACGACACCTGATCTCGGAACTCAGCCACCATGCTGGGAGATAGGGCAACCTAGCCTGTGTAGAGAAATCACATGGAGAGGCTCACACAGAGAGGAGCTGGAGATCTAGTTAACATTTAGCATCAGTCCCCAAATGTGGGGCTGAAGGAGTCTCGGAATGATTCTAGCCCAGAGCCTGCAGCTTGAGTCTTCCTCCTGAGGCCCCAGTCGTCATGGAGAACAGACTAGCCATTCCCTCTGTGCTTCATCTGAATTCCTGACCCACAGAATCCAACAGCAGAACACCACTAATTTATTAAGTTGTCACATAGCCATAGTAACTGAAAAATATGCCAATCAGGTTTTCGTATCTTAATTTATACTGACTCCAGCTATTCACTTAAGCGTTTCTCTTTAATATATGAATAACTTCACTTATTTTTTTTGGACATTACAAAAGATAACTTTCTTTTTATTTTGTTATTTTTTTTCTTAAATAGTTTATTGTCAAGTTGGTTTCCCTGTAACACCCAGTGCTCATCCCCACAAGTGCCCTCCTCCATGCCCATCACCCCCTTTCCCCTCCCCCCAACCCCCATCAGCCCTTAGTTTGTTCTCGGTATTCAAGAGTCTCTCATGGTTTGCCTCCCTCCCTCTCCCCAACTATTTTTCCCCTTCTTCTCCCCCATGGACCTCTGTTAAGTTCCTCCTAATCCACCTATACGTGAAAACGTATTGTATTTGTCCTTCTCTGCCCGACTTATTTCGCTCCTCATAACACCCACAAGTTCCATCCATGTTGCTACACATGGCCAGATTTCATTCTTTCTCATTGCCATGTAGTATTCCATTGTATAAAGATACCACATCTTCTTGATCCATTTGTCAGTTGATGGACACTTAGGTTCTTTCTATGATTTGGCTATTGTTGAGAGTGCTGCTGTGAACATTGGGGTACATGTGCCCCTATGCAGCAGCACTCCTGTATCCCTTGGGTAAATTCCTAGCAGTGCTATTGCTGGGTCATAGGGGAGTTCTATTGTTAATATTTTGAGGAACCTCCACACTGTGTTCCAGAGGGGCTGCATCAGTTGACATTCCCACCAACAGTGTAGGAGGGTGCCCGTTTCTCCACATCCTCGCCAGCATCTAGAGTCTCCTGATTTGTTCATTTTTGCCACCCTGATCGGCGTGAGGTGGTATCTCAGTGTGGTTTTGATTTGTATTTCCCTGATGAGGAGAGATGCTGAGCATCTTTTCATGTGTCTATTGGCCATCTGGATGTCCTCTTTGGAGAAGCGTCTGTTCATGTCTTTTGCCCATTTCTTCACTGGATTATTTGTTTTTCTGGTGTGGAGTGTGAGGAGTCCCTTATAGATTTTGGTTACTAGCCCTTTATTTGATATGTCATTTGCAAGTATCTTGTCCCATCCCGTCAGTTGCTTATTAGTTTTATGGATTGTTTCCTTTGCCGTGCAGAAGCTTTTTATCTTGATGAGGTCCCAATCATTTATTTTTGCTCTTGATTCCCTTGCTTTTGGGGATGTGTCAAGTAAGAAGTTGCTGCGGTGGAGGTCAAGGAGGTTGTTTCCTGCTTTCTTGTCTAGGGTTTTGATGGTTCCTTGTCTCACATTCAAGTCCTTATCCATTTTGACTTTATTTTTGTGTATGGTGTGATCTAGTTTCATTCTTCTGCATGTTGTTGTCCAGTTCTCCCAGCATCATCTGTTAAAGAGGCTGTCTTTTTTCCATTAGATACTCTTTTCCAGCTTTTTCAAAGATCAGTTGGCCATACATTTGTGGGTCCAATTCTGAGTTCTCTATTCTATTCCATTGGTCTATGTGTCTGTTTTTGTGCCAGAATAACCTCACTTTCAAAATATCTGTCTACACTTCTAAAAACTCATTTTTCAAAATAGTGAGCTAATCATTTTGTCAAATTTAAGAAAAATTTTAAAACTCACCTGTGTCTCCAGTATGTGGCATAATTTCTTTGATTTTGTTAAGTACTCAAAAAAAAAAGTAAATGAATTAATCAGTCTTCTCAGAGTCTGCTGACTAGAGACCTTTTTTCTCCATTTCTAGCACCAAAGTTTCCATAAGCGTTAGCAGAAAATGGAGGTACTGCCTAAAATTAAAAAAAATTATTTTGTGAGGGAGAGTCTCATTATCCCATTCAGTGACTGCACTATAAAATAAATAAAGTTTTTATCTATTGGTGAAGATTATACGTATATAATTTTTAATATAGGTGATTACATTTTCTATCACTGAATCTGTCCATGGTGTATGTTACTGTTATTGAGGACCTAATGGGAAAGTATATCATGATAGAATCTCTGAAAAAAATCTTTTAAAATGTTTTCCTATTGAAGTTTATTTTATGAGTTTGAAAATTGATAAAGATTAATTAAGCTGTTGAACACTATCCAGGAGAAACTTACATGTTTATAACAGCCCAATGGAAACAAATATATTTCTACCTCCATAGGAAATCAGACCAAGAAGGAGTATCCTAAATATTTCCTACTTCATTTGAACAATGTTCACTATTTTAAATACACAATTTTACTTTTATTTTAAAAAATTTGTTGTAGAAAAGCCTTGACATCCTCAGCATGTCTATAAAATGATAGGGACACTCTGTGGGGCTATAAGGAAGAATGACCTAGGTTGTAACATACATGTGAAGACAAGAGATCAAATCATCTATGTGTGACATGATATCTAGGCTCCTGATATCAAGTTATTTACTATATTGTTTACATGACTCCGTGGAATGATCAGAGCAAACCATCACTGTATCCATTCCTCCAGTATTTTTCCCTCTTTTCTTCATCCTTCTCATTATTAACCCAGACAGAAATTTGTCAAGAATATGTTCGTTGCAAGATAATCAAATGCCTCACTGAAAAATGTTAATTCTTGTTTGGGCAACATTTATTCATTCCAGCAAATATCTGTGCTCTTTTAAAGAGGAATAAAGAGAGTTCTTACTTTGAAAAGTATAAAGTGTAGAAGACAAAGACATGAACTGAGTTTAGAACAGGGAGCTTCAGGAGCCAATACAGGAAAATTAAATTCAATGGAGATCACAGAGAGAGTTAACTTGTGATATAAGTCTTGAAGGAAGATGAGAAGTTTGTGATATGAAGTGGAGACCTGGGGGTTATTTGTATTAAGATGCCTTTCATTGCTTCCACACTGCATTGCCTTTTAAGAATGCTGTGACCTTGCTCAAGGTCCTATTAGTGCCCTGTGATTCTGGAACCTTGACCGCAGCCACCTCAAACACAGTAAATAGTTTACAGAGACGCAGTCTGGTTTCAGCTACTAATCAGAGTCTCTTTGGTAAGATTTTGAAGTAGGAGACACAGAGATTAAGAGTTATAGAGCAGTTATATGCTGAAGCTTTTAAGATCATGTACACTTGGGGTTGTTAGCCATTGTGGACTTCATACAAGAAGGAGAAGTGGGTCTACAGAGAAGAATAATGGGACAGTGCTATTATTTTTTAATGTTTATTTATTTTTGCGAAAGAGTAGTGGTGGGAGTGGGGTAGGGAGAGAATCCCAAGCAGGCTCTGTGAGGGCAGAATGGAACCTGACTCAGGGTTTGATCCCATGAATCATGAGATCATGATCTGAACCAAAATCAAGAGTCAGCCACTTAACCTACTAAGCTTCCCCAGGCACCCTTGGACAGTCTTTTTTTAAGAGAACACATGGCCCCAGGGAGTGACAGCCAAGTTCCCACAGCCTTGACTATCTGTCTTGCTCTTTATTGCCCTCTGAATCCTTCCCTTTACAGAGAACTAGTTTGACTGGCTTCTCAATCTTAAAACCAAAGAATTTCTAAGGCTGCAGTAAGGGAAAATGTACGGAATGAAATAGTGACTCGACAGGCTGGTAGGTCTGGGGAACTCTTAAGTTCATTTACCTACAAGAAAGTATTGGTTCCTACCATGGGCTATACAGTGTGCT
This sequence comes from Hyaena hyaena, assembly GCF_003009895.1. Taxonomy (NCBI): domain Eukaryota; kingdom Metazoa; phylum Chordata; class Mammalia; order Carnivora; family Hyaenidae; genus Hyaena; species Hyaena hyaena. The sequence goes on along the minus strand of NW_024081254.1, from coordinate 950,450 downwards.
AGATGGTAAAGCTACCATAATGCATGTCAGAATCTTTGACTTCGAAGAGGCCAAATTGGGTCATAGACAAGTACAGTCAGTGTTACGGTGGGAAGAAATGACATATGGACATAAGTTTGGTTTTACCCTCTGGGCTAAGGAATTTAGACTTATTTCTGTAGTCCGTGCATTTTCACTGGGGGCATATCATGGCCAAGAGGCTGAAAATGGACACTTAATGGAGGAAATCATGATGTCCTAGATGTTACAGTGGTTAATCAACATGTCTAACATCAACCCTACCTGACCAAATATTTTTTTCATAATACTGATTTTTCTCCTGTACATAGTTTTCCTGTATCCGGATGATTCATTTTAGTAGAGTTAATTTTGGGAGCTGTGGCTATGGTTGTGACAGAACTGATAGCCTGTTCTGGTGGCTGCTGTCATGTACAAGCAAATCACTGTAACATGTTAAGGCCTTTCAGTACATGGCAGGATAGGAGCATTTCATCGCAGTAGAAAGGATCCAGCCTTTTTAGAGATACTTAAGCTAAACTTTGTTAGTTGTAGACCTCATCTATGAAAATGTCTCTATAGCTTCCTCTTTTCTTAGGGTATGATTACCTCTTTAAGAGTATTTCTCTAAACCAGAAATGTCATGGTGAAATAATGTATTTCCCCCAGATTTATTCTTTTTGTCTAGAAAAACCAGTAGATTAAGTTGTTAGTGAAACAGTTTGAAGTAGCTGATGGTTTATCACCTAAAAACACACATATTCCAGGAAGAGAGAAAGGAGACATTAAGCTTAATTTTGATTTGATCTTTTCCTTTGTGTGACAGCAACTTGAAAATCTTTCTTGTTTGCAGGATCAAATATCCTATGTTTCTAGAGACACAACTTCCCCTTCTGAGGAAATCAAGCTATCGTATTTGTTTTTGTCACTTAGTTAAGGCACATTTATGCATCATTTTTTAAAAGTTTGTGGCAGTTATATTTGCCAGCGATAGTATATTAGCCATTGCTCATTAGAGGGCAGGTATTTTAGCAATAGGCAGTTCAATTCTGCTCTTCAATTTTGTTCCTGAAGTTTTAGAAAAACCACCCATTGTTTTTGTCAACAAAATGCCTGTCAGTATACTGCACCATAAACTCGGTTGGAGTATATTGGGTTGTTTATTGAGCTGGGACCTCCTTTGTCTCATATAAATGAGCACTCTTTTTATTTTTTATAGATTATTAGTAAGCACTGTGTAAGTTTAAAATGTGTGACATTAGGGGCGCCTGGGTGGATCAGTCCATTGAATGTCTGACTTCAGCTCAGGTTAATGTCTTGCGGTTCGTGGGTTCAAGCCCCACATTGGGCTCTGTGCCAACAGCTTGGACCCTGGAGCCTGCTTTGGAGTCTTTCTCCCTCTCTCTTTGCCCCTCCCATGCCTATACTCTGTCTCTCTCTCAAAAATGAAAATAAATATAAAAAATTAAAATGTTTGACATTAAAGTATCAACATTTTTAGACACAAAAAAATAGTGCATAGTAGCCACTCAAAATTTCAGCTCATAGATCAACTAAGCAAAATATCTTTACCCTTCAACAAATGGTTAAAAATCATAAAAATTTATGGTTATTCGTAGCATACATGTTCTAAAATTTGCAGAGAAAATGGAATTCATGTCTAGTTCCACATATTATTAAATGGTTTAAATGATGAATAAGATGGATAATGAATTGTCATACTGTATCCTTGAAGCGAAGACTACCTGGCTACTTCTCTTAAACTTTGGTCCATGGTACCTCACTGCTTTGAGGAAACTGGAAAAAAATATACCATATTCTTGGAAACCAAAATGTTAACATTGTTTTCCCATTTCTAGGTTGAGACTGCACAGAAAAATATCATGGCTTTTTGTGTGAAGTACTTTATACAGAAGCAGACCAAAGATTAAATTGCATTGGTAACCATACTCCCAGATGCTCCAGAGAGGCCTGGTGCAGTGAGCCCAACTCAATTCTTCCATAAATGGTCACATGAGTTACTTTTTCCCTCCGTTGTGACATCAGTTTGTGCCTGACTGACACAGTACTTATAGGGAGTTCTTTGTGAGGAGATTGTGAAGGTATAGATGAAAATCTGTTAGGCCCTGCTGGGTCTAGACTCTGTAGAAGAGAAGATGCCAATGAAGACGATTCCGATTGCACATTGATTCTGTCTTCTGATTAACTCCAAACCTGACTTTGGCCTCTTGACAAAGCTTCAGTAGATGTTACCCACTGGGGTCTTGTCTTCATTGGCACCCCTGATACCAATTCAACCAATCCCATATGCAGTGTGTTAGTGGGGCCCTTTAGAGAGTTGAAGTAGGACCTGACTTTGGACATAACCTCCACACTTACTAACTGTGACTTGCGCCAACTTAATTTGATTTTTCCCAGCCTTATTTTTCTCATTTTCATCCCAAATGTTCATATGAAAATTAAACGAGATAGTATAGATGGTGTGCCTCTCACATGGCCTGGTATATAGTAAGAATTAAATAGGCATTAGCTATGATTCCGGTGATTATTATCACCATATTATTTACTATCATCATTATCCTCATTAACTAGAACACTTGTTCATCTCACCCTTTAGTCCCGTGCCGGTAAGGGAGCTGATTAAGCTCCCATTTGTGCCAGTGTCCCTACGTCTTGCCACACCCATTAACTGGTAGGCTACTGTATTAACTATCTATTGCCTTTTATAAAGCTTCTCATCCCTCAAACTTTTCAGCTTTAGATAACGAAGATTATCTTGCACAGTTTCTGAGGGTCAAGATCCAACAGCTTCATGGGTAATTCCTATTTTAGGTCTCCCATGAGGCTGTAGTCATGCTGTTGGACCAGGCTAGTCTTTGAAGACTTGTCTCTGATTGAGACAAGATGATGCACTTCTAAGCTCACTCATGTGGCTAGTGGCCGATGCCTTCGCTTCCTTCCCACAAGGGACTATCTATGGGGCTCATGGCCTGGCTTCCCTCAGAACAAGTGGTAAGAGAGACCTAGTTGTATAATCTAATCTCAGAAGCCACAAGCCACCACTTTCGCCCTATCAACCCTGGTACCATGTAGGAGGGAACAGTACAAGGTGTGGAAGCCACGATATGGAGGTCATTGGGAGCCCTCTTGGAAGTTGCTACCCTAGCTACATTTCTTTCTAAAGTTTCTATTTTTGCAGCTTGCCATTGCCTTACCTACGATTGAACAATCGTTGCTAGATTTAAAATGTCCCAGTATATTCTTTTTCATGTGCACTCACTCTTTATACCTTGATTTTCATAGTGAGCGGTTCTTTTAAGAAAAAATTACCTTCCCTTTTAATGTGAGGGGAAAAGTCGCCCGTGTATTAAAAAATAATCATTCACCATCTCTTTCTAATGTGTGCCATGCAGTGTGATTTAACTTCATTGCTCTGTTGGAAAATTCTATTCTCTGTAGAGGGCCATTTTTGTTTGTTTTTGTTTTTTGTTTTTGCATCAGTCTCTCAGCTTCTGCCACAAAAATAAAAACCTCTCTCTGTGACCGTTTTTCAAGTGGAATGGACCCAAAAACAGCACAAAGACTAGAGGGGAAAAAAACCCAAAACTACAATCTCAGTCTGTGAAAAAGAGATAAGTTAGAGTAAAACTATAGTAAAAATGCTGAGAAAAAAAATGTGTTACTTTTTTAGGAGGGAGATGAGGAAAAAAGTCAGAAGATAAAATACAAAGCAAAAACGTTAATGATCCCAGTAGGGAAACAAGACACTAACCTCACAGCATTTGTATGCAAAATATTTTCAATGTTTGGGGCCAAATGCAAGGAAAACCAGGTCTACTCAGAGCTTTAGGGCACTGTGGAGACAGTTTTCGAAATGTGCTCTCCAGAGTCTCATAAACAGAAACATTCTCCGACCTAAGTGACAAAGAGAGAATATGAGCTCCTGATGGGAAATGCCACAGGAAAGATCAAGGCTGATTTTTTTTTTCTCAGCCATTTCCTCAAGGAAAAAACAAAAACAAAAAATCCCTGGGAATTGATAATACTAACTTGACAAGTCCAAATAAGTCTTTAGGCAAAGCAGATGGTATATGTATTTTTTTCTTTACGTATACACAAACTAATCTCAGATTTCAACTGGGAAGCATATGTGTTACTTTGCAGGTATTTACAAATCCTAAACAAAATCATGTAGTTTGAGTTCTACAAAACCAGTTTCAAATCTTGGATCTGATACCTACTGTGACCTCTTAGAAAGCCTCCTTGGCATCTCAAAGCCTCATTTTTTTCATATGTGAAATGCAAGGAAACCCTGATACATAGTAGGTGCTTTGTAAATTGTTGGTGTTGTTAATAGCAAACATTGTATTTTTGCGATGGATTTTGTTGCCCTTATTTTCAGGAGTTTAAAATTCTGAGTGAATTGGAGAGCTCTACCATAAACTTACACATTGTTAGGGTGGAATGAAAAATAATTAAACCCTCTCCTCTTTAACTGCAATGCTATAGTCAAAGCCCAATAAATTCCTCTAGACGGATCAATTTCTCTTAAACATGATATGCTAATTACATGTATACCCATGGACCTGTGATGTAAGTGTCTCAAATTGCAAAGTACTTGAAGACCAGAACTGTCTACTGTTCACTACTTTATCCCTAGTTCTTTTTAGCACAGTACTTTGCTTTTAGGAAACGCTCAACAAATGTCTTTTAATTTACATTGAAGTATCTGTAGAGAGTTACTACAGTATAATTCTGGAATTCACATTCCATTTTCCTTCCTCTTGTCTCATACCACCCCCATTTTAGCCATTCATTTGCATATTTGGAGGCTGTATCATCCAAAAATGTTGCAAAGACCTAATTTAGCAAATAATGGATTATTTAGTTTTCCAATCTTGATAACTGTCTAGACTCCATATCTTTTCCTGCTCATTAGCGTCTCTCCATGAAAGGGGAGAGGAAAAGTGTTGAAATGTGGATCTGTGAATTTATAAGTCAGTACAAATCCTTCAGCCCAGGGAAAGTCATGAAATTATAAGTTGCATGAAATTTGATCAAAAGAGCTGGATTTCCTTATCTGCATCACCTGTTTCCAGGAATATTTTATAGCCGTGGCTTGACACTACACCTATTCTTTGGGAGAAGTATTGTTAGAGCTCCTGTTGTTCATATAGGAGGCAACCCTGTAACAGATGTGGAGATGAGGGGCTTTCAGCTCTGGGTAGTGGCTTTATCACTGTGAGTGGACTCCAACAATAAACATATATTTTTAAAATGCCAAAATCAGTCTTCCAGAAAAGATGACAAATGAGGTCACATAGTGAGTCTTCATTCATTTGAATAATTTAGAATTTATGATTGAGTAAAATCAGAAATGTGCTGGTCTTTTCAAACCCTGTAGATGACTTCAACTGTAGGTCATCCCACCTGACTTAGTATAAGTTTGTTGTTCTGGAGAGGTAAAAAGCTGGCTTTCATGCATTCCATCATAGCAAATACCTGTGTTATTTGCTTTGAGCATCTCAAATAGGGGTGTGTCTATACTTAATTCTAGTATAGAATATAGAATATAATCATAGTAGAAAATAATCATATGACATTATAAAATGTATCTCTACATTCAGCTAATCAAGAAAATATGCTCAGTTTTCATTAGTAAGTATTTGGGAGAAATAAAGCAATAATATTACCTTACCATTGTAGGACATGTTCCAGTTTTCAAGGGCATTCAACTATATTTTGTTGTTGTTTTCTTTCTTTCTTTTTTTCTTTCTTCTTGAACTTCCTAACAACTGTGTACATGAGGCAGGGACATTTTACAGATGAAGACAGTGAGGCTCATGTTTCAGATTCTGTGTCTCCCTCTCTCTCCGACCCTCCCCTGCTCACGCTGTCTTTCTCAGAAATAAATACACTTAAAAAAAAAAAAAAAAAGTGAGGCTCGGAGATGTTAATTGACTCCCAGCTGGCAAGTAGTAGACACCTTCACCAGATTCTCTAATTTGACCTTCAAAGCTCTTCTACACTAATGTACTAGCATTGCCCAAGCAAAGAGTCTGTATATAAAACAGCTTTGAAAATGAGTGGACTCTAATGATGCCTTGGTGACTCAGTCGGTCAAATGTCTGAGTTCGGCCCAGGTTGTGATCTCACAGTATGTGAGTTCAAGCCCCACATCAGGCTCTCTGCTGTCAGTGAAGAGCCTGGTTCCGATCCTCCGTCTCCTCTCTCTTCCCACCCTCCTTCTGAAAAATAAATAAACATTTTCAAAAAATAAAGAAAATAAAAGTTGACTCTAGTACTTTCTGTCAAGTTTGGTCAACATTTATGTAGACAGGTAGTTAGAAATTGCTCACTCCAGTTCAATATTATGACTCTGCATGGGAATTAGTTGATTCTCTGTAATATTTGTAGCTGAATGTTTTTGCATTGTTCCATATCCCTCCTCTTTACATATATACAGGCGATGACCGTGACAAAGTGTGACCATTACTATAAACATTGAAAACAGACCTGCAGCTAACACAGATGGTTATGAGTGGCAGTAGATTTTAGATTTTAGAAACTTTGATGAAACTTTTCATGACAATGTTTTTTGTCGAACAGCACATTGTACACATAAAAAGGAAGATCCTTGCCAGCATGTTGCTCTTGTTGGAATGACCTTAATAGTTATTCTCAGCAGTGTTTTGTGAAGCTTCTCTCATTCATCTATTTCTTTTTTTTTATTTTATTTTTTAGTTTATCCATTTATTTTTGAGAGAGATAAAGAGAGCACAAGCAGGAAAGGGGCAGAAGAGGGAGACACAGAATCCAAAGCAGGCTCTGAGCTATCAGCTTGAACTCATGAACTGTGAGATCATGACCTGAGCCGAAGTCGGACACTCAACCGAGTCACCCAGGCACCCCTCTCAGTCATCTATTAAATAAACCTAATCCACTTGAGGCACTGTTCTTGGTGTTGAGAATAAGGTCCTGAACAAGGTCTCTGCCCTCATAGAGATGACATTCTGGTGCAAAAAGAATGGGGGGGGGGCATTAAAATGCACACCAAATACGAATTGTCTAATAAATTGCCAGATTCTGGTCATTGTTAAGAAAGAAACAGAATGCCATAATAAAAACAGAAAAGGCTGGCATATTTTGATAGGGTGGCTAGGAAGAGCCTCTCCATGGAGGAGATAATGTTTAAACCGAGAACACAAGGATGACCGTGACTCATCTGAATCAGCGCTCCAGAACCAACTAGAACAAATCTCATGAGGCAGGGGCCAGATTATGCCAGACATTGAGGCCTCTATAAGGTATCTGACTTACCTTCTAAGTGCAAGGAGAGCCTGTTTGGAGGGTTTTAAGCAGGGTCATCAATTAATCTGACGTATGTTCATATTTGATATGGGTGAAGAAAGGAAAGAGGCCACAATGACAGTCCAACAGAGAGATCATGGTCATAGGCACTCAGGGGTAGGACTGGGGATGGAGAGAAGAGAAGGAAAATAAAACATGATTTTGAAGTAGAAGTGATAGAACTTGGTGATGGACTAGATGTGAGGAGTGCAGGTTGAAAAGGAGAAAGGAGAAGATTATGACTCCCACATTTCTTGCTTTAGAAATCGAAGGGAAAGGGATCCCATTTACTACTAAAGAAAAGATAGAAAAGATAGGATAAGAAGTAAGTTGCTATTGGTGGTGGGATTTATTAAGATTTCCACTTTGGAGGGTCACCTGGTTGGCTCACTTAGTTAAGCGACGAGCTCTTGATCTCATGGTGGTTTGTGAGATCGAGCCCTGTGTTGGGCTCTGTGTTCAATGTATGGAGCTCTCATGGGATTATCTCTCTCCCTCTCTCTCTGCCCCTCCCATGAACATATGCTTTCTCTGTCTTTCTGTCTCTCTCTCTCTTTCTCTCTCAAATAAATAAACACTTAAAAAGAGTTCCACTTAGGAAGTGTTATGTTTGAGATGTCCAAGAGACATGTAAGTGAAAGATTTCAGGTATCCATTGTGTATCAAATCTGGAGCTCAGATGGGAAGCCTAGGAAACATTTAGACATTTTGAAGTTTTGAGCATATATGTGATCCACAGATTTCTGGGGATCTACATTAAGATGAGCCAGGATCAAACCCAGAGGAACTCCCAATTTTCAAGATAAGGTATGGTGCAAGAGAGCACAAAGTAAAGCTGTGAAGGAAAGTCAGTGATGTGGAGGTGAATCAGGAGAAAGTGGAGTTGTCACAGAGAAGAGGATTTTGTCAGCAGAAGGAAGTGGGTGGCTGGCTTGAGTGCTGCTGGCTGAGAAGTCTGTAGGGAAGGCGGGTTTACTGACGGGGCTCACATCACACTCATTACATCATTCGACGATCCTGAAGTACTTTCTTCACTGACTTTTGATAATTTTTATCTTCCTTTACTCCATTTCACGAGCAGTCTTTGTTTGTTTTGTGTGCTATGATAATGAGACAGGCTGATGCTCAAAGAGTAACTGAAGTTCCATATTTAAACATGGGGTAGGACTTCTAGTCAAACAACAAGCTGAAGAGTCTCGATTTCTAAAGATGTATGTTACGTGTCAGTCATTGATTTGTCACTTCCTAGTTTCTAGTGAAGGAGAAGGAATATTCAACTAAGAACTAGAGACCTGGTTTGAAACCCTAGTTGCAGTGGTTACTGGTTGCTCAAACCTGGGCGCACCACTCAACCACCCTTGAGGCCCACTTTCCTTATCTGAAAAGATAAAAATCTGACCTACCTGACAGCCTTGTTGTAAAGGTTAAACTGGCTTGGCTTAAGCCATATAAGAGGTACTCAGTGCACGACATTTTATTTTTATTATTAGTAGTGTATTGGGTGTAAGCACAGGGCCAAATGCAATCATGTATAGAAGAGTGCTTCTTTAATCGTAAACACTATAAATAAAATGTGCTAATGTGTTTATGATTGATAACCCTTTTTTGTCAGCTTTTTAATTTTAGATGCACCACCCTACTTTTGGGTACAAATCTATTTACTATCTAGGAGTTGTGGGTGCGTTGGTGGGCGGCCAGGAAAGGTGACAGCTAGCAGAGCTTAGGCAGAGAAGCAGATGGAAAGTGCAGGCGGCTGTTGGTGTGGAAACTGAGAAGGAGGCAGCTGCTTGGGGAATAAAATCCAGAGGAGGACCAGGCAGGGTGAGGAAGCACCCCCCGGCAAAAGGGGGTGACCTGTCTCACAGAAGTTGGACATACAGTGCAGCAGGATGACTCAGAAAAGCCTGCAGAGCTTTAGAAATTGTTCATTTCTTGGTTTGGAACATGGTAAAAAACTAGAATGAGGTTTGTTATTTGGGAGATGTTTTTTGTAAGAGAAGAAAGAGAAAAAAAAAAGATTCCGAATATTTCAGTGGGCATTGGAGAGTTCTCTCTCCTCCTCCCTCCTCTATATTCCACCTCCAGGAAGAAAAACAAATATCCCTGAAACCAAAAAGCCTGCATTTTTGTCATGTCTGCAAAAGGGATGCCACCAATCAAACCAATTTTGCATTATTTTAATTACGCCTTTTAAGCCTCACATGTGTTGATATTTATTTTTCTTTTAAAAAATATTTCTGGTTTATGTCTCCGTAGGTTATAGGAAACTCACAGTTTTGCTGTTGTATTTTGATGCTAGGTGGTGAGCTAGGTTTAGCCACCATTTATTGGACACTTAAAACTAATCTCTGTAATAGGTCTATTCAGGCATTTTATTAATTTCATACAAATTCTTTTGAAAGTAATATTATTCCTCTGCTAATTGGGACACTGAGATTTTAAGGGGGCTCACTTACTTTCCCAATTTCCAACAGTTAGAATGAGACAAAGCCATGATTTCAACCTAGGTATGTGTACTTTAGAAGCCTTTGCTTGAGCCACTGTGGTACAAAAGTCTCCTTTCCTTAGAAAGATCAATGCATCTATCCTCTATGTCCTATTTGTAACTGAACAGGGGCTCACTGCTCTGTTTATTGAGGTATTTTTCCAGAGGAGGAGAAAGGGAGGGAAGTACATTTACTGGCCACATACCATCTGCCATATTACTTTGTAGATCTTTTCTCATGATCTTCAGAAAAAAATCTGACATTGGTATTTTATCCCTATTTTTCTTGGGGGGGGGGTTGTTCCTTTCTTGAGGAAACTCCTTAGAGGGGAATAGCTTGCCCTAGTTCATCATGTTAATTTACTTTTCATCCAACGTTTATACATTTCCAGAATTTCTAGTAATTTCCAGAAGCCAGGGAACCCAGTGTTAAAAAGAAAAATAAGATATGGTCTCTGTTCTTAAGGGCCTTAAAGCTTATTGAGGAAAATAAACACATAAACAGATAATTATAATAAATTATCAGTAGAAAGGTAGGAGTGTGGTGAACACTGCATGTGATCACAAAAGGGACCAGAAGCTGACCTGAAAAGAATCAAAGAAGGCAGGCTTCCTTCCCACTTGGGCTTTTCTCCTTTTGAAATGTAATTTTCTCCCATCTTTCTACCATGGTGCCTTCTAGACTTAGTGAAGTCTGCATACTGAAAGAATCTGAAGGATTGTCAGAAACCCAGATTGCACAGGAAATTAGGTTCAGTTTTTAAAATCATCCATTAACTGTTAGGAACACCATTTTAACTGGGTTTCCATTTTCCCTGAATTCCAAAGCTACACTGGGTTGGAAGATAATGGGGTTTTGTTAGCAAAGGTTGAAGAGCAAACAAGGATACAAGTCAAATTGGAGTAGAAGGTGGTAACAACCTACTAATTTGACTTTTGACTGAAATACCTCTTTCCATTTTTAAGTGTGAATTTGTTTTGCCAAAGTGGGTATGACCTCTACCACCTTGACTTTTCTCCCCAAATGGGAATCTTATTTAAAGTGGACATCCTTCTTGGAGAATTGCATTCTCATTTCAGATGTTTAGATGTTGGTACTTGTAGGTATAGAACTCTATTATGACTTTCTAGCCACTATTTCTCAGATATAATTAAATTCCTTTTAATAGGTAAAGCTCCAGTAAACACTATTAGCATTATTATATATCACTTTTTCTCTGTGGTTTATTTTTATTTATTTTGAAAAATGTTTATTCGTTTTTGAGACACAGAGAGCAAGCGAAAGAGAGAGAGAGAGAGAGAGAGAGAGGATCCCAAGCAGACTCCACATGGTGAGCATAGAGCCTGACACGAGACTCAATCCCATGAACTGTGGGATCATGACTTGAGCTGAAATCAGGTTAGATGCTTAACTGACTGAGCCACCCAGGCATCCCTCTCTCTCAGTTTTACACAAGTTTTACTCTTTCAAATCCCCTTCATTTTTTAGATTCACACTAAAAAACATTAAATTTCCAGAAAAAGAAATTTCCTGACCAATATTTTAAAGGCGACTACTCTTAAGTTTTCAACATTTGAAAGGACGTATATGTAATTGTTGAAGGTTACTAGCTGTAGCAGTGTGTGTCATGCCAGATTGAGATATCTAGTCTCTGTGACATTTTGACTTTGAGTGCACTCTGGATCATCTGATAGTACGTGGTGTATGTGGAGTGGTAAATTCTCGAGGGATTGGGAAAACTAAGAGCGAGATTTTAAGGGACCCAGACATAGTGTTGAGTTCATGATCATGAAAATATTAACAACTAATAAAATAACATAATTGAAATAAGACCAGTTTATCCCAATCTAGGTAGTTACCATTTCATCAAATAATTTTTTCAGGATTTTTGGATATATATCATCTTTTGGGGAAGGACTAGTGTCTCCGAGCTTTCTTTTCTTTTTTTTTTAATTTTATTTATTTATCTATTTATTTATTCAATCATTCATTTATTTATTTATTTTAATATAGTTTATTGTCAAGTTGGTTTTCATATAACACCCAGTGCTTATCCTAACCAGTGCCCTCCTCCATGCCCATCACCCATTTTCCCCTCTCCCCCACTTCCCATCGACCCTCAGTTTGTTCTCAGTATTTAAGAGTCTCATGGTTTGCCTCCCTCCCTTTCAGAGTTTTATTTTCTATTGCAGTTCAATTGTTTGACCAAAACCTATTCAGGACTTCAGCATAATGAAATACATTTAATTGCTTGACTGATTATCGTTTCTTTTTAGCATTATTTGCTTCTTTCAATGGTCATTGTATGGTATCAACTAAAACTTTCCACAATTTTCAGTGATCTATATTTTAATAATATGAAAATACTTTCCTTAATTATTTTTCATACTTTGTTGAATTTTCAAAGCAATTGATTTTATTCAGATTGTTCCTTTATGAAGTAGTTTACAGTCATTTCAAAATCAAGAGCATTATATATTTTAATTTATTGCTAGAGAGTTGTAATATTTGTCATTCATCTGAAGGCTAGTGATTCAGAACTCTCCTTTTCTGTTAATTTTAATTAAAAACACTTCTATTCAAAATACTGCTCAATACCCAAGTAATTGCTTACATAGCATATAGGGTTTTGGGTTGTGTTTTTTTTTTTTTTTCTTTTTTTTTTTTTTTTTGGTAAGGGCAAACATCTAGGACCGTAAATTATCATGGCAGGCACATGGTTTGCTGACAGAACTATATAAAATATTGTTTTCATCTTCATGTCATCCCTGGTACATTCATCTCTGCATTAATTCCTTGGGGGATCTCGTATAAGTTATAGTTCTGAAAAACATCCCCCTCATGTTGAGCTCTGTCAGCTTACCTTTTCCTTACTGACCATATCATTCCTCTGAAAGAACAGATAGAAACTGAGTTATGTCTTAGCTGCTCTTGGGTAAGCAATGCCAAAATAGTTACAGGGAACCTAAATATTAATAGCCATGAACCATCTTAGTTTAAATTGGATATTTCACAATTTTACACCTGCAGTATTGCAAAGTAGTTATAAAAAGTACACAGAATTCATCTCTATAAATATATGCTCATTTTATGTCTTTTACAAGCTGTTTCATAGATGCCTCATCCAAAAAGGCCATTAGTACCAATGACATGATTGATAAGATAGGTTATAATGTTTAGCAGTTCCTTGGAGCTGACATATTTTTGCCAGTTTAATTTATATTTTCTTAATATTTATATTATGCACATATTTCTAAGATTATGGGTTTTGATCTCACCTTACTACTCCTTTCTTTTGTGAAATATTTCTTTTTAGAAAACACGTGAAATGGTAAAGATGTTTTAAATAAGGATTTTTAAAATGCATGGTCCTCACTAGCAAACATATTCTGAAATTGGAGCTTTATTTTTGCTTACTTCCAGCCCAGGAAATGGAAGTGTCCAAGAAAACAGGAGGGCATTAATTGATTGTTTTCTTCTACCAGTTTAGCTATATCCCAAATGGAAAATAGTTCAGGAAATAGAATATACTAGAAGGATTTGGCTATATTATCTAAAAGCATACACTCCTGGAAAATTACATAATAGGCCCAGTAAAGTCCAATTTAAAAAATTTTTTCCTAAATATTCATTTTATTATTTGAAGAGGGGCACAGGATCTAGTTGTGGTTTCTTTGATTCATTTTACTTAGACTCTCCAAGCAAATAAAATGAAGAAAGAAAGGAGTTGTCATCTTGTTTGTATTTTTTCTACAATTTTGTATTGAAACATTAGATCCAAGAAAATTCAGCAGTCTTTAGTATGAGATTCTAGATTTTGAAAACGTGCATGTGTATGCATTTTATAACAGTGACCGTTTATGTGTGACAATTTATTATGTATAAACGGTGCTCCGAACAGATTTTAAGGAGGTAGCTCTTAAAATTTGACATATGATAGAAACTTACCCAATTAATAATATCAAAATATTTCAGAGGACACAGGAATGACTTAGTTTTAATTTGATTTTACCCTTCAGTTCACAGCTTTCTGGACAACATTGAGCACTTCTTGGTACAGGGCACACTGCTATTTACTTCAGGGGCGAGGGGGATGAGTCAGACAGTTCTTGCTCTCAGTGAGCTTAAAATTCGGTAGAAGAAACAAGATAAATATATGATCCCACGATATATAAGATGGGATAGGGCAATGTCTTATGATCAGTACTAAATATCATGGGGTAGAGAAAAAATATATTAAATGTGATTTGAAATTGAGAAATTTTGTGTTGCTCTGCATTATACATAAAATAGGCATAAAAAATCTAAATGCAGAGACCTACAAATTCTTTGTCTCATGGCTGCTGCTAGCTTGGGGAAGACTATTTAGGTCATTCAATACAGGTGCTTAATTATTTTTGAGTTAAATATAGCCTTTTTTTTAAGGCTCACTCAACAAAATATTTTAGTAATCAAAGATATGGGAAATATCATGGAGATGATTTTGAAATTTAAAAAAAAGAATATGACGTGATATTTTGCTTTATTTTGCTTAGTGAAGATTGCAAGAATTGTGATTCACTGTTAGCACTCTTTCAGAATATACCAGTATTTTGAATTACTGTCACTGGAGCTACCTTTGTGCTTTAAATTTTTCAAGACTGATGTGTACATGTGTTCTAAATAAATTAAAAAAAAACTCTTTGAATGCTTTAATTCTGCAAGAGTATGTCAATAGATATTTTCTAGAAATGATCATTATTAATGAGTGCATTGTATGTTTCATTCAGCAGTACCCAAATCCAAAACACATGGAGATGTCTGGCATTGCTCTGTTGCCAAAAACTGTGATGTGACTCTGATGTAACCTGGTTTGTTCTGAATGACTCCAGATAGTTCTGCAGACTTGCTTCGGGCCCATCTGGCTCCTGAGAAGCCTTCTGTCACCATGGCTATGATCCCAGGCTCTGGTGACAGACTGCCTGGGTTCAAATCCAGGCTCCTCTACTCGCTGTCTTTATGACCTTGGGCAAGTTGCTTTGCCTGTTTCTCATTTGTAAAACACTGAACATCCTATTGCATATCTCAGGATTATTGTGAGGATATCCTAGATAATACAGGTACAAATGTGCTGTTACTGGTTTTGATAAGCAGTAAAGACTCAATTATTGACTATTTAAAAATAATATATATAGATAGGAATAAAAATCATGAGCCTGAAAGCTTTCTTCCTACAGTTGCAAAAGCTTTTCTCAGGTTTTTGTACATTGTAAAAGTATATGACATCTTGGTCCTGCTAAGCTTGTAGGATAATATTTAAATAATTACTGGGAAATCAAACTATGGGGGCTTTTCTGGTATGAAGTTATATAATACCTCCCCACAAAGGCATATGGCGATGATTTCTAATGATTCATTACTAAATATTGTCTTCCTTTTATATGCAACATACATTAATTCTCAAAATATGGAGGGATAACTAATTGAAGCACAAACCACACCATTTCTTGAAAGTCACCACAATAAATTGTTTAACAAACCAAATTGGCCTAGCTTACAATGTCTGTCAGCCAAAGTGATGTGGATGGGCAACTGTGTTCTCCCCTATTTGCCTCAGTGGGTGGTGCCAGTTTATTGAAGTGCTCCAGCTGTTTCTTCAACCCATTCTTGTAGGATCCCAAGGAGGTTCCTTTTCATGATCACACACAGGGACTATGACAAAAACCTCAGGCAATAGAATTTGCTTGCCTATAATACCCACCAAATAAGATCTTGGTTATTTTAATTTGGGCAACTGAAAGAGCATGCTAGGTAGACCATTGACATCATAAACAGTCCTTCCTTTTGACCTCTGCATGGATCAGCAGACTGTGATCTCCGCAGAATTTAGGATTAATTGCACCAAGAAAGAACATCTCTGAAATCTAAAATGTAGGCTTGGTCATTAGTTCATTTTGCATGCTGTGAAAACTATATTTGGCATCATTAACAGCTGCTTGCACAAAGTGTTCAGCACTAAAATATGATTGGTGAACACTCAGAATTTTATTTCGTGGTATTGCCTGCAATTATGGAGATGTTGATAGATCAATTTCCATCTCATCTAAATCCTAAACTAAGAAATAAAGTGGTCTATGATATGCATGTCCCTTTTATTTGAGACTTTGCCAATTTTCTTGGTTTTTAATTTTTTTTTTATTCTATCAGGGCAAAGAAATCTCATAGCTGATGTTTCCCTGAATACACATCATGATCACTTACCATCTCCTAAGTGATTCAAGCAGCAATCTTGTTTTTAGAATATTTCCACTAAAATGCAGGCCCCAGAATTTCAGTGATGATTGGAAAAAGGCATTCTAATGACCTCTTGACAATATTTAAAACTCATGGGCAGGTGAACCTGACAGTATGGGAATCGAAAGCTTGTCTCCAAAATGTTAACTTATAATCACTTTGTTATTACCTTGGCTGTTTTCATGGGAGTCATTGTAGTCAATAAACATAGGCAATGGAATGAGCTGTGATAGCCACCAGAAAGTCTCAGTGGGTCTGGTATGCTATACGACTAAACTTACAGCCATTGGTGCTAAATAATTAATAACCAGCCTGAAGGAAGTGAAGGAAGGAGGGAAGGAGGAAAGAAATTCTGGCTTGTAGGATTTGCCATGGTATAAATACTCTCACCATGACTGTTTCATGCTCTAACATGGTGTTACTGAGTTTGCAGTTGGGAAAAAAATGCACACATAGAACAGTCCTATTTAACTTTCTGCTCAATGTGCTATAGGGTTAAATAGTTTTTACTTACCTCTCTCCCATCATAGGAATAGACTTTATGGTATAATATGTACCATATAGTCATTGATAGATCATTACTCTTGTTAGAATAAAACCTAAGACCTCTGGGCTTTATCATTTATTATTTTAACTAATATGTGGAAGAAATGAGCCAGAACAACAGAGAGGACAGAAGTAGTGGGTTGTGCCATTAGGTAGGTGGCTAACTGGAGTAGACAGGAGTAAAGAGATGACGTTCTAGTCCAATTGCCAGTAAATATCTAGAAGATTTGGGACAGTTTACTCAATATTTCAGCATTCATCGAACCATTTTTGAATGCCTGCTAGGTTCCAGGTATTGGAAGATAAGAAGGTAATGAGCACTGGATCATGTATGGAAATGTTGAATCACTCTGTTGTGCACCTTAAACTAATGTAACACTCTATGTTAACTAAGTATAATTGAATTAAAAACTTAAAAAATACAAACAAGTAGATATTCTGTCTTAAAAGAGCTTGTAGCTTAGTGAGAAAGAGGAAAACTGGTAATAATCACAGAGTGAGATAAAGGCTTGCAGAGAGCTGAGGAGGCATGGAGGAGGGAAATGGAACATGATCTTGCAGGGTTCTAGAAGTGTCTGAGAAGATACGATTGTGTAACAGAATCTGGGACACTGTGTAAAAAGTAGACAAACAAATATGGGAAGTGGTTTTGTTTGATTTCGTATCTCAGGTGACAGTATTTTACCATTAAACATGATGTTTGTCATAAGCTTTCTCTTCTTTTTTTGGAAACTCTTTACTATATTAAAAACAATTTCACCCATTCCACATCTGTGAAGGTTTATCATAAATGAATGTTGAATTATGTCAACATTTTTCTGCATCTATTGAAATAATTGTGTGTTTTTTCTTTTATATTTTAGTAAGCTGAATTAGAATGGTGCATTTTCAAATGCTAGATCAACACAGTATTTCTGGAAAATTATATATACACATGTATTTACATATAAATACATGTGTGTTCTTGTGATGTTTGAGTCTATTTTAATGAGACAGATTGTCCTATAATTTCCTTACTATAATACTTCTTGTTAGGTTTTGATATCAAGGTTATAATGGCCACGTAAAATGCATTAGTAAGTCATTCCTTCCTTTTACACTTTCTTGGAAGAGGTTGAGTGACATTACTATAATTTTTTCCTTACATATTTGGGAGAATTCATCAGTGAAGCCATCTCGGCCTGCATTCCTATTGTGAAAATGTTTTGAATTCCTGATTGTGTTTACTTAAAAGATTGGATTTTCATTCTTCTAATGTTAGTTTTATTTATTGTTTATCTTTAAAAAAATTTTTAGTGTAGTTGACAAAATATTATGTTACTTTCAGGCGTAAAGCATAATGATTCAACATGTCTGTACATTATGCCGTGCTCACCACAAGTATAGCTGCTGTCACCCTGTAATGCTATTACAGTATCATTGCCTGTATTTCCTAAGATCTGCCTTTTGTTCCCATGAGTTATTCTTTTCGTAATTGGGATCCTGTATCTCCCACTCGCCTTTATGAATTTTCCCCATTCTTCTACTTCCCTTCCTCCTGGCAGCCATCAGTTAGCTTTTTGTGTTTATAGGTCTGATTTTGCTTTTGGTTTGTTAATTTGTTTGTTTTGTTAGATTCCATATGTGAGTTAAATCGTATGGTATCTGTCTTTCTTAATCTGATTTATTTCACTTAGCATTAATCCATCTAGGTCCATCCATGTGTCACAGATGGCAAGATCACATCCTTTTTATTTTTTTTATTTTTTTTTAAATGTTTTTATTTATTTCTAGGAGAGAGAGAGAGAGAGACAGCGTGAGCAGGGGAGGGTCAGAGAGAGAGGGAGTCACAGACTGAAACAGGCTCCAGGCTCTGAGCTGGCAGTCAGCACAGAGCCCGACGCGGGGCTCGAACCCACAAACCGCGAGATCATGACCTAAGCGAAAGTCGGACGCTCAACCGACTAAGCCACCCAGGTGCCCCGATCACATCCTTTTTAATGATTGTGTTAATATTCCATTATATACCATATCTTCTTTATCCTTTCATCTATCAATGGACACTTAGGTTGCTTCCTTATCTTGGCTATTATAACTAATGCTGAAAGCCTGTTAGGTGTTTTTTTAATGTTTGTTTGTTTGTTTGTTTATTTATTTATTTATTTTGAAAGAGAGAGTGCATGCATAGGCAGAGGAGAGGCTGAGAGAGAGAGAGGAAGGGATGGTGTGGAGCCCAGCATGGAGCTTGAATTCACGAACCATGAGCTGAAATCAAGAGTTGCACGTTTAACTGAGCCACCCAGGTGCTCCAGCAGCTTGTTAGTTTTAATTTGGGGTTTTTCAAGAAATTTATTTATCTATTTTATTCAAATTGTAAAATTTATCGACGTGAAGTTATTTCTTGTGTTATCTTTTTGACACCTGTGGGATCTCTCTCTATGTCCCTTTTGTTTTGTACATCTGATATTGACCATTTATTTGTGCTATAATTTTTTACTTAATCGAGCGTGTGAGAGGTTTATTAGTTACAGTATTTTCCAAGAACGAATTACGGGCTTTGTTTATTTTCTGTTGTATTGATTTATGCTCTGTTCTTTTTTCCCTTTTTTACTTTCTTTGAGTTTGATTTTCCAATCTTTTTCTAACTTCTTGAGTTGGAAGCTTAAATTATTGATATTCAGTCTTCATCCTTTTCTCATATATGCAGATAATGCTATAAATATATTGTGTAGATATATATTTACATATATATATATATTTACACACAGACTATGTCTTCTTTGTCCATTCATCTATCAGTGGACACTTGGATTGCTTCCTTATCTTGGCTATTGTAAAAAATGCTGCAGTAAACAGAGAGGTGCATGTGTCTTTTCAGATTACTGTGTCTGTTTTCTTTCCATAAATACCAGTAGTGGAATTACTAGATCATATGGCATTTCTATTTTTAATTTTTTGAGAAATCTTCATACCATTATCCACAGTGTTTGCACCAATTTATATTTCCATCCACAGTGCACGGGGGTTCCCTTTTCTATATCCTCACCAACATTTGTCTTTTTGATATTAGCCTTACTGACTGTTGTGAGGTAGTATCTTATTGTGGTTTTGATTTCCATTTCCCTAATGATTAGTAATGTTGAGCATATTTTCACATGTCTTTTGGTATCGGTAAGTTATCTTTGGAAAAATGTCTATTCAGGTCCTCTACCCATTTTTTAACTGGGTTGTTTTGTTTCTTTTGGTGTTAAGTTGTATAAATAAGTTGTATTTTGAATATTAAATCCTCATCAGATAATCATTTGCATCTATCTTCTCCCATTTACTAGGTTGCCTTTTTATTTTGTTGATGATTCTCTTTGTTGTGCAAAAGTTTTTATTTGAGGGTAGTTTCAATAGTTCAATGTTGCTTTTGTTTCCCTTGTCTGGGAAGGCGTGTTTATAAATATATTGCCGAGGCTGATGTGCAAGTGATTACCACTCATGTTGTCTTTTAGTTTTATGGTTTCAGTTCTCACATTTAGATGTTTAATCCATTTTGAATTTATTATTGTGTATGGTATGAGAAGTGGTCCAGTTCCAGTTTTTTGCTTGTAACTGTCCAGTTTTCCAATTAGCATTTACTGAGAAGACTATTTCCCCCCATTGTATATTTGCCTTTGTCATTGATTTATTCACCATGTAAGCATCAGTTTATTTCTGGACTCTCTATTCTGTTCTGTCATTCTATGTGTTTGTTTTTGTGCCAGTACCATACTGTTTTGATTGCTGTAGCTTTATAGTATATCTTGAAATCGAAGACTATGATACTTTCAGCTTTGTTCTTCATTCTCAAAATAGCTATAGATATAGAAAAAGCATTTGACAAAAAACATCTGTTCATGATAAAAACTCTAAACTATGTGGGTTATGAGGGAACACACCTCAACATAATAAAAGGCATATATTGCAAACCCACAGCTAGCATCATTCTCAGTGGTGAAAAACTGAAAGCTTTTCCTCTAGGATCAGGAACAAGGCAAGGCTGTTCACTCTTAGCTCTTTAATTCAGTATAGTATTGGAAGACCTGGCTGCAGCAGTCAGACAAGAAAAGGAAATCAGAGAAATCCAGACTGGTAAAATGGAAGTAAAATGGAAGTAAAACTGTCACTATTTGAAGATGACATTGATACC
This sequence comes from Hyaena hyaena, assembly GCF_003009895.1. Classification (NCBI taxonomy): domain Eukaryota; kingdom Metazoa; phylum Chordata; class Mammalia; order Carnivora; family Hyaenidae; genus Hyaena; species Hyaena hyaena. Next base: position 929,645 of record NW_024081254.1, on the reverse strand, counting down.
ATATAAAGAAAACTCTAAAAATTCCACCGAAAACCTTAGAACTAATAAATGAATTCAATACAGTTGCAGGATACAAAGTTAATATACAAAATCTGTTTCATTCCTAAACACTAAGAATGAAGTAGCAGAAAGAAAACCTTAGAAAATATCCCCATTTACAATTGTACCAAAGATACCAAGGAAGAAATTTAACCAAGGAAGTGAAAGATCTGTACTCTGAAAACTGTAAGACATATGGATACAAACAAATGGAAGACATTCTGTGCTCATGGGCTGGAAGAATTAATATTGTTGAAATGTCTATACTACCCAAAACAATCTAACGATTCAGTCAGAATACCAACAAAACATCGTTCACACCACCAGAACAAATCATTCTAAATTATTTTTGGGACCACAAAAAATCTTGGCTGTTATTTATTTCACTGTTTATGTATAACTGCTCTATTTAAGCCACCTGATAGTTCATTTCTACTGTCTTATCTCCTAGTTTTCAGAGATTTGCTCTTATCTGTTATATGGTTGGTAATTTTGAATATCAGGCATTGTGTATACAAATATCTTTATGGCTGTGGATGGTCTCAGGAAGGATTGTCTTTTCTTATGGAAGGTACTAAAATAGGGATAAATCAGCTTGATTCAAAGAGGAACTGAAATGATTCCGTTGTTTATCACCTTTGGTGATTTTGTGATTGTTGCTTTCTCAACAACTTTACTGAGGAGCTACAAATAGCCAGTTACTCTAAATCCTTTAGTTAGAGTCTGGGATCAGTAGATGTTAAGTGGATAAAGTTATTTTGATGTTTTGAGGCAGAACAACTGAGAAATTGCTATCTGTTTTAGAGCCAACATACTCTATGATCTTTTATAATTTTATGTTTTCTTAAGTGTATAGCAATAATAGCATAAAACCACCACTAGCTTTTTTCAAGGCATCTTACTGGCTAAGTTTATAAAATCTGAACCACAATAGATATGAATGAAGAATCATTTGTGACTATTACTCTTTTCCAAATGTTTCTTTGCTTTGAATGCCATATCTGAGTATTTGATTGTTTCTCCAGATGTCATGGGTTCATATTTCCTTCTGGCAAATTTAATTGTTGGTTCCTACCCATGTTTCTCAGGATTTGTATTATTTCTCTGTCCTAGGTAAGATTTTTATAAATGCTGTATGTTTTGCATTTGGATTCCATTCACAGAGAGGATATTTCCAATGGACATTTGCTCATCCACTTCCTCTCCTGAGAATGGTAAAAAACAGCTCTCTCTCCCATTCTCTGATAGGGTAAGGGCTACTATGGGTTTTTTCCCTCCTAATATATTGAACATGCTGACCCCTCACCTAAACCTTAGGTCAAAGGGAAAAGCAATGATTTTAATTGGCTGATTGCTACCATATGCTTCTCTTTTGGACGGATCCAAAGAAAGAAAGAATAGCTCCTCCAAAAAAATAGGACTGAAAGAAAGGCTTGTGGATCCTGTCATGAAGTTTGACATCCACATCCACTTTGACCTTTGACGACAGCATGCCATGATGTGAGTTTTAGCTCTTTCACCTACAAGTGGTGTAAACTAAAGTAAGCCATTTAATTCAACAGGTCCTCAGGTTTGTAGCCTGTGAAATTATTTTGATCATTATTTTTATGATAGATGAGAGTAAGTGGATTATTATTTTGTTGTAAAAATCCCTTGTGATAATTGTCCTAAAGCATTTGGAATGGTGCCTGGCACATATTATGTACTTAATGAATATTAGCTTAAAAATTAACATATTAAAATACCCCAAGAGTGAAGGAACAAATGCTGTGCTCCAATTTATGAAAGATTAAATCTCTTGGATCTCCAGGATTCCTAATGACTTATCTCAGAACATTTGCTCTGGAGAAATGAGCTCTGTCCCTAGGATAGATTTGAGGGGACGTTCTATCATTGGTGTCTGAGGGCAGCCTTACTTAGAGTCCTGTCACCTGCTCATTTGCTCTTGTGAAAGCTTAGGTATTCACTGTAATGCCTGTATTGCATTTAATGAGCTTGTACCATAAGCCTTTCCCATCAAGTGGCATCGCTCTAAAAGCAAGCCCAGAAAGTGGAGGTGGTTGCCAGAGCTCTCCTTCTGTGGAGTCAGGGAGGACATAGCAATTCATTCACCATAGGAGATGCAGCCTTTATACCTGCAGCTGAATGGGTCATGGAGCTAAATAGAAAACAGATTTGGAATACTTGCATCCATTCCTCCACCCCCACTCTTTTCACCTCTTGCCTTGTTTAGGAACAGTCTTTTGGTAGCTAATTTTATCTGTTGATTTAAGTTTACCAATCATGACAGGTGTTGCAAATCATAGATAAAAATGTGCTTTGTAAGTATTATTGGCGTTTTTCACTGTGAGCAGTCCTCGATCTTGGATCCTTTCAGTATGTTTCATTTAACACATTTTACTTTTAGAGAGACTTGGAAACATAAGTTTTAGGCAAGTGTCTGAGGCATTTTATAGAGCCAGCTACCTGACAGTGTTGTGAGAAGGAGAACCAACACTGTGGGAAGATATAGGTATAGAACCACGCCAAGTAGTTGGGTAAATTGTTCTTGTGGCCGCCTTTTGAGATCGCCTTGTTCTGGGATTCCAAGGGAGTTGAAATGTTTCTCTTTGGATGTATTTCTCTGAAGATCGCTTTAAAAAATATTCAGGAGTGACATTTATTAGTCTTGTATTTTCTCTGGTCTTCACTTGAAAAATTTTCCTCATCAAATGTGAGTACTTTGAGAGAATATATTCTACAGAAATGCTGTGTTTTGCTCTATGAAAATCCTTGTTTTTCACATGAAAGTGTATGCTCAGATAAAACAAACCTCATGGAGAATACATGATCTTCGGATCACGCTACCTCGTTGCCTGGTCGAGATTTGCATTTATCTGAAAATCTGAGTGCTGAACCTTCTCAGCTTTGAAGTTGCTTTGGGTGCTCCAGAGGGAGTGTGTGTGTGTGTGTGTGTGTGTAACTCTGAATTACTTGTTTAAATGTTCTACTTCCATAATTGTATGCTTCAGAAAGTAGTTACCTTTTATGTAAAATACAGTTTCACACATAACCTTGCTTTTTGAAATTGTTTCACTTTTGTTTTTATTCAAAGAATTTACAAAAATCATTTCACGTTTTGAAAACTGGTTTTTATTTCATATAAAATTTTGTATGTTTGAAAATCAGGATTTTAGCTAATAAGTAGTGACTTAATTTAACAAGTAAAATGTTTGTTTTCAACAGTTTAGTTTGTTTATGACAATGTACTTTTCTTTGTTAAAGGATAATAATATTTAACATTTATATAGATCTCACAGTAGTGCTTTATGTATATTAACTCATTTGATCCTCATGATAACCCTGTGGGGTATTATAATCCCCATTTAAGAGATGAAGAAACTGAGCTAATGTAAATTGTCTAAGATCACAAAGCTAGAAAGTGTAAGAACTAAGATTCAAAACAATCTAGTTCTGGTCTCTGTGTTCTTAAATACTAGAATAAGCCTTCTTATTTGTAACTTGTATGGTGTAACTGGTCTAAACATTAATAATATTGGTTTTATATTCCATTTACATATACAGTAAAACCTTGGATAGTGAGTAACTTGTTCTGCAAGTGTTCCATTAGATGAGCAACTATTTCTAAAGTATTTTAACCTGATAAATGAGCAATGTCTTGCAATACGAGTAGTATGTGAGGCCGAATGTCACATGATCACAGCTGAGCCAACGGTTCTTGAAATTCACTTTGATACACCAGGGCTTTGGATTACAAGCATGTTTCTGGAATGAATTATGGTCGCAAACCAAGGTTTTACTCTAGTTTCTGTCATGTACAGTTAATAGTTGTTGCTATCTAAAATGTACTTGCAGTCAATCGTAACCATGTATATTTCTAATTTGTTTAAAAATGTTTTGAGAGAGAGAGAGAGGGAGAGCACACTCACGTACACACATGAGAGCTAGTGGGGGGAGGGGCAGAAAGAAGAGAGAGAAGCTGAAACAGGTTCCTAGGTGTCAGTGCAGAGCCAGGAATGGGTGCTTGATCTCACAAACTGAGATCATGACCTTAGCCGAAATCAAGAAAGAGTTGGATGCTTCACCGACTGAATCATCCAGGTGCCCCATTTCTAATTTTTATTGTTTAACACCAGCATCAGAATCTGCCTGCCTCAAAGTGCCTGTAAGAGGAAGAATGCAGTCATGAACCCAAGCGTATGCAGTGAGGTATCATCATGGCTAGAATACATCTCACCATATTTTATAAAATACCAAGTCACAGCTACAGAATTACAGTTGCCACAGTCCGAAATTTACTCACATATACACACTTTTACATATATATATGTGGATACCTCTGTGTATAAATACCATCTTATAAGCTGAGAATTAATACTTTTGTCTGGGACGTTAGAATTTTAACACATCTTTTTATAGGTAGATATTAATTAAGTTGCAAGGTTAGGTGCATTCCCTGCCCTCATGTGGCTTAACCCTGTTTATGAGCAAGGAACTTGATTATTAAAAATACACGTAGATTAGGTAGATAGGAGTTTCATTAGTTTCGTTCACTGATGTACCAAGTACTTAAAATGGCACTTACTATGGGCACTCAGAATGTGTTTTCAAAATTGAATCATAATATCTTTTATAAGGTAGCTCTCATTATCTTCAATGTGACAAAAGAGAAAACTGAGGCCCATTGAACATGGATAGTTGCTCCATTGTCAACTGTTGAAGTGGCAGAGGCAGGTCTAGAGCCTTTCTTCAGCTGGTTCCATGGTCTGTACTCATCATATGTGGTGCTGTCTCTAAGGAGTCCCTCGGCCCATTGAAGTGGGGGGAGCATGCGGTCTGAAGGAACACAGGTGTTCCTGTGAAATCAGAGTTCTGGGTGTTTTCTCCTCTTATGTTGAACAGTTGGGTGAGGATCCATGAGATTCTGGACTGTTGTATTATGGGATCCTTCACAAGACATTTTGCTTAGTTTTCTGAAGTCTTGTGTGCTCTTTAAATTAGGAGAATATGGCCTAGCCCTAGAGAGCAGAGGGGGCAATGCAGAGGACATGAAGTACGTAGAGTAAATGAAGAGGAATGGCAAAGTGGTTGGAGAAATAGGCTACAGAAGATTCAAAGGCAACAGTCAAAGGTTCCAAAAGAAGTAGGAGAAACTAATACCTGAAATGTATAAGAGTTTTAATTCCTTATAGTTAAACTTTAATTGATCGCAAAATATGTTCCTCTGTAGGGAAAAGGCAGCGGCACAAACCCTCTTTAAATGTGATTTTGCTACTTGTATTTAAGTATTAGGTATATTGTAGTGCACAGCAAATGTTTATTGATTTCAACTGAGTAACCAGCATGTTCTAAAAACTTAAATACATAAAACTCTTTTGTGGACTAAAACCTAAAAGGTAGTCATACATATTTTGTAAGTTTTTGAAAATATTCAGTATTTTATGATTTCATAGTTGGGAGGCTTCTCAGAAGCTGGTCTATAGCCAAATATAAGCTTTCAACTTTATGTTCCTTTTTGCAAGCCCCACGATTTTTAAAATCTTTGAGTATTTCTTGTCTTTTCACTTTGCTTGGAATATTTGTGTTTAAACTTCCATATTCTTGATTTATGAAGAGTGAAGCAACACCTCCCAAAAGGCACCCAGGTTTCAACAACCTTGTAATACATTTTTGATTTACATAAGTATGTTCCACCTCAGAAAAGTTGGCCAAATGACAAAACTCACTCATTTTATTTCAGTGCCCTAAAGGAGAGCCCAGATAAATGGGAACTGACTAGATTTGAGGCCTGAGTAATAATGCATTTTAGGATGCAAACAGCCATTGCAGTATGTTTTGAGTGTTCATTCTATGGAGAGTGCAGTTTTGGGCACTTTAACGACATACTAATTATCTTTCAAGCCGTTGGATAAATACAAATAAGCACGTAAACCCAATCACTAGAGTTTAGATCACTAAGCTCGTGATCTGAAATGGATGTAAATGGACCCCGGTGCGGATATCTGAATTATAGTGAGAGATGTCAGAAGAACTTTAATCTTGTGCAAATGTCCTTATCACCACAAAAGTGTAATCAGTAGAACTTACCTTTTATGTTAGACATTTTACAGATGTCATATTTAGGATAAATTTAAGAATCCTATTTAAAATAATTACAATTTTTAAAAAATGTTTATTTACTTTTGAGAGGGAGACAGAGTACAAGCAGGGGAGGGGCTGAGAGGGGAGGGAGACACAGAATCTGAGGCAGGCTCTAGGCTCTGAGGTGTCAGCACAGAGCCTGACACAGGGTTGGAACCCATAAACTGTGACATCATGACCCAAGCCGAAATCGGATGCTCAACCAACTGAGCCACCCAGGTGCCTCGTATTTAAAATAATTTTAAAAATTAAAAAAAGTTACTTCTGTGAACATTTTGGTCACTTGGTTCAAATTATTTTTCACTGACATTGTAGAAAGGATCATGCCTGATCTTCCACAAGCTCCTGAAACTGCACACCACACTGTGCATTCCCTTCTCTTGCAGTGGTAACTTATGTTCCCATCTAGGTCAGCCTCTCTGCTTGTCACCGATTCTTATCACATCTTGTCCACTCACTTTTTTTTCTGCTGGAAGAAAATAAGATGGCCCAAAACAGATATATGTAAATGCTAGGAACTTCACTCTGTTGGTTGGATTAAACAGAGCTGAAAGGGGTTGGCGACAGAAAGTGTAATGGAAAGGATGACATTTTTAATAGTATTTGAAGAGAAAAGGAAGAAAGACACTTTGGGGTTGCAGAACACATAAAAGGCAATTTAGATATTAAGGATGACATGTGAAAATCCAGAGGTTAAGAGAAATTGGACCACAAATAGGTTGAACTAAATTGAAAAGAATGTAACAAAACTATCTGGTGAGGAAGCAAGAGAAGTAAGATGACTTAGTAAGAAATCGAAGAAAGGGTCAGTGAGACGGCGGTGACATGAACACGTGTCATCTAGTTCATCATTTTTATAGTGTGTATAAACAGAGTCAGATAGTTTATTCAGGTAACTGGATTCCGCCAAAATGTGCAATCATTTTTCTGGCTGAATGTGAGGTGAAAGAATATCGAATTGGATTAGAACCTTGAGGAGAAGACATTCATAAGGAAGCAGAGAGTTTTTCCAATTGCCTGATGCTCTATGTTCACATACTGTTCTTACCTTAATGTCCTCACAATTTGGTTTCAGTCCCCTTGCATTTCTCAGGGAGGTGGTTTTTTTTTTTTTTTTTTTTTTTTTTTTTTAACTGATATTGGGTCTAAAACAGGCTCAAGACTGTTTTTGAAACTAATAGCCATTTTTCACTTCCAGCTCCACAGGCATTCTCTATCTGTTCTTATTAGCATTGATTTCTTTTTCTCTTATTTGGCACATGAAACTAGTGCTACATGGAGTAACATTTATTTTTTTTCTCTTCTTTCATGCATGTTAATTTTCTCTCTCTAGCCTAATCAGAAGTTCTCAGTTCAAAGAATAACCATGAATGCAGAACTCAAGGTTGACATTGATATTACAGAGCCTTTCTTTTATACAAAAAAGGGAGCTTTGTAAAATGGAGTTACAGTGATAGTGAGTGCATACTATTTGTTAGACAATTGTAACATTTTAATACATATCACTCATTTAATTGTCCTAAAGATTATATACAGCATACTGTTACGGTCACCCCCTTACAGATGAGAAAACTGAAAAGCAGAGGACTTGCCAAGAACACATAGCTAGTAAGAATCAGGGCTGGGATTTCATTCCAGACCTTCAGGCTCCATCTTTTAACTTCCCAAGTCAATGACCGGTAGAACAAGAAGCTGCAACTCCTCTCTCTGTTTCAGGGCTCTAGATTGTTCTAAGTACTTTGCACCAGGGTACTTCCTACACCAGTGCTATAGACCAGATGTTTGTGCCCCCAAATTCATATGCTCAAGCATTATCCCCACAATCTGATGGAATTCGGAGGTGGAGCTTTGGGGAAGTAATTCGAATCAAATGAGGTCAAGCGCTCACAGCAGTCTTCTTGCTGTGTTCTCACATAGCAAAAAGGGCGAGAGTGCTCTCTGGATCTCTTTTATTGTATTTTTACTTTTCCAGCTTTACTGAGATCTACCTGGCATATAGCACTGCGTAAGTTAAAGGTGCATAGTGTGTTGATTTAATCCACTTATATACTGCAAAATGATTACCGCCATAGCATTAACTAATACCTCCATCATGTTACATAATTACTATTTGTTTTTTTGTGTGTGTGGTGAGGCCACTTAAGATTTACTCTTATTAACTTTCAAATATGTAATACACTTAACTATACATTTGACCTCCAGAACATATTCATCTTATAACTCAGTTTGTACCCTTTGACAAACATACCTTAATTTACAATGAACACTCTCTGTTTACATTTGTTTATATATTCTACTCTCTTTTATATTTGTATATATGAACAAATATGTATATGTGTGTGTGTGTGTGTGTGTGTGTGTGTGCATATAATCTTTATTCATTTCTCTGTAGGAAAAGACAATTAGGTTGTTTCCATACCTTGGCTATTGTGAATAATGCTACTACTATTGTGGGAATGCAGATAACTTTTGGAGATCCCATTTCACTTCCTTTGGATATATACTCAGAAGTGGAATTGTTGGATCATATGGTAGTTCTATTTTTAATTTTTGGTGGAACCCCCATACTGTTTTCCATAGGGGCTGCACCAATTTACATTCCCATCAACAGTGTGCAAGTTTTCCCTTTTCTGTACATCTTCACCAAAGATGTCTTACTAGGTCTTATTTTTGTTGATGATAGCGCTTCCAGCCGGTATGAAGTGATGCCTTGCTATTTTGATTTGCATCTTCCTGATGACTAGTGATGCTGAGCACTTTTTCATGTACCTGTTGGCCATTTGTCTGTCTTCCTTGGAAAAAAAAATTGTGTTAAGTTCCTCTGTCAATTTTTTAATTGCGTGGTTTGGTTTTTTGCTGTTGAGTTTTTTGGTTGTTGGGTCTGTTTGTTTTTGGTTTCATTTATTTTTGAGACAGAGAAAGACAGCATGAGTGGGGGAGGGGCAGAGAGAAAGAAGGAGATACAGAATCTGAAACAGGCTCCAGGCTCTGAGCTGTCAGCACAGAACCCGATGTGAGGCTTGAATTCACGAACTGTGATATCATGACCTGAGCCGAAGTCACTCAACCGACTGAGCCACCCAGGCGCCCCTGCTGTTGAGTTTTTTGCAGGAGTTCTCTATGTATTCTGGATATTAACTCTTTATTGGGTGATTTGGATATATTCTCCCATTACATAGGCTGAACTTTTCATTTTAATAATTTTTTTTTACTACATGGAACCCTTTTCATTTGTTGTAGTCCTACTTATTAATTTTTACTTTTGTTGCTTGTGTTTTAGTGTGATATCCAAAAAGCCTTTCCCAAGACCAATGACAAGAAATTTTCCCTGATGTTTTTCCTCTGAGAGTTTATGATTTCAGACCTGTTTTTCAGTCTTTCATCCATTTCAAGTTAATTTTTGTGAGTGGTGAGTAGTTATGTACTTAACTCTTATTCTTTCCATTGAGAAACAGATGTGTATAGTGTTTAATTGAATGGTTTGGGGTCACAGAGTGATTTAGAATCAAAGCAACTAGATTTCCTGATGTTTCACGTAGAAAGCTAACTTATCAAAAGCTCTCTATTGCCAGGTTCTCTTCCAACATACTCCTTATCTTCAATTCTTTGGAAGTAGTGTGCATTATAATTTATCAGGAATGATTTACATGTATTCCTGTCTAGAGACATAGAGATGGATTTGATAAAATTCTCTGAGGTCCTATTTGCCTCAGAGTAAATGCTCTTTATCATTCTAAGCTTCTTAGACTGAGCAATAGTTGAACTTGATCCTGTGGATTCCCCAGAACAATTCATGATACTGTTTCCATAGCTGATGTATTTGGAAATGTTTCCTATGAGGCAGGCTGTATTATCTCTTTAACTTAGTATGTTCTTTTCCACTCTGCTACTTTGACTTTTACCATTGTGTTTCCCTTTTTATTTCCAGAGTTTATGGACAGTCACCAGAATTTCCTCTACGTCCTTTAGCCAAGTCATCCATACTTTGCTGTTCCAATCTGTTTTAACAGGCTTCCTGTTACTTATATCTCTGCTCCTATACTTCCAGTTTGTTCCAGATTTTTTGGTGGAGATTCCTCTACGCCAAAAGTAGTATTCCAGGTGCAGCCACTTGAGAATTTAGTAGAAAGAAATACATGCACCCATTTTTGCTGTGATGTCTTTCCATCTGCAGTTCAATGTAATTCTTCTACTTGGGCCGCCATTTTGAAGCACAAACTCACCTGGATGGTAACTGCCATCTAGCTTCAGCTCTCTGTCACTGGGTTCTTCTCAGAAGACCTCTTTTCCACATTTTTCTCCCTTGTGAATATCTGTGTTTTTATTCATTTTCCCCTAGCTGGCCTTTTCCCAACCTGACTTTCATTTTGCTATTTGATCTCAAGATCTGTAACTTCTCTCAGACCATCTGTATTATTTCTTTGTCCTTGCTGATGTTTTGCAATGTTCCCTAGCTTAGTCAATCTGCAGATTTCATTACATACTGTTTACCACATTCTAAAGATTATTAATGCAGATGAATAAACAGAAGGGGGGACCTTACTGAGACAGCTGTGGAATTTCTCTAGACTGCCCCCACAGCTCGATGGCCACTATTTTATTTGACCGTTTTGGTTTTCTGCCCAGTGTTCCATCTAGTTCCCTCTGTGAGGAAGGACCCTTTTCTTATAACCAAGTGACTGAATGTAATGTGTGCTTTTTTCCTGCACCACATTATAATTACGTAGACAATTCATCAGATTTGCTGATAGCATTTGTCTTTTATTAAATCCAAGTTTTAGTGACAGTTTGCATTATCCTCTGGATTGAGGAAGCTCTGTGTCACAGTGTACGTGACCACTCAGCTTTCTCCTCAATTTATGATTGTTGTAAAACCTTGAATGCATATGGAGGCCCCAAAAGATCCACATAGGTCTGTGCACTTAACAGGAATTAACAACGATCTTTCGAAGTGTTCAGCAGTTGTCTCTAATTTTGAATGATGATGATTTATGTCTAACGTATATTGTAAAATCAAATGAATAGATTTTTCAGATTGAATAACAACCGTAGCGATATTTAGAAATGATCGGTCATGTGCTGGCAATGTTATGTGATGTGGTGTGTTTTACTCTTTGTGATCACAAGAACCCTGACGACCAAATGTTTTCAGGCATACTACTAACCCAAAGGTGCTTTCATGAGAATTAGAAAAAGGTTCCCCCTCCAGAAGGATGCACACCATACCCGAGCATGTGGCTTAGAGGGCAGAACACAAGCTGGATTTAAGGACCCTGTGACTCTTTAGACCAGATTTACTTGTGTGCAGCACAAACTGCTCAGGTGCATATAAATGGCAGCCCTGATGTTTCTCTTCTTCATTTCAATAAGGAGGAATAAGACACCTATAATTCATAGATTTGGGTTTGAAACCAATCAGGTTTCATGGATGTCATGTTACTCTTCCAAAAGTGGTAAATATGAATCTAACTTCTAACTCTGTAATTGTATACTAAATTCAAAGAATATTTTGTATTTATTTTTTAAATGTCAGATGTTGTAATTTTTTTTAATGTTTATTGTTGAGAGAGAGAGCGAGAGAGAGCGCACAAGTGGGGCAGGGGCAGAGAGAGAGAAAGAGAGAGAGAGGGAGACATAGAATCTGAAGGAGGCTCCAGGCACCAAGCTGTTAGCACAGAGCCCAATGTGAGGCTCGAACATACAAACCATGAGATCATGACCAGAGCCGAAAGTCAGATGCTTAACCAACTGAGCTACCCAGGTACCCTAAAACTTGGTACTTTTGTTTACAAAAGAATGGATATAATTTAGTTCATAACCTTTTCCTAGTATTCAGCTACAATATTGTTTTTTCTTCCAGTCTTCGGACATATTGTTTTTATTATTATCATTATTATTCTCTCTTATAGAATCTAAAAATAGGTCATGGAGAAGGAGCTACATTCCTCTGGTTTAGAGTTTCTTTTCACTGTACTCAGACTGTCTCAACTATGTTCATCTACTCTCCTGTTTGCCTGTTTGTCCATCAACACTATACAAACACATACATTCATGATATTAAATAATTTTTTAAAATTTATTTATTTATTTTGAGAGAGAGCGAGAGAGCGAGTGAGTGAGAGAGCTTGTGAACAAGAGAGGGGCAAAGAGAGAGAGAGAATCTCAAGCAGGCAACACACTGTCAGCACAGAGTCTTACATGGGCCTTGATCTTACAAACCATGAGATCATGACCTGAGCCAAAATCAAGAATCAGACACTTAACTGACAGAGCCACTCAGGTGCCCTTCATGATACTAAATACTGATCAGTTCAGCCACATGCCACTCCAGCATAAGAATGTGACTTAACAGGGGCACCTGGGTGGCCTAGTCAGTTAAGGTCCGACTTTGGCTCTGGTTCTGATCTCACTGCTCATGGGTTCGAGCCCCGCCTTGAGGACTTTGCTGACAGCTCAGAGCCTGGAGCCTGCTTCTGATTCTGTGTCTCCCTCTCTCTCTCCCCCCCTCCCCCACATGCACTCTATCTCTCTCTCTCAAAAACAAATAAATGTTAAAAAATTTTTTAATGTCACTTAATATTTTGAATCCTTTGACTCTGACTTAAATTACTAGATGTACTTAAAAGGGGGTTGAGGTTTTGGGAACTGGAATGTGAATGCACACACACCCATTATACATAAATGTGTGTAAAGTATATATTTCTATGAAGCAAATATAGTGTCAAGAAAAGTATTTACCAAAGCGTCATATCTTTTACCTTTTTCCTTTTCTTTCCGTTTTCGTTTTTCTCGAGCCCTGCTTTTATTGAAATGTGTCTCCCACTTTAGCTGTAGAGCTTTTCCTTGTTGAACAATGTAGTTTTCTTGCTCAACAACTCTGACATTCAGGTAAATGGAAAGAAAATGGATATGGGAGTTGTGTGTTTATAATGCCACTTTGCCACCCTGAAATCTATGCAGATAATCTACTTGGAAGGCTTTGAGCCCCAGTGGAATACAGAACCATGTAAGTATCCTGCATTGATTTACAGCACCTGCTACAGCTGCTTGGCTCTTGGCAGGCGTTTTCTCTGCTGCCAAATGCTGTTGCAATTGCCGGGCAAATCTAGATGGAGGTCATATTTACTGGACATGTTTATAATCTGCAAACCGATCTAAGCCATTGAGGGCTAATTTCCCAAAGATCAATGACTAAGGGAGGATTTCAGAGGTTATCCTCTTTATCCAATTTCCTGTGTCCTAATGAGATGGCTGAAACCCATTTGGAATCTTTCTGATTAGAAACTCTTCTGAGAGTCAATAAAGAATATGACATTCATAAATCTAAATGAAAGGTGTCTTGGCTGCCTACATGGTGATTCATGCCATGAGCCTTTGCCTTGCCCCTAACAGGGTGTGCTATCGATGAGCCAAGGTCAAATTTAAAGTAAAAGTCTTGAGAGGACTTGGCTCTTCCAGTTGAATTCAAATGACTAGTTTTTTTTTTTTTTTGCTTGCTTTGTCTCGTTGTTTTGTTTTTATGCAGAGTTGTACTGTTTATTTTTTATTTCTCTTGATTCAGTTAATTGCAGTTTAGTTCCATAAAAATTTACTTATTAAGTTGTTATTATGTTTTCCATGCAAGTCAGAGGAAAATATAACCATAATGGTGTATGCTATGGGTCATAACATAGATCTGAACAAAGTGCCATAAAAGATTGTGACAATAATAGCATCTAATATGTGTTGAGTATTTACTGTGCGTCAGGCACTGTGCTAAGCATGCCAGGCACATGATTTCCTTAATCCTAACAAACTCATGAGTTAGATCCTATTATTTATACCTATTTTATAGATGCAGAAACAGATCAAGATAAATTATGTAGCTTTCCATGTTAATAAACTGCTCCCTTAATCCCATATCCCCCTCTTGCTGTCTCATTTCTTTCTTTCTTCTCTTAGGTAAGTCTGTTGAAAAACATTGTCTTCATTTACCGTCTCTACTTCTTTACCTCCCATTTGCTCTTCAACCCATTCAGTCTGGCTTCTGCCACTGCTGCTGCAATGAAATTGTTAAACAAGGTCATCAGTTCCCTTTATATTGTCAGATACAATATCTTCATTACACTGGGTTTCTTCACAGCTTTCACTACAATTAACCACTCTCCCCTTGAAATGATGTTCTCTCTGATTTCCTGTCTTAGTCCATTTGAACTGTTGTAATAAAATACAGCCCGGGTGGTTTATAAACAACAGAAATGTATTTCTCAGAGCTCTAGAGGCTGCAAGTCCAAGATCAGGGTGCTGGTACCCTCTTCCCAATCACATAGTTTTCCTTGTATCTTCACATGGTGGAAGGACTGAAGGAGCTCGGTGAGGTCTCGTCTGTAAGAGCACTATTCTCATTAATGAGGCTACACTCTCATGACCTAACTCCCCCAGAGCACCCCCCAATACCATCACTTTGGGGATCGATGTAGGAATTGTAGGGGTAGACAGACATTTCCTATGTTATATTCTCCTGTGTCTCTTCTGGAGTCATTAGCTATCCCTCCCATTTGATAGCATCTCTTCCTCTGCTTAATTTGTCATAATGGAAACATTTGAATTTTGATCCTCCTCTTCTTTCCTCTGGCTTCTGCCTCATGTCAGGGGTCCTAAGCCTTATTTGATACCATGTGTTGTTTTGTTTTGTTTTGAGAGTCTTGTAAAGCCTATGGGTTCAAGTTTTTAAATGTACAGAATACCTTGAACATTTTAAGATACCCCGACTAAATTCACACAAACAGGAACTCTTGTTTTCTATCCCCAATTTTGTTTGCCCTCCAGTCTTTCCCATCATCAGTGCAATTGCTCAGGAAAACTGGAGGTCATCTGTGATTCCTCATTTATCCTTCTACAAATCTCACCCATTAGCAAGTCTTGGCTATTTGACTTCTACATTATCCTAGTCTTTCAACCTCACCCTATCTCCATTGCCCTGCTACCAATGTCCAGGTGGTACATAATGAATGTTCAGAGAATAGATAAAGTGCATCATTTCTAGGCCTTTTGGCTAAGGTCAAGTGGAAATTAGATAAAGTTCAGAATGGGGAAGTAAAGACTCAGAGTGAATCATGAAGGTGCTATCACAATACTTTAGGAAAGATTCAAGCCAAAGTAGAGGCTGTCTTGATTGGAGAGGAAGAGAATGAATTTAAAAGATAATTGTCCATAGTGGAAAATGTAAACAAAAAGTTGAAACTTAAAAATGCCTATTAGCATGACTGAGATTCCTTAAAGTTATCTCCAAAAAGTTTCTGTATCTTTTTTAAGTTTATTTATTTATTTTGAGAGAGAGAGAGACAGACAGACAGTGAGTGCACGAGTAGGGGAAGGGTAGAGAGGGAGAGAATCCCAAGCTGGCTCTGCACCACCAGTGCAGAGCTTGACATAGGGCCTAAGCCCACAAACTGCCAGATCATGACCTGAGTTGAAATCAAGAGTCAGACTTTCAACTGACTGAGCTACCCAGATGCCCTGTTTTTGTGTCTTTTTATTTGGCCTTTGGATCCATGTTCTGTGAATCCTTTGGAGACACTAAATCAGATTTGTTTGGGGAGCAAAACTGAAAAGAAACTTTCCTAGATTCAGGTGACATTGAAGCAGCTTTCTATAGGAACTTCTCTCCCAGAGACTGGGAAAATAAAACCACATTGGTGAGAATCAGTTTGACCAAGTAGCAGCTGGGACAGTAAATAAGGGCCCCCTCCAGGCTTTCACTTTCTGAACCAGGCAAAACTAGAGTTGACCAGTCAACTTTTTTATTATTCTGTATTCTCACCTTTTTAGGTTTTTGGGGGTTTTGTTGATTTGCTTTGGATTTGGATGGTCTCTTCTCCCTGGTTAACTGGTAATAATCCCTATCATCCTGTGTGAGCTAACCTCTAAGTTACATAGTATGTTTTCTGTCCTTATGGCATATGTCTTTCACATTAGGGACGATTCCAGAGAAAGCAGTAAAAACACAACCTGTTTTTGCTTTTCCACACTTGCATTCTAGCATTCTGTCAGCCTTGGCCACTTGGGCCTCGCCAGTGTCACCATGGTGTTTTAATAACTGAGAAAACAATAGAAATAAGAAGAAAGGGCTCTTTGAAAATCACTTTCCAAACTGACTTGTACTGAAGTGGCTTCAAATCTGAGTCATGGAAAATAATAATGATTAGGATGATGCGGCAAATTGCATTCAGTGACAGTTAATCCTCTTATTAACTTCATGGTAATACTTTGCTCCTTTGTCAGGGCGAAGGGGTTGCATGAGAACACATATCCCTCCGTTCATTGGGCACATTGGAAAAATAGCCGTAAAACTTAAAGTTTACTACATAAAGTGCAGTCCAGATTGAAATGCACTTGAGGCTGACTTTTCCCTCTGGAGCTGTGTGTTTCCCTCATGTCCTTCAACCATGCTTTGAGTTTGGGTATCCAGCCTTTGAGGCCTCATCATCTTCCCTTCAGAGGGTTTCCTTTTCACCTGAGCAATCATCAGTCAGGGAAAAGTCAGTGGGGTGGTTCAGCTGTGCGGTATGTTACGTTGCCAAATGGAGACAGAGCATCGCTTGGGTCCCATGAGCCGGAGAAGCCTCCAAAGCATTTCTGGCATTTAGCCAAAGAGGTGATCCCTGCTCCAGGAAAGAGAAAAAAAAGAAAGAAAGAAAGAAATATCAAAACACAATGACTCTGAGATTGCGGCTCTGCATCCCTTTGCTGGGCTGATTCATACAGCGGCATTGACATTGAGTCTCGGGAGAACTGTTCTGTTCCTAGTCCAGCTAAAAATATCCAAATTTAGATTTATAATGACAGGAGCTGATGAATTTGCTGGGAAAAGGCAAGCAGTGTCATTGTCTTGCTAGGAAACCTGTTCTGATAAATTGATGAGGAGAAAGAAGTTGCCAAACATGGCATAGACCCATAGTATCCCCCCCGTACCCCCCAACCTGGGCTGGGAGGCAAAATGAATATGTTTTCCTCACCATCAAAGTTCTCTTTCTTAAACATAGTGGGAAGTAGAATGCACTAGATTAACCAAGAATACAGATGGTATCTTTTTGATCGAAAGGATGACGTGACAAAAACCAAATCTTATCTCTGTAAAATATTTTTGCTTTTCTGTCAAGAAAGGAACTCTCTTTTAAAATACTTCTTTACCCAGTTAAATTCCACTTAAACAGCCTTGCATTTCAATGGTGACCTGTGCTACAACCAGAATCTATTAATTTTTGGATTCAGTGAGAAACAGCCTGTTGCAGTTTTATTTGGAGTTCCAGAGTCTAAGCTCTTATTACTATCTGCTTCTGAGCTGCACTTTTTTTTTCTTTCTTTCTTCCTTCCTTCCTTCATTCCTTGCTTGCTTGCTTGCTTTCTTTCTTTCTTTCTTTCTTTCTTTCTTTCTTTCTTTCTTTCTTTCTTTCTTTCCCTTCCTTCCTCCCTCCCTCCCTCCCTCTCTCTCTCTCTCTCTCTCTCTCTTTCTTTCATTCTTTCTTTCTTTCGTTGGTCAACAGATTCTCAGGAGTCCCAAAGAATGTCCCCTTTATACCACTGGCATGAAATGATTTCATAGGTCTTAATTTACTCACCATTCCTTGAACACCTACTAGAAGTCGAGTTTGCTGACTGGCATTTTCTAAAATGAAGGAAGTCCAGTGTACTAATAATGGAGCAGATAGACGTCTGTGTAATGAATGCATTATAAGTCAAATCATACATAATTGACACATGAACAATTACTATGAGAAATGAATGGAGGTAATGCTTCTGGTGGGAAGGACTAGGAAGCAAGAAGCAACCTTTGTTGCTTTGGCTGATACAGTGGATGGGCACGTTGCCCAAGGAGGGAGTATTTCTAACAGGTAAAACAGCATGGCACTGAGGCTGGAAAACTACTCTCTGACTTTGGGACTTAACAAGATTATTTAAAGGGTTTACATACATTTTCCCCCTCACTGGGTTTTTAGCTTTGCCAAACAACTTGCAAACAACTGCTACATTTGCTATAATTATTTTAGACCATTAACTCTGGAAATTACTGTTTGTATTATTTTCTACCTTGGATTTGTGCCCATTATGAGCTGGCATCTAATGAACAGGTGGAAGGTACAGGCCTGGAGGTTTGCCCTTGTCACACGCTTGATCCAGACTGAAAAATGTCATGGTAGCCTTCCCTAGAGAAACCTAGTGGATTTAAGTCTCAGTAATAATGTTCTAATGATCTAATATGCTATGTTGTCATTTGTCGATTTATAAAGTTGTGAAGCAAAATCTAACAGGATTATCACTGTCTCCTTGAAAGAAGAATAAAGACTGGAATTTTAATGTTGTGCAGCATTTACTCAACATAGTTTTATGGATTTGAAAATGTTTCAGTCTTTCATTCTTCTGTTCCTACCTTCTAACTTGTTTTCTTTTAGATCAGGCAATAATCTGTGGATTTGGTGCTTCAATTTAAATAGTAAATGACCCTCCCAAAATTGATAGGAAATAAAAATAGTTGACATTTTGTGATTCAATAGGAAACACAGTATACAAAGATTTCATGTAATTATAAAAAATAATGTAGCATATATATGCATGTTGAAGTACTTAGAAGAAATGGATAGATGTCTGCATTTTATTTTGAAATACTTCATCAAACAACATGGATTGAGAGATAGGTGATAGATGAATGTGAATAAAGAATGAAAAATGTTAATGGTAGGATCAAGATGTGGAAACATTAATATTGTTTATAAAATTACTTTAGCTTCATGGAATGTTTGAAATTTTTATAATGTTAGCAGAAAAAAAGGTAAGGTAGCACAGACCAAAATTAGTAGAGGCATTGGGATAAAAATTATGAATTTACTAAAAATGAAGAGAAATGTCTTCCTCTTAGCAATGGCAGTGTTGTAAACTAATTCAAGTGAGAAATTGCGCGAGATTTATAATGAAGCATGACTGAAAATCAAGAGGAAGGGGTGGGTTCAGTACACTTACTCATGACAGGTTAGATGGAGGATGTCAAAGAGAAGAAATCTGTACTTCCCTGATCCATTAAATCTCATTGGTACTTTAAGCACTTGGGGTGGGTTTATTTCAGGCTAGCCTTTATGAGGTTGGGGTTTTCCTCTGCGGCTTTGGAAGCCTTCAGGACAAATGAGTTTTCAAGAATGTGAAAAGAGAGCAAGAATGAAAACATCAAGGAGAATATGCTAAAGTGGAAGTTACAAAGGAGATTCACTTTCTTTTAAACAACTTCTTCTAGCTTTAGATTGCCTGTGGCCTCTCGCCAGCTGTTGATGGAAAGCTCCTCTCTCTGATGAAGCCTGATCATCAAACCTGGGAGTTTATTTTATTCTGTTCTTCTGAGTCCTGTTAGGCTCCAGAGTAATTAACTCTTATGGAACTTCCATAGTGATTTTGACTTCTAGTCTAGAGAGTTACTTTTGGTAGCTCATTCATTGTTTAAGATGTGATGATTTTCAGACTACTGTGCTCAAGCTCTGATGATGATCAAAAACCTTTCTAAATGATGACTTCAGCCCCAAACACCTGGGGACTCTTCTTTCCCCTTTCACCCTCTAGGCAAGAGAGTATACCTAAAAGCACACTACAGTGTGCTACTCTACAGTGAAATTTAATAAACATTGTAAGAGGAGGGTTGTTCTCCTTATAGGCAATTATAGTTTGCTGTACTTCTATTCCTTTTTCATTTACCTTTGGTTTGTTTTAGCTATTTTTAGTTAGTAGGTATGTAATGGTGTGTCTCTCAGTGAAACTTTATAGTTGATTTTCAGTCCTCAGAATTTTCTTCATAGCTTCAAAAAGCAAGACTTTAGA
Source organism: Hyaena hyaena (assembly GCF_003009895.1). NCBI lineage: Eukaryota > Metazoa > Chordata > Mammalia > Carnivora > Hyaenidae > Hyaena > Hyaena hyaena. The sequence continues at coordinate 909,626 of NW_024081254.1, read as the reverse complement.
AAATGGTTTGTGTTAAAAGGTTTGTGTGTATTTAAATTAGAATTAACAATTTACTGAGAGTAGCAGAATGTGGTTCATTTAAAATAGTGGAGACATACAAACTACACTTGGGAAATCACTATAAATCATTGTAATAGAGCAAAAAGAAGTCACTGTTCCCTTGCTGTTCCTTTGGAAGGGTTGAGATTGGAAGAGAATCCAAAACCTAAATTTAAAGACATTTGTTCAAGAAGTGCAAGTGAATTATCTTGCTCTACATAGTATTAATAAGAAATGTTGACTTAACTAATACATGAATACAGCTGTTGACCCCCATCTAAAAAACTGTTATTTGGAACACTGCTTTGAACTTTTACAAAAGTAGTATCTTACTTGTTGACAAAATAGTTTATATAGACTATGTGTAGTCTTTAGATAACTCATAATCTAAAAGAAACACAGTTATATTCTCCTTCAGTTAGATGATGACCTCCTCTGTTCAGCCATACATATTTAAATTGACAGAAATAGGAGCGCCTATGTGGCTCAGTCAGTTGAGTGTCCGACTTTGGCTCAGGTCATGATCTCACAATTAATGAGTTCTAGCCCCACACTGGGCTTGCTGCTGTCAGTGCAGGGCCCTCTTTGGATCCTCTGTCCCACTCTCTCTGCACCGCCCCCCCCCCCCGCCCCCGCTGCCGCTTATGCTCTCTCTCAAAACTGAATAAACATTTAATTTTTAAAAACTGACAGAAATAGAAGAGAATTACAAACTGATATATTCAAGGGATGCCATAGTTAGCAGTGTGAGCTTGGGGTATTGTCTCAGCCACTTACTAGCTGCATGATCTTGGGCAACTTACATGACCTCTTTGAGACACCCTTTCTTCTTCAGTTCAGGTAATAATGGTACCTGCCTCTCAAAGTTGAAGTGAGTAGCCCCCAGATGAGATAGTGCATGGCAAGGAATAAGAGAAGAAGAAGCACTGTGTGTTGGCTTCACTGGAGGCATTCCTTACTCGGAACAAAATTAGGGATGCTTTCCTTCACGGTAAGAGAGTATCCTTGCTTTCGCTAATGAGATTTGAATGTGGAATGAAAGGTGAAGGGAAAACTAGGAACTACAATATTCTAAGATTTAAAAACGGTTGAAGGAATGCTCGTTTTCAATTGTACCAATGGCCAAATCTTTTGATGAGGCATAGTAGCCAATCTGACATGTACATAGCAATATATCACGTTGAAAAGTACTGCAATTAAAGTTGTCAAGGAGACAGACTGCCACTAATGTTACATTGTGTTTGGATTTGGTTTTCATATATTTTCATATATTTTATCTATCCCTGTTTCATTCCAGTGGGACTTAATGGAGGCATTGTTCAGAGGCATTCAAGTTCAGCATATGTTTTTGGAGTGTGTGAGAGAAAATCTCAAAGCTGGTTACTAAAAGGTTTTGAAAGTCATGTTAATCTTCAAACCACATAGGGATAACTATAAGGGGAAAAAAAGACTTGTAATTTTCCTATAATAAGGGTTATAGAATTACCAAAGTTTAATGAAGAGCCCTTACTTTCCAGCCTTGCAAATTACTCCCATTAGTTAATAAATTAATTAATATTTCTTTATCAAGAAGTGTTTAGTGATGGTTGGAAAAATCACTAGAGAGGATATGGGGAGAATTGAAGCTTAGAATAAATGACCTCTAAGGGACCTTCAAACTAAGATTTTTGTATTTTCAAGAATTATTTTCACTGTCATTTGAGGTCCGAATCCAATCCCTTCTCTAGGGAACCAATTCAGATTAAAAGAATTTCAAAAATACCCAAGCAATCAATATCTAATTCATTTAAGTCCTGTTTCTTCCCAGGCCTGCTGGGTGTAAGCTTGACGTTGCCTGCCATTTCTCTTACATTCAAGCACTTTGGGAAAGGAGCCATCTTTTTAGATCTATTTTCTCCCTTGAAGCTTGGAAGCCGTATCTATATGAAAAGAGGTGACATACTAAGCCTAGTGTATTAAAACCTTTTCTAAGGGAATCAATATAACTTTGGAAAGATTCATTTATATTTAAAGGAGAAAAGAGACAAAAGTATAAATGGATATAATGTATCATATACAGACTGAAGACTGTAAGAAAGAATTGGAAAGTGAATGCTTGTTCTTCTGTTCCCAGCATCTATTCTGATTTCATTTGGAGGGATGTTCTAGATCTCTAATTAAATGTGTTGTCTCTTTTTCTACAAAAAGATAAATTCTGATACTTATATTTTTGGGTATTGTTTGCAGCTATGTATCATTTCCCTGAAAATTCCTGTAGTAACCTGTGATTACAGAGATCATAGATTGGAACTAGTAGAGGCTGTGTTAGTGAACCAGTAGAGTCATTAGAAAATATGGAAATGAACCCTTGAGTTCATTATCCTTATATTCCAATCAACAGAATGCATCAGCTTAATTGCTTTGTTCCACTATCTCAAATGAATAGGTTGTGCTTTTATATTATCATTTTTTTTTAATTTTAGTGGTTTGAATATCTGATTTAAAAAAAAATTTTTTTAATGTTTTTTATTTATTTCTAGGAGAGAGAGAGAGACAGCGTGAGCAGGGGAGGATCAGAGAGAGAGGGAGTGACAGACTCTGAAACAGGCTCCAGGCTCTGAGCTGGCAGTCAGCACAGAGCTCGATGCGGGGCTCGAACCCATGAACCACGAGATCATGACCTAAGCGAAAGTCGGACGCTTAACCGACTAAGCCACCCAGGCGCCCCTGAATATCTGATTTTTAAATTTTGGTTTGTGTTAGAATCCACTAGTGCCTCTGGGTACAAATAAGTTATTAACAGTTTGTGAGCTGATAAAACCAATAATTATTGTAGAATCAACATTATACCATCAACTTGTGTGTAAAGCACTTCCATATTCTCACACTTATTGGTGTTTTTCAAAATCACCATAAGGTGAGGCAGTGCTTACGACATACAATTATATATCACCTCTCTTCTCTTTGATAAAGAAACCTCTCATTTCATCCTCAAAGGTATTATATTTGGGTCCTTTCAGCTTGGTAAAACAATCATATACTTTTTAATTTCACTTTCCAGTCATCAAACACAGTAAAGTGAAACGGTTTGTTCTTTTAGTGTACTTTCCACTATCAGAGGGCTCCCATCTGTAGCTAAGTAAACCATAGGCCACCCTCAAAGCTGGAGAAAGTCATTAGTTGAGAAAACATGGCAGAAGTTACCTCCATAACCTACCTCTAGGTCAGATGTACCGTTTTAAAAGGTGAGTTGTCTGCGGAATCCAGTTTAGAATGATATCCAAAGACAAGTTTGACCTCACTAGTAATGGGTAGAAACTTTTTTGAGGAAACTGAGATGTTTCAAACTTAAATATTCTCTTTCCTAAATATACCATTGGCCGGCTGTGATGTTACCTGACAAGTTAGCAGCAGGTGCCATATGGAACCCCAGACTTCTGGCATGGACAGTAGGAGATATCAGACTGGTTGCTGTCTGGCTTCAAAACCCACATGCTGCTAGACCGAAGCTCATCGTGGCGAGGCACAGGAGAAAAATGGCTGAGAAAAGGCAGAGAAGTCTAATCAGCAGGGTCGAATGTGATACACAGTGTCTGTGAGAACGGAAAGCAGATGGCAATAAGGATTCTCTGTCATGGAAGCCTAGAAGATACAAGAAGATGCTCTGAGAGGCAGAGATGAAATAGATGTATTTGGAGATAAAGGCAAATCAACATTATCAGAGAGCTTTATTAAAAGAGGAAGGACTCTAAAATAGGACTAAAATTCCATAGAGAGACTTTATTTAGTCTTAGCTGACTGATTTTCAAGAGCAGTGCTGGACCCCAGTACTTTTCATGACTAGATTTATAATAATTATAGAAATAGTGCTATAGAGATGTTTCTTTTCTCCTAAAACTATGAAGTGTGTACTAATAGCCTTTGCATTCAGCAGATGAAGAAACTGAGCCCCATGGAAGTTGTTGCTTTCTTAAAGTCACACAGAGTGGGCAGAGGGGGGCCTCGGTGGCTCAGTCAGTTAAACTTCTGACTTCACCTCAGGTCATGATCTCACAGTTTGTGAGTTTGAGCCCCATGCCAGGCTCTGTGCTGACCGAGCAGAGTCTGGAGCCTGCTTCAGATTCTTTGTCTCCCCTGCCCCATACTCTCTGCCCCTACCTCACTCACACACACACACACACACACACACACACACACTCTCTCTCTCTCTCTCTCTCTCTCTCTCTCTCTCTCTCTAAAATAAACATTAAAAATTTTTTAATAAGCCCAACAGGAGACAAAGATTTTTCCCCCTGTGATTTTTGCAACTTACTTACATCTTACCATTTAGGACTTTAGAGACCTAAACCACACAGACTCATTGAGCCTCATCATCTTTCCTAGACCTGCTTTTGACTCTTGGAGCAATAATCCAGTAAAGGCATTAAATTAAAGGTACATTTGCCATTGCCCTTAATATTATATACAAGTACACAAGAATTTCTACTTCAAGGCACCTACACGAAGATTTTTAATAGCCCCAATTTAAGAAGAGACACCCCAGCATACTAAGCTAATCTACAGCTTTGTCCCATTAGTTGACATTACCTACATGTGTTTGAGGTATTTGTCCTATTATCCATTATTATAGTTTCCCTACTACAATTCATTGCATGGTGCTTCTTAACGGAGTTGCTTAATACATTTCAATCTTAGAAACCAATTCTGAATTGCATTTTCCCACTGAATATACCTGGCCCATTCTGGATCTAGCGAGAATGACCTCTGTGTATTACACTGATGTAACATAGATGGGCTATCATTAGTTTAAGGGGCATGAGTAAATGTTGATATTGAAGAAGGTTCATGAAATATTTGAACACAGTCACAGTCCATACCCAATTCTCAATGGTTGTTTTTATAGACCATGAAATCACAGCTAAAGTCAACTGTGGTTCTGCCCTAATGGAGAGGAACAGTGGCACAAATAATCCTAAACCATAGATAATTCAGATGCATTTATACTTCGATTTTGAATGCTTTTTATGATAATTTTCACAGCACATTGCCCTTCTAATTATGTTTTGTTTTGCATACTACTGAAATTAATTTATATTTAGTGATTATGTGCTATCTGATTGGATTAGAGAGGACCCCCAGGAGAGTGTTAGAGAACCCGGCTGTGTATGATCCTCAGAACACAAAGGCAGTCCAAACAGTTAAAAGGTTTATAGAAATGGAAATGATGTGACTAGTGGGCAGATAGCTCCAGAATCTCAGCTGCATGAAATTTTTTCTTCTTTCTTTTCTTTTCTTTTCTTTTCTTTTCTTTTCTTTTCTTTTCTTTTCTTTTCTTTTCTTTTCTTTTCTTTTCTTTTCTTTTCTCTCTTCTTTTCTTTTCTTTTCTTTTCGTTCTTTTCTCTTCCTTCCTTCCTTCCTTCCTTCCTTCCTTCCTTCCTTCCTTCCTTGGAGGCATGGAAAGTAACTCAAAGGAAAAGGAGAAATCTAGGTACATTAGCATTAGGCCTTGGATAGTGAGGAATGCTTAGATCTGAGTAGCCTCAGACAGGGGTGGCAAAAGCTACCTGAGCAGTCAGGCATGAAAGTAAGGCAGTGGGCCAGGACGTAGTAGCAAGGAGAGAGGCATAGTTTCCATAGATCTAAGCAAGGCACTTTCTTAAAGGCTTCACATACAATCAGGCATCCACAACTCCATAAAACCCAGAAGACAGGGTGGAGAAGGAACAGGAACTAGCCAGATGTTCTGTATAGTGGCAGTAACAAGGGGGTACTATTACCAAGACAAGATTCCATCCTGGCCACGAAGCTACCAGTATGCAGAGCAGCTGCTCACCACCCTTAGCAAGACCAAAGCCAGGCTGAAAACACTACCAAGTAAATGGCCAGCCACTCGATTGAAGACAATGTCGAGAGCATGCGAGTACCATCTTTAAGACACTTTATTAAAATAAGGCCTCAGACCCTCCCAGAAAAGATCACTGGTATGAAAATGTGGGAGGACAACAGAATTGTTTGTACAGAGAGCCTTGGGGCCACTACCTGGAGACACAGTTTTCAATTTCAATTCCTTCCAGTGCTGCAACAAGACTGGATCTAATCCCTGGGTTCTTCCAAACCCCTTTGAAAACACTGGCCAGAAGAGAAGGATGTCCCTCCCTTTCATTGGTTTCCTCTAGTCCTACTAAGAATTTTCCAATTTTTCAACAAATAATAAAGAAGAAATAAAAAGGAGATAAAATAAGAGAAGAAAAAATAGGTATATATGTCAAATATAACAGAACTCTGGTTTAGGTTTCCATGAGCTGACACTGATGAATTCTTACTGGCTGTCATGAGTGCTGGGTTGAGAAGGATTCAGCAGCTGAGAATGCCATAATTGATTTGGCAAATGTCTGCTCAAGTGAAGAAAGGGGAGTGGTGAAAAACTGGTTTCATGATAGCCTCTATTCACTTTCTTCCTGAGGAGCCCAATATAAATTAAACCACACTTTATTTTTGTTTGCTTTATTATGTAATTATTATTAGAATATGAGCTCCTCAATAGCAGAAACCCTGATTGACTTGATCCATGGCATCTAGAGCAGGGCAGGAAATATGGTGGGTGGTTAGCAAGGATTCGCCTGACTTCTGCCCTCATTTAATAGACATTTAATAAGTCCTGTCTCTGAAGTGGCATGTATATTGTATCGTACCATTGGAAGTGATTTCCTGGGTTTGCTAAACCCAGAAAGGATCAGCATTCTATTTTTTTCTATCTGTAAAACAGCATCAAATTGGGCACTGTTTCTTTCTTTTTTTGTGTGTTTCTTTTTGTTTTGTGTGTGTGTGTGTGTGTGTGTTTTGTGTTGTTTATGGGTTTGGTGGGGGTGGGGGTGGGGGTGGGTTTTTTTGTTGTTGAGTACTATGCCTCTTCTGCAGCCAGCTGGCATAAATGTAATTGACACAATGAGAGAACCTTTTCTGCCATCCAGGGAAAGGGCGTTACCCATGATAGGCCTGTGCTGTCGCTGTGTCTTTCCCATCGCTACATTAGAGGGTGATATGTGCTCATAGGACCTCCATTCCTCTTTCACTCTCTCCATATTTGAGTCTTCTCTCCCCACCCTTCATTTGTCAACCATCTTCGCCTCCTCCCTGGCACACCACCAGTGAGTCTGCTACAGCCCTCTGTAATTCCTGTGTAGGAAGGATTTCCCATGTAGTCTGTTTACCCCATGTGGCATTCCTGCCATCTGTTTACTTTTGGCTTTTTTTTTTTTTTCTTTCTGTAATTCAGCTTTCTACAAAGTATGAAAGTCCTGTTGAGTTTCCTCTTAAACCTATGATATTTCTTATTATGTTGTAGGATAGCTTCAGGAAACATCAAATTCTAAGAATTTAATAGCAATATGATATTGGGATCATTTTTAAAGCAGTAAAAGCCTTTCTATTCATGTTGTTTCACTTTTCAGAGGACTTCAGAGCTCTTTATTGAAGTTAAGGCATTTCATAACCATGTCAAGACACTTTGAGGGAGAAGTTAACTGATTGAGCGTCAGCCATTCCTGGAATGTTTGATGCTCATCATCTCAAAAGGGCTCTGTCTGATGTACATTCCACCTGAGCACATATTACCAACTATTGCCTTTCCTTTCCTGCTATGCTTGGTTCTAGACAAGAAGGATGGGAGCTCATTTTATAAGACACATGAATGCCTAACCACTACAAGTGCATTTCCTCATATATGAATCCATTCTGATTCTTTTCTATCTCTCCTTTGCTCACAAGGAAACCCGAGTTTTCTTTTTTCTGTCTTAAGATCCTTGTTTTAGAAAGAGTCAGTAAGGCAGCCAAAAAACACTCTCTCAAGAATTGGGATGTCTCTCTGTTTCTGACAGTTCTTAAGGAGTGTGTGTGTGTGTGTGTGTGTGTGTGTGTGTGTCTGAGGCAGGGTGGTGGGGATGGTGTGTTTGACAAGGATCAGTCAGACAAAACACTCCTAGCATTATTCATATTTTCTTTTTTGTAAAACTGAGGCATGGGTAGATGAACTGGTATTGTCTATACCCAGAGAGTCTCTGATGCGCTGATTTGTTTACCCTAATTAAGCATACGTAAAATAACTGACAAATAAATACAAATACATGACAAATACACAATGAAGCATACATAAAATAAGTGACAAATAGATAAAGGCAGTTTCATTTGGGGGCTAATAATGGTTTACTATGAATGGCTGTCAAGCCTATCTTTTAAACTTCCATTGTATTACTGCCCTGGCTATAAAAAAAATGCTTTGACCTATTTGCTGATGAAAAAAATTCATTCATCCTCCACAAGGGTCATGAAAACATGAGCTCCACAAGGGTCATGAAAACATGAAGAGATAAAAGCTAGCTTTTCTAACAGCCAGTTACTTCAGTGTTTCCGAGTCTCATTCTCTACTCCATTTCTACACACCCTGTGGACGTAGCTACCCTCTCCTTATCTGGGCTACACATAAATGGTTAAAAGTGTTAATTTACCTGGCTGTCATGTCAAAGTTAAAGGCAAGTGAGAGGAAGAGTTTTGTGGGTAGCCTTGACAAGGTGATGATACTTACGGAAAGTTCTCAGCCCCTACAATAGGTAGCAGGATCGGGCCAGAGCGCGTGACATGAGCTTCTAGCAGCAATTCAGCTATCAGTTTCTTTGCTCTGCTTCTGACCACTCACCTGACTTGTTACTTCTCACTGCTTTGAGAGCTCCTGACCTGTAGATCTGCTGTCCTGCCTGACCACTCCATCTGAACAATGGATACGGTAGGTCTACCTATTGTTCTTCCTAAATGCAGGGAACTCAGATGCAGGCCACTTGAAAACTTAAGAATCATTCTAGTCTGTAGCATCTCTTGGGCCTTAATCTAATATTCATACCAAAACAACATGAAGACAGCTTAGGAAATCTTTAGGCTAATCATTCATATGTTTTTTTCTTATCTCTAAATCCCCTTGGCATTGTAAGCTCTTTTTGGTTAGTAGACTTCAATTTTCATCTCCTGTATGCCTGCCACCCTACTCTCATCCTCCACTGCTGACTTAGCTCTATCTCTGTTGGATGGTTAATGAATCCTCCATATTCTCAACATTTCATTGCATTTGAAACCTAGGTCTCCTTTAAGGACACTGATTCCATGCAGCCCAATTTCCTTTCTCTCGGCACACATACACACACATGCATGCATGGAGGGTGAAGGCGGCTGGTAGGAGGTGATTAGCCTTGCAGTTTCCTCCTTTGCCACTAGAATGTTTAGATACTTGCCAAACTAAGTCCATGTTCACCTCCAAATTGTTCTCTTTGGTGGATCTTACCATCGCACTACATATAATTTATCCCTCCTTGTAACTCACATTTATGGCCCTGGAAAGGCCCTTAATGGATGCCCACCAATGAATTAGGTCCTTAGTCGTACCTGACTCCTTGAAATGCTTGTGTGTGGTTTCCTCATTTGCTTGGAATGACCCATTTAACAACCTACCTTTGCAATTCCTTGATCTCAGCTCTTCCAGAGACATTTGTCTCCCTGCATCCACTGGAACACACTTTTTCAGGCACATCTGTTATGTTCTCCCAACAAAAGCCTTCCACATCCCATCTTCCCTCGCAAGCCTACCTGCGACCCCTTTTGTACTCTCAGTCTTGAGTCTTTTATTCTCTACCTGGTTTTAAGCCCCTTTAGGGTTCCTTTTTAGGACCTCATGGTTGCTCAGTTGAATTCCTCCTTTACCAGCTGCCTTGCTCTTTCAACTCATTCTGTTTACACACCTACCCTCTAATCCTAGGTCAGCTCTCTTATTGACCTTTGCTACTCCTAGAACCATTCAGAACGGGTGTAATGAAAGACAGCACTGGAATCAATTATTTATCCTGATAGTGTGCACCTAGCATCTCATCCTGCTGTGGTTTGACAGGCACCAGAGGTCCCTGCTGGCCGTATGACGTATGCTCTGCCTCAGAGCCCAAACTAGCAGCACTGAAAATGACAGAGCCCCCTTACTGGGAGAGGGAGATGAATTATGCTGTTGTAAAAGTTTCTGTTTACATGTGCACATACATAATAGATAATTTTATAGGAACGAACAGATATGATTATATCTTATGTACAAATTGGTGGGGAGAGATTTAGCAGAGTTTCTGGTTGTTTTCCTTTTTGGTTTAGTTTCCACTTTTCTTCTCATTCCCTACATCAAAATCAGCCTCACCTCATAAACACATACCCAGAAAATCTGTGTCAATAACCCAGAATATACCTGGGTTTTTTCTTCCAAGCTTATATACCTAAAGATATATACAAATTCGTACGTATAAACACACATTCATATATTTGTATATATATACACATACACATATACATGTGTACACACATACATGCATACATACGTACATACGTCCATGCACACTATAGATACATAGGATTTTTGGTACTCATTTTAAAGGTGAGCTCATAATATATACATTTTATATTCTTCTGTCATTATATCTTATCTGGCAGAAATCACTCCAAATCAAAAAGAACAGTCATTTTTTACACCGAATTATTAACTTTGTTAATTTACATAAACTACCAAACATGTGCATACAAAACCTGAAATTTATTTGAATTTTAGAATTGAAAAGGGAATTTAAAAACTCCTAGTTGAGCCATCCTACAGAACATATGAGAAAACTAAGGCTCAGTAAACATCCGTGATTTCTCCAGGTCTTGCAGCCAACTAGTGCCACGCCTCAGATCAGAACCTAGCCCTGGTACCTCCCAAGTCCAGTCCTCTCTGAATCATACTACACAGAATCCCATAAATTTGTATTAGAGGCCATTCTGACGATACTTATGACTTAATGTGAGAGTATGCTGCAGCATAAGATACATTTTCAGGCCTAAGGTAGGGAGGAAATAGGGCAGAGCAAGAATTTGGGAAAATTCCTATTAACGTATTGGTGTGGATAGATCAGTCTGTTTTTATTGAGCCAGATTTATCAACCAGTGGAGACTCATTAAGAGTGCCAGCATTTGAAGGGGCATTAATAAAAGAAATTTGTGTTGAAGAGCTCTGTAAAAGGAATGTGAAAGGAATTCACTTCCCATCTTAATAGAGCTTCTCCCACCCCCTCCCCAAAGAAGCTGTAGGTAGACTGTGGTTGAGGATCCTCCCTGGGCCCTCAGGCACATCTGGAAAGGCTCAGCTTTCAAACTGGAGCCCCTTTCACAGTGCTAGAAAAATTTGTCTGGAGTCTTAGAAAACTGTTTCCCAAGATGATAAAACTTGTGGCAAAATGTGAGAACCTTTATGTGCATAGGAAAAAACCCACACTTTTACATCACATTTCTTAATGGGGCATATATGGATCTATTAATAAAGAGTTATCCTCTGCCAGATTTTTCTGCACTTGGTGAATTTCCATTGTCCCCAAAGGACCCTGAGTATCAGTTCTTTCAGTCATCAAATAATTTAGGGGCATGCCAACATTATGCTAGGTACTGAATAAAGGGAGAGTTTGGTTGCCCGGGCCTCCCATATCCGAGTGGGAAATGTACCACTGAATATCCTGCGTGCTTGTCCCTGCAGAGAATTCATTGTGGGCTTCATGACCTTCACTGACAAAATAGAAATGAACAAATGTTCCTTCAAGGCAGCTAATTCCTAGGTTATTATGAAGCTGATTGGATCTTTTGTATGCATTCCAAAGACTCCAAAGAGAATCCTTGAAGGTATAATTCCAGCAGAAGAGGTTTGCTACGGACCCCTGGAGACACTCTACAGCAGGGGCCCTTCCACTGTGTTCCATGTGCTTTCAGGTTGGTCATAGGGCATCTGACAGTTGAATAGAAAATTGCTTTTGGTGCTGGGTTTTCTGTGACAGTTCAGAAACAGTACTACTAGGTTCCAGGCCTATATTGTCTATTTCATCTTTTCCTTGAAGTGCTCTGCATCTTTATGCATATAATTCTAATAGGATTTTTTTTTCATACCTACCATGTATCAGATCTCTGCTAGGCACCACAGAGGTGTTTTTCTCATACAATCGCCTTGCCAGTCATATTACCATCCTCACTTCAGAAAGGAGAGACTGTCACAGAACTGTAAGCATCAGAGTGGCAATGAACCTCAGATCTCTGTATCTTGGAAGTCTGGATTGAGACCCCTGGGTGTACAGTACCCCCGCCCAACCCCCCAGGTCGGGATCAAAAGAGAATCCGGAGGTGGAGACTGAGTTGAGGCATGAGTGTATTCTGATGGGTCAGTGTTTAGAGGTGAGCCTAATTTTCTAAAGCTGAATATTAAATGTTTACAGGATGTATTTGATGTTAGCACGAATTTATTTCCCAGAGCTGGGATTTTCAGTGATTGCCATTCCCACACCAGTACTGTGAGGAACAGCGGGAAGGGAGAACAGGTTGACTTTTCCGAGAATGAGACAGTTTTCTAAAAAGAAGCAGCCAGAAAGAGGAACTATAATTCCCAGTCCTGACAGAAAATATCTCTAGGGTAATTATGGCTGATCCAATGCTTGTTTCTCTGGGTAATCAGATAACCCAGCTTTCAGTGAGTGTATATTTCTCTTTGTCTCTTTAGTTAACCATTTCTAAGTACAGGTGGACTGTAGGAGACAAAGTGGCCTCAATTCACCCTAGATGACAAAGTATCTCTCATGAGACTGTATGCCATAATATATAGTTACTTACATTTAAACGTAACCATTCCATAGCTCTTATATTTGTTTAATGTTCATTTTGCACAAAACCACCTCTACAATAGATTCTTGGTCAATTGGTATTAACATGTCAGTATTTATTCAAGAAAGGAGAGCAACCTCAAAAAGAATAAGGGACCCTTGAGAACTTACCCATTGACACTGTGACAGAGCTAGGGATTCAGTGGCTGTGGGGTGACATGCTGAATGTGATGTTTCTCATAATTTCTCATGTGTTATATCACTACACTCATTAGCTGAGGATGTCAGCTGAGTAGTGTAGTAGTAGTAGTAGTAGTAGTAGTAGTAGTAGTAGTGGTATAGTCTGCCCATTTTCTGGATGCTTACCACTGTTTGGTAAAAGATGAGGAGTTCTGAGTTCACTTCCCTATAATAAAATCAACTGTTTGGTTAATGTTATTTTGACACAGTTAATGCCTGAATAATTCCTCAGCCCCCTACTCTCTACCCTGAATCCAGATTTCATCTTTGTAGGTTTCTTAGCTATTTTGTATTAGCAAGATATCTTGATGAACTAATTCCATATATTAAGCATGTGCTCTGACAAGAATTGAATGACTAAGAGCCCCCAAGAACAGACCCTCTATCGTGTTGTCCTCTCTTGACATGCCATATGTGGGTATTACAGGGAGACAAAATGAGCTTATTATATATTTTAGAAAGAAATATCAAAGTATTAAAAAGTTCTCCAGTCCCACCAGCAGCCAACCTTTTGTTTTCCAACTTTAATTTTATTATAAAGGTAAAAAAAAAATTGCTAATTGTTACGCCATCTCAACTGTCTTTACTTGGTGGGCTTGAGGGGATCAGTGGGTGAGGATTGGGCATGGGAGTATGAGTTTTTGCCCACGCGTGTGTTTGCGTGTTACTTATGGCTATTAATTATCTAAGAAAGGCAAATGCTCAAGTGAAGAGAAACAGACAGCGGTTCACAGTGATTATGAAGCTGTGTTTGTACCACTGCCAACTCTTGGGGGAAATTTCAGATCTGTTGTTAGAGAAAAAATACTGAAAGTCTTCAAATGAAATCCTGAAAACTATAAAGATTTATATATCTTGGTAATTCAAACTAGGGATAGTTATTATTTATGAAGTCTAAATGTTTGTGTTTCTATGCTACAGTATTTAGTAGTGATAATTATTCACATACAGTGTTTATATTAATCCTGACCATGCTAATTCAGAGTATGAGCTTTTATTTACCTTTCCTTTTGAAGCCAGTTCATTAGGCAAATTATCAGTGTAATTTGCTTACTGTCATTCAGAGAACCAGCAATATTCAAACATTTTAGATATATCTGTACACAGTATTGTTTTAATTTTATATAAAATATTCTTCTTTACTTGAATGTTACCATGTTAACTTCAAACTCAGCATGTTTATACCGAAATCTTCACTTTCTAGGATAAACCACTGTCTCCTGCTGACTACCTTGTTTTTGTTTCTATAACTATTCCCCTCATCTTGGAACCTCAAAGTCTTCCTTAAGGACTCCTTTTCCTTAAAGACTCCTCTCATGTTGTGAATATTTATTCTTTTGGAACATCCAGAAAGCTCTGTCTTGCTATTACGTTTTACAGTTGTCCTTTTAGCTTATTTCCAGCATCTCCATTTCAAACCTCTACTAATCCACTGAAATTATTTTTCATCTCTCTGCCTACCATTTTTCCTCCAATCCATCCTACACACCAAAGATCCTCCATTTTTAGGGCACTTGTGGGGATGAGCACTGGGTGTTATATGGAAATCAACTTGACAATAAACTATTTGTAAATAAATAAATAAATAAATGTAATAAAAAATAAAAATAAAAAAATAACAAAGATCCTCCATTTTTTTGGCATCAGCACACCACATAATAGGCATCCAGGGTATAGACAGACCAATTATAGGTAAAATTTTAAAACACTGTCATAATTTTTAAACAATAGTAAATAGTTTAAAAGTGATACTAATAGAAATTATGAATAATTAATTCATTATAATAATTATGGCAGTGGAAATGAAAAAAACAAAAATTATATTAGTGAGAGGGAAAGAGTATCTTTACTCTAAAATGAGGGTACACATAACCAGCTGTAACAGTAGATTGCATATGGAATCTGTTTCTTCATTTATTCTTTATTTCTACTAAATTAGAAAGATCTAACTTAAAAGTCAATGTGGGAACAAGAAGGAAGGAGAGAAAATGGCATCCACAGATTATAGTACCTATAGCCAAGCTACAGCCCAGCAAGGCCACAGTGCTTATACTACCCAGCCCACCATGAATATGCACAGACCACACAGGCATATGGCCAGCAAAGTTATGGAACCTATGGATAGCACACTGATGTCAGCCTTACCCAGGCTCAGACCACTGCGACCTATGGCCAGACTATGCAACTTCTTATGGACAGCCTCCTGGTGGTGATACTACTCTGAGATTTGATCTTGGAGGCATGAGTGGAGGTGGATGGGAAGGAGGCTGTGGTGTAATGGGTGCTAGAGAGCAAGGTGGCTTCAGTAAGCCTGGTGGACTAATGGACAAAGGACCAGATCATGATCTAGGCCCAACTGTAGATCCAGATAAAGACTCTGACAATAGTGCAATTTATGTGCAAGGCTTAAACGACAGTGTGACTCTAGATGATCTGGCAGACTTCTTAAACAGTGTAGAGTTGTTAAGATGAACAAGATAATCAGACAACCCATGATCCATATCTACTTAAACAAGGAATCAGGGAAGTCCAAAGGCAGTACTACAGTGTCCTACGAAGACCCACCAACTATCAAAGCTGCCTTAGAGTGGTTTGTTGGGAAAGACTTTTAAGGAGCAAACTTGAGGTTTCTCTTGCTCAGAGGAAGCTTCTGATGAATAGCATGCTGGTTAGTATGAATCCCCATGAAGGTAGAGGGATGCCACTCCCACTCCTCGCAGGTCCAGGCGGCACAGGAGGTTGCCTAGGAGGCCATGGAGGAGACAGAGATGGCTTCCTCACAAGAAGGTCCCAAGGTTCTTGAGGGAACCCATGTGGAGGAGGACACATCCACCACCGAGCTAGACACTGGCAATGCCTGAGTTTGGGGTGTGAAAACCAGAACTTTACCTAGAGAACAGAGTACAGCCAGTATAAGGCCCCAAAGCCTGAAGGCTTCCTTCCACCATTTTTTCCATCCCTGGATGTTGGTAGACCTTGGCAGGGGTGGCCCTGGTGGCATGTGGGGAAGAAGAGATGTCCTCGTGGATCCCCATGGTCTTGGTAGAATGTTCAGAGGTGGCCATGGTGAAGACAGAAGTGGCTTCTGTTGTGGCTGGGGCATGAACTGAGGTGGCTTTGGTGGAGGAAGATGAGGTGGCCCGAGTGACCTCCTGGGACCTTAAATAGAACAGATAGGAGGCAAAAGAGGTGGATGTCGAGGATGGTGAAAAATGGATAAAGGCAAGCACTGTCAGGGATGCAGAGACTGGCCCTAATAGACACAGAGACCCCACGAAGCTGCATTGACTACCAGAGTTATTTGTTATTTTTTATTCATTTTTTTAAAGTTTATTTATTTTGAGAGAGAGAGCATGTGAGCACAAGTGGGGTCAGGGGGGATGGGGCTGAGAGAGCAAGAGAGAATCCCAACCATGCTGGGCACTGTCAGCACAAGTGCTGACAATGCGGTGCTCGATCTCATGAATTGCAAGATCATGACCTAAGCCTAAATCAAGAAGAGTCAGATGCTTGACTGACTGAGCCCTCCAGGTACCCCTACCAGATTTAGTTTTTAAACGAGAAATTGTTTTATAATTCTGTGTTCACAGTGTTGACCACAACATTATGATTATTCGTTGTCTGTACTTTAGTATTTTTTAGCATTTGAGAAAAAACCTTAAAACAAGTTAAATTTTTAAAAAAGGTCATTGTGAAGCACACCAAATATTTGGTGGCCTTTCAGCTAGTTCTGTTTTTTTCTGATAATACAAGGATCCAGAAATTGTGGAAAGTTTCACCAACAAACATCCAGTGCCTTATCAGGAACTAATTAGGCTGAGGGCATGCTCTTCTGAAAAGTGGCTGGTATGTTGAATTCATCAACACAGAAGATAAATGGCCAATGAATTTCTGATGAATTTTTGATTGGATTTGTTTGTGATCATGATTTCTTCATATTCAATTTTTGCATTCAGATGTGTTAAATATGGTCAGTAATATACCGGTTTCTTTCTTCAGTAAGTTTGGAATATCTTTAAATGGTAAGATAAAAATTCTGGTCAACTAATCCACTTATATCAAAATTCAGCCTTTTTAGGAAATTTCCCGTCTCTTCCTAAATGTTAAAAATTATATGCTGTCTATGAAGTAATAGATTCAGGATTCTCCAGATATTGAATATACAACTGAGATATGCCACTGGAAATTAAAGAAATCTTTTTTACTGGATTTTTTTTTTTTTTTTACTTATTGTTTCATTTGACAATCTTTACTCTTGACAGCCAGAGTTCTTGAGTATGAAGAAACAGAATCTTCTGTTCTCACCCCATTTTCTTGCACAGCGTGCTTTAAATTCTTGCCTACGATCTAATGATACTCATAGTTTTTCTTATTTCATTCAAGCTTCAGTCAAGTTCAGGGGGCACACTTACACTGACGACTATAGAAGAAAGCAATGTTGTATCACCCCAAGGTGCCGCTTCTGTCATTCACATGACGATATCTTACTTTGTTGTACATATTGATCACACTCAGTCAATAACCATCCTAACACATTCTCATGTACACCAAGGCTTACAAAATTATCAGCAAGCAAGAAATCTCTTCCCCTCTGGCAGTAGTTTTTAGTGATAAATAATTGTCAATCATTTCTCCTTTTACAGTTATGATCTACATTACACTGTGGACGTCTCTGATTTCGTACAAGTCTGAAGAAAAATGTCTGCTAATAAAAGCTGAACAGTAAATATTACATGTTCTTTCACCTTGCATACCACTGATATTATCCATCTTCTAACAGTTTCATACATGATTTCACAATTAGATTATTCTGCTTTTCTCCATAAGGTTACTGTCACTGAACTTATTTGCAACTTTGAATGATATCTTATTAGTTTTGATTTCTTCTCTGCCTTTAGTTGGGGGAACTCATCAATACTTTGCTTAAAAGCTTTTGTTTTTATTTGTTTTGGAAAAATTTGATAGATATACCTGAATTCTGCCTTGAAAATTATAAGAAAGCTTCAGCAGCTTCATGCCACTATTTGATGACTTTTTGTAACAAGCAACTCAACGATGGTTAGTGCACAAAGTCCAGTCTTGAGCTGTTCATCATTCTACATCCTGTTTGTAATTTCCCTTTTGCACTGCTCATGAAATTCATGCATTGGCAGAGAACTTTGCTCTGCACACAGACTCCCTATGTACTTTCTCTCTAAGAACTTCTTCACTACTTTGACAAGTTTAGGTCATAGCATATCATTCAGAATACTGTTTTCATATTTTACTACTTTTATAAATCAAGTTAATTAATTTTGAACCATTAGTTCATTTTGTATATTGGTGCTGTTGAACACAATCAAGCAGTTAAAAGAAAAAACACACAGTCATCAAATATAGACACTACTAAGCAAATAATGTGAGTGAGTCAGCTGAAATGAATGGCACCTTGTTTGCCAAATGTTACCTAAGACCACCAATCTTACATAGTCCAAGTATGTGACATATTTTAAGTGTAAGTGGTATGAAGAATCATGATACATTTTTATGAGAATTATAACTCCTATAACTCACTGTTAGACTATTGGCTACAGCTAGTCTTTCACAAGTCCCACATTGAAAAATGGTGCCTTGTCTCTTGGTTCATATTATTTTATCAAGTTACCACCCTTTAACCCCAAAAACCAAAAACACAAAAAAACCTTTCAGTGGCTCTGATAGCTTATGTGATAAAATCAGAACTCCTTAGCTTGACATTCTCAAGGTGCCCCTAATGAGGCTCCATCTCATCTGCCCAGATTTCTGCTTTATTCCTGCAGATTCACCTACATGTCATACCCAGGATGTCTGCTGGAAGCTCATTAACTTTTTGATTGTTAAAGGAGGTTCAGAATCTCTCTGAATGCTAGAACTTTTGCACCAATGGACCAGAAATCTTGACTTTAATCTTTGTAGGTCACTTTAAGTTCTTAGATATGAATGGAAGTGGGGATAATGGAGGCAAATTTAAACCATATTTTGAAACCATGTCTCCATTATTTATCCTGTGAACCATTCTTTCTAATAAGTTTTTACACATTCCTTCTCCAAGTATGCCATTTGCTTTCTTTTCTAAAAAAAATATTTAATGTTTATTTATATTTGAGAGAGAGGGTGAGAAAGACAGTGTGTGAGCTGGGGAGGGGCAGAGAGCTACAGAGACAGAATCTGAAGCAGGCTCCAGGCTCTGAGTGGTCAGCACAGAGCCAATGCGGGGTTCAAACTCACTAGCCGTGAGATCATGACCTGAGCTGAAGTCGGACACCCAAGCGACTGAGCCACCCAGACACTCTGCCATTTGCTTTCTTATTACAACTTATATTTATATCATTCTAATCATCGCAAAATCTTTGTCTTGTCTACCTTCCAAATTCTTCATCTCCTAATGATTTTCTTACCTGCTAAAATAAAATCTTATCTACCTTGCCTTCTTCTCTCTCTAATTTCTATTAAAATTACTTGTATTAATTCTTAAGTCAGTAGGTTGCTTTGGGTCAGTGGGTTGCTCTGAAAATATACTTAAATTGTATATAATCCTTCAATTTGAATGGTTGTATGTTGCTCCAAACTAGATTATAAGTGCCTTGAGAGCAAATAATGGCTTATACACCTATACATCTACTCCCTGGTTTGGGTGCACTGTGTGATTCACTAATACTGCATTTGACTTAACCTGCTTCCCAAGATTATCTCACACATGTAAACTAGATGTAAGAATTTAAGAAAAGCATACTTATTCAATAAAGCATTCCATCTAAAACGTTTCATTCATTCTTTGTAGCTTCCTCATCATCTGGTTTGAATCAGTGGCATTTAAATTTATGTATTTAACAAATACTAATATAGCATACACAGTGTCACTCTTCTGTGCTCTTCACAAATGTTATCTCATTTAATTTTCAAGACACTCCTACAGTCGATACTATTATCCCTATTTTACATAGGAAGCTGATTTACTAAGAAGCAGCTTGGCTATGTGTGGTCACAGTGTATGTCAGTAGTGGAGTCAAGATTCAAACCTACATCCTTTCAAGATTCAAACCTACATCCTTAACCACTGTGCTCCAGGAACTTAAGCAACACCTTTTTCTAAAAAATAGGTTTCTCCCCTTGTTTGTGATACTCTTATATGATGGATATTAAATCACTTAAAGGAAATAACTACCTGGAGTGGCTGGGAGCCTCAGTCAGTTAAGCATCCAACTTCAGCTCGGGTCATGATCTCACAGCTTATGAGTTCTGTCCCTGCTTTGGGCTCTGTGCTGACAGCTTAGAGCCTGGAGTCTGCTTCAGATTCTGTGTCTTCCTTTCTCTCTGGCCCTTCCCCACTCACGCTCTGTCACTCTCTCCATCAAAAATAAATAAACATTAAATAAAAAGAAAATTACCACCTGTATTTTAGTGAAAAGAAATTAAGACACATTTTAAGCTGGCATTGCATCAGAACTTAGTGGACATGAAAAGACAGGAATCCAAAGCATAAGAAATAGTCTCATCCGACTTAGTGTCCTAATGACCTTTCTGCCATGAGTTATCCTGACAATATGCCTTAGTGTTCCAGTTTAAAAGTGTTACGCTTTTTGAAGCAATCAACTTAAAAGGGAGTTCACAGACAATGGCCTCCTAGAGTGGAAGGCACCCCTAGCCTGTGTTTCACTGAAAATATTCCTGCTTAGCTGTCTTCCTTAGTACCAGCTTTTCTCATTGGACAAGTATTATTTGGTGCCTTTCAATCTGTGCATAAATTAGACTGAATAATGAATGAAGCAGTTCTGCCTCTTACCAATTAAACACTGGAAATTGTTTACAAGTTCTGTTAGCTCATTCCCTCCATGCGTCTCACTTAAGAGTTTTTCTGGGACTCTCTTTTTGTCTCTGGTGGGAAGTGTACCATTTGGATTCAGGCCGCCTTTCCCATCGCCTCAAATCTATTTTCCTT
This sequence comes from Hyaena hyaena, assembly GCF_003009895.1. NCBI lineage: Eukaryota > Metazoa > Chordata > Mammalia > Carnivora > Hyaenidae > Hyaena > Hyaena hyaena. The sequence continues at coordinate 888,722 of NW_024081254.1, read as the reverse complement.
TTTCTTTCTTTCCTTTTTGAAATTTAGGGTTCTTTGAATTTTTAAATTTAGGCTTTTTTTCTTTTTTAACAAATGTTATTCCTTTTATGAATAGGGCTCTTAATTGCTAAGATCTCCTAATAACTAAAGGAAAACGGCGATTTTGGTTTTGTTTAGAAAATAATTTCATTTGGGAGTATCCACTCACTGGCTGTATTTATACAATGGAAGTAAGTGTAGAATTGAGTCAAACTGGAAGTATTAGAATAGTATAAAAATAAAATGTGGTTAATTTTATTACTAATAATGTGCCTCATTTTTAAAAAAATCTTTAAAAAATTATCATAAAGGTCTAGGCCTGGACTAGATAATTACTTCTAGTCAATCTCGTTTGGAAGTTGGAAGCCAAAGAGACTCCATGTTTTCTCTATGATATTTCGTAAATTTGGCATAATTATTAACAGAAAAATATTGATATCGACTTCCTGTTTAGTTTAAAATATATTTCACAATGATTTACCTCATTCTAGATGGAAGAATAAAGAATTGGTGGCTAGTCTTAAACAGAGTTAACATACTGAAATTTCCCTGTAATGGATTGTGACAGTGTTTACTGTAAGTTGCAATCTAGGAATGACTGACGAGGGATTATTTAATATGCATATGTATGAGGAAACAGTTCTAGTTACTAACTTCCCTGAAGAGCAGCATAGTGATAGGTGGGGGACTGAATCAATTGCTGTTAGAATAATGGTTCTCATGTTTTGGAGCTGAGGTGCTAACCCAAAAGACATTTACGACTTTGTCTTGAAATCTGTAGAGTGAGCTCTATTCTTTCAGCATATGTAAAGAAGGAAACAAAAAAACAAACCAAAACCTAAAATGACTATCCGGTGACGTCATCTCACAGAGATTTGAAGAATCTGTAACTTGGACCTTGATACACTAACGGTGAAATCTTCTCTTCAGGATGCCTACATCTATTGTTGCCAATTGTGTCTTTTCAAGGAGCCTTTCTCTTAGAGCCTGGACATTCTACTAGGGTTCTTTTCTTTGTTGAGTGACGAATATAACAGTATAGATGAGGATGAAAATCATTTGCTAGAATCTCTGTTTCCCCTTCCCGCCTTAGGTAAATCCCAGGTACTGTCATGTTGACTGTAAGACATTCCCTGTAGCTGAGCTCTGTGGTTCCTATTTTCAGGCTGAAAGTCCCCTGTAATATTTGACAGATAGAAGTGATCTCCCCCTAATTCTTTTTAAGACTCTGTCTTAAAACCCTTCATTTTGAGGACAGTACATTATATTGTTCCTTCCTATTTCTCTGTCCGATCCTTCTTGAGTTTTTTACTGGTTATTTTTCTTCTGATTCTAAATATGGATGGTAGGCCTTCAGCCCTTTGCTCTCTTTCTTTATATGACAGTTCTCAATCTGGGCACTGAACAAGATGGGAGTGAGTGTGCGGAGAGGAGTATAAAGTGTACTGAATATTTTTTTAGACCAGCGCACATGTCCAAACACCTCTCTCCAAAACTAAGAGATTAATGGAGAGAGGAGCAAGGACTGATGTATTTTCCGATTCTCTCATAGATAATGCCAGCCATATTGAGGGACACTGAAAAAAATCTTGGGTATTATTTTATTCATTTCCAGGTCTTCAGCTCTTGCTCCAGTTAAATGACCTCTCTGTACCAAGTTTCCCATCTGCTAAAACTTTTGATGTGGTTATTTCACTTATCTCACTGAACTACTTTCTTTTTTTGTTTTTCTCTTTTTGTTATTGGAGAAACAATACATGTGGGCTTAGAGGCAGAGTCATCTCTGAGCTCTCTCTTCTTCTGTTTTCCATCTGCCCTCCAGCCTTCTGTCAGTTATTGAATCTTGCTGAAATTTCCTTTCTCTTTCTCCATTATCTGCCTTTCTTTTCCATAGTTACCAACACCTTCTTTGCTCAAGCACTCTGTATTTTTTTTAAATACCGTAACACCTCCAGTTTGGTCTTCCTGTCTTACATTTTTTACCTCAAATCCGTTCTGTGACTCCCTCCAGATTAGTATTCTGTTCCAGCCTTTTGAAAGTTTGAATAAAAATAGCATGGTCACTGCTGTCATGAAGCTTATAGCCCTGTGAGGGATTCAGATATTAATCAATTAATCTCCTAGTTAAATGTAATTTTAAATAAGAGCTTACAAAAAAAAAAAAAAGAAGAAGAAGAAGAAAGGAATATGGTGCTGTTAGAGCCTAGACAAAGGAATATTATCCAGGTAGCTTTGTGCCATGGATAGGGTTGATATTTAAATCATGTATGGGAGTCATCTAATGAAAGTAGTAGGGATGATGGGTAAGGAAGGGTCTTTCATGAAGGTGGAACAGCCTGTATTAATAGATCCCATTATGTGTGGAGCCATAGAGGTTTTGAGTAAAGAAAACTGTGGTCACAGCTTAAAAAGGCAGTAGGAGAAGGGAATTCAGTGAATTGCTATCATAAGAGCTGGCAGGGTCCCGTGGTACATTGTAAGTTCTGATTAGGATTCTGTCTGTATCTTTAAAACTATGGAATCTCCCTGAAGAGTTTTAAGCAAATTAGTAACATGATAAGATTTTAAGAGATCATTCTAGATTAAAAGCACAGCATAGGGGATATAGTCTATGATATTGTAATAGCATTGTATGGTGACAAGATAATTTCTGCATTTGTGGTAGGCACATAGACTTGTACAGACTTGTCAAATCACTTTGTTGTACACCTGTAACATTGTGTGTCAACTATACTTTCTTTAAAAAAAGGAAAGAAGGAAAATCTCTTTCCAGTTACAAATGGAGGGTGCAGTTGGGAGAAAGATAAGTCATAGGAAGACCATCTGAAGGATATTGTGAAGAGAAATTCTGACAGCTCATATTAGGTGATGGAAACAAAGATGGTGATTGAAGACAATGGATCAGAAACCCAAAGTGTATTAGGAACTCAAAGTAGAGATATGGGGAGAATATCATCCATGGCTATAGAACAAGATGGGCTGAAGGCATGTTTTCATGCATCTAGAGAATGGGAGGGACTTAAAATATCTGGAGCAAAGTTTGTTTCTTGGGAGTGATGGTGTTGGAGAGTCAGGTAGAGAACAGACTATGAAAATCCCTTTGTGTGATGCTGAGGGTAAAGAAGAATGCCCGAAGGACTTTGAATTGGACATCATAATCAGAAAGGGAGTCTAAAGAAGTCTTCCCGGAAGTATGGAGGATGGCCTTTGTGGAAGGAGGCATGAGATAGTAATGGGAGTATAAACTAAGGTCATGGCTATGGAAATGAATAGGAGGGATTATATCCAATAAATATGAAAGAAATGGACTCATCAGTGTTTGGTCATTGATTGCATGCAGAGAGTGAAAAAGAAGGTTGCTCAGGATGAATCTGTGGTTTCTGTTTGAGACAGACAGGGGGATAATAGTGTCACCTACTTAGATGGGCACCACATTAGGAGGAGATTGTGAAGAAGATGTGGAGTTTGATTTGTTTAAACTTCATTTCTCAATACCTCCTCATTGACATAACTTTTTCTATTTCTCCACTTGACATCCATGGCCTATTGTTTCTGTTAGTTGTTTGGTTGCCTTTATTATGAACAAAAGTACATACCTGTTCATCTCTTGCTCCATGACTCCTATGAAATTGAGAAACAGATATTTTTCAGGAAAGCCTTTTAATTATCTTTCATTTCACGTGATCCAAGTGATCCAAGAGACTGTTTAGCATGGATGCCTAGTTAAGAAATTATTAGTAAGAAACATGATTTTTTGGGGCATGGCAATATGGAAATTTATTCCCGCCAAATAATCAATGCTGGTTTCAACCTGGCAGGAGTTTTCAAAGACTGAGGAATGGAGTCTTTTTTGTTTGCCGAGAGAGGGCTATGCCTTTCTCTTTGTTATAGAGTCACTCAAGATTGGCATGTTGTATTTTAATCAGTCTATGTAAGTAAAATCATTGCAGTTTTAAGCCTAAAGTGGACATTAGGGGTTACCTAATCCCCTGGCAAAATCTTCAGAATATTTCTCTTTCGGGATGTTGTTATATATATTATATCCCTGGAATCTTCTCAAAGCATTGAATCAGTGGTTGAAACACCAGTAGAGATCTATAGTCACATTTCTGGCATATTCATCTTTCATTCATCTATGAAAAAGTTTTAAAGTGCTTAATTGCAGACTCCAGCTGCAGAGTACTTAACTAGTATCATGTACAGTCCATGGATTTAAACTTCTGGTCTCAACCCAGATCTATTAATTTGTAGAATTTGTAGTATAAATAAGTCATTTTAACCAGGCTGACTCTTGATTTCATCATCTATGTCAGGCTCTCTTGATATTCAATTAAATGTTATCAATCTGAATAAATTCTACTGTCTTGAATTGCTAATGAATGTATACAATAAACATTTATGGAGCACCTTCTATAGTCTGAGTTCTGGACCAGGTTACTGAATTTAATACATGATTCTTCTCCAAAGAGAAGTCTTGAGCTGATGAGGGAAATAGACAAGAGAGCAGGCAATAATAAATCAATGTGAGACATGCAAGTATCCACACAAAGTTCTAATGGAGCAGACCATACAAGACAAGTGATCTCAATTGAGAATTCAGTATTGAAGTGAAATAGTCCATGCAAAGAAAAGAAAAGAGGTTTTTTTTTTTTGTTCGGTTTTGAGAGGGTAGGGAAACCAACGAAGTAAGTCTTACCCAAAGTAGGACTCTAGCTCACCTGATCCAGGGCTAGAACTCACGAATCATAAGATCATGACCTGAGCCAAAGTCAGATACTTAACTGATTTAACCACCCAGGTACCCCCAAAAGAAGTGTGTTTATAGAAGAACAAAGGGAAGAAAGAGGAAGACAATATAAAACAACTGTTAAGTTGGTTGAGTTAGTTGCTGAGTAGTGTGAAAGGCTAGACAAGTGGGCAGAGATTATATTATAAAGGGTTTTATATTCAAAACGAAGGAGTCTCTGACAGCTTTAAGTCCTATGTGTGAAATCTTAAAATTACCAAAGAGGCGGGTTGGGGCAGGGGGGATATTACAATCTCAAAACAATAAGCTTTTATTCTCTAAAAGAAAACTTTTACCTGGAAAAAATATGATAAAATATAGACTAGAAATTCTGAAATGTGCAAATTGTTCTTGAATTATGAGCAATATAACAAACTTAAAATTACTGTCATCATAATAACTTTAAAAAAAGAGAGGGGAAGACTCTGAATGTTGTCCCTTTGAGCCCCTCATCATAGAAGATAACTCCAGTCATGCCTGATTCTCCATCCTAATGATTGTAGTTTCCTTCCTCAAGACCTACTTGATAAAATACTCTTGAAGTTCTGAAATGCAAGAAAATCTCCTTCAAAACAGTGATGCTAAGAAAGCTGGAACTCATCCTAGAAGCTGGGGTGAGGGAGAGCGGCTATCAGCCCCATTTCCAATGTTCCTGTGTTCGGACGCCCAAAGGAACGTTGGCTCTGCTCACTGGCCTTTTGGTAGTAGGCACACTGCCCCTCTGCACTTTTGGTCAAAAGGCGTGAGAGGGATTTTGGCATCTTGCATTGTAAGCACATATTATATTCATTTGAAGAATTTTGAATTTTTCCTGCTCATATTAACTGCTCAGCAGTGGAATTAGCTGTTAAAAAGCATATACACTGGCGGTCAGTCTGGGGAAGAAAAGATTTCTTACCTTGATCTCTAAGACTATTCATTCCTTGGAGGTTTGCCCATCCAAGACTCTACAGTAGGATGAAATGAGTCATTTCTTTAAAACTAAGAAACGGTCTTGAGTGCTATAGGGAAGAATATGCAATGGTTATTAATATTCAAGTGTCCGAGAGTGTTTATAAAGGAGAATTGTGAGGTTTGTGATCCTTATTCAGAAAACAAAAAATGTAAATAATTACTTTAAGGGATGATGAGAAGACAAGGCGAAAAGGAGAGAAACAGAGAGGTTAATAGGTGGAGAAGATTGATTCTAAACCAAGCACTCAGGAATCTCAGTTCTATTTTTGGTTTTCTTTTATACATCTTGCACTTTGCCCTAAAGTAAAGGACTTACAAAATTTGAGGCGAGCTTTTCTATTCATAATGAGTGAGCGTGTATAGAAAGAGGCAAAAAGTTTTCTCAGTTGAGTACACTTGATATTTCTATAGAATAATAACACACAGCTCTAGGGAATGCATTTCATGGCCATTCAAAGGAAGGTGTGATTTAATATAAGTTGTGATTATTTATTACCAAGAGGTACAAGAACAAACAAATAGAAGTTATGTTTTCCATTTCTTCTTCCAGTCTCAAATGGCTTTAAAAAATTTGTTTTACAAACATACATAATGTACACACAGTACAGGGGATTCTATCAATTGGATACAGCAGTTGTGGTGAGACCAGAGGCCCACTAAAAGGTTGCAGGTAACAAAAGTGGAAAATTATGTATGTGATTCTGAGAAAATGCTAAGTTAGCCTGTATACTTGAGTGCCTTGAATCGTTTGTCCTTCTGGTTCTACTTCTTAAGAAATCTGTGCACTCTGACACTTTCTGTGAAGTTCTTGAGTTTCAGTGAGATTCCTAATCTTCATTGTCATGCTGTCTTTAGAGTAACTTGTCCCTTTCCCTGTCTGTATGAGTTTCTGTGGCTTAAAATATAAAGAACCTATATAATACAATTGGATGTATAGGATCAACCCTAGATTCTAGGCTTCTAACAGGGATATCACATCCAAATTCTTACTGTTTTCTTTTTTTTATGTTTGTTTGTTTATTTATTATAAGAATGAGAATGAATGGGGAGGGGCAGAGAGAGAGGGAAAGAGAGAATCCCAAGCAGGCTCTGCAGTGTCACCACAGAGCCCAACATCGGGCTTGATTTCACACATGGTGGTGACATCATGACCTGAGACAAAATCAAGAGCCGGACACTCAACCAACTGAGCCACCAAGACATGCTTGCTTGCTGTTTTCTGTGTGTTGCTTGTACTTGCCATGATCCTGAGTAGCTCACCTTTTCTCTAGGTCCAGTCCAACTTCCATCATTTTCATACAGAGTAAGGCAACTATGATAGAGATGTTCTCTAGAGTAGTCTCCAAGTACCTTTCCAAAGCTGTTATGCCTCGAGCACTTCCTTTAACCTTTAAGCATCTGCCTTGCATATGGTCCTCTTGGGCTGCTCTTGGCAAAATATTTGGAAGGAGATCTGGAACTTGGTTGTGTTTAAGTGAAAAAAGGAAGGATCTGTTTCTGCATTAGGCAGGAACAGTAACCTAATACAAGTATACCATTGAAAACCCCTATGCCCTGCTCTTCCTTCATGGCCCCTTGTGGCCCCTTTCTTTTTGATATATTACCTTTGGCAATCCCGTTGTTCCAGGACATGCCAATGAAGTTGGCTGAGTCTGACATTTTGGAAGATTGGCTTTTGGCTGGAATTTCTCTGACCTGTTGATAAATGCAGTGGTCATTCTGAACTGTATGCTCATGTGAATTCTCTGTATCTCAGAGGTATTATGTCTAGTAAGCAACTTCTCATAAATTTTATCTGTACAGTTATTTTATGAATTCATTACAAATATACTCACATTAATGCTGTTTCAGGCTTTGATTTGTTATCCATTCTAATGTTGCCTAGCAACAAGGGAATGCCCCAATTTGTAACTCCAAGGAGTTCATGGTACCAAATACACATATCATTTATTTTCATTGAGCCAGCCCTAGGTAGCGTTTTGTAGTCAGATGTTAGAAAGTGTTGTTTTACAGATGGGAAATGGAGAGCTGGTAGCTGGCTTTTACTAATAAGTGACTGATGAACATTAGTAGAAACTTCATATTTAGATTCTTAATCTAAATTGTGTTGTTCCAACAAACTATGTTGCATTTAACTTTATTTGCATTATAAGTGAAGTAACTATCCTAGGTTGCCACTTATTAAATAGTATACGTAACCAGGTCATAGGCTATACATTTCAAGTTATTAAATTATGATAGGAACAGAGCATCTTAATGTGGTAGGTAGAAATGACCAGTCACAATAGGTCTGAAAGAAATTAATTTATAATTTATTTTGAATATACAAACAGGATTACTGTACCCTGAGCTCTTGTAGATATGAGCAGCATATTACTGGTTGCAGTATGGCATACTCCAGTGGCAGGAGGTAATTGGACAAGAAAAATATGTAGACTAAGAAAATGACATTTTCTTTCTTGGGGGAGAGGGGTCATTTTTAGCATAGACAAAATAATATCTTCCCAAAAGAACATTTTGTGGTAGACACCTTCCTTCTATTAAGCCATGTGACATCTAGTGGCGTTCATTTACTTCCTTTGTGGTGATTCTAGCCCTGATCCTAGACTGGACAACACTTAAGTATCAGCATTAAGTGAAAAGGGTTCTTGTTAACACATCTTAGTGACTGCTGTGTGTTTAAGTCCTTGTAGATGATGGTCGTGCGTGGTTGCCAAGTCACTGAAGAGACAATATTAGTATGGTGACCTTTGGCACAGATGGAACTGCAGGACTGAGTTCCTTCTTATCCCTTGCATGCAGAGAGTATGAAGCTCATTTACACTGAGAAGGGTAAATTCTAACCAGGAAGAATTGGTAGTCTTAGATTGTTGCTTTTTGAAATCATCCTGACTGATGGGTTTCCAAGCCAGAAAAGTTAACAGCCTCCCATCCTCTCCCCAGTTACTTTCACTGTTAGCAGCTGTTTCAGAAAGAAAATATATAGTGAGTAGTTCTAATAGTTAAAAAAAAAAAGGCATTTTAAAAATTGCCATGCGTTTTAATATCATCCTGAATGTATTTTTCACCATTTTATGTAACCATAGAATAGTATTCTCTCTCCTCTCTGATGATGTGTCCTCTGTTGCATAAATTGGGAAAAGCCCCTACAATACCTATATAAGATTAGATCCTAGAGCATTTACACTTTGCATCCTAGGAAACCATTTTATACACTGGATAACCATTTTTAAAGTACTGAGTAAACAGACTCTCTTCCCTGCTTTCATAGCTGTGGTTTCTCAGGAATGAGTTTGCTTCATTCTAATATTGCCATAATCATAATCATTTCACTGACCAGTAGTGAGCATCTTCTATGTCCAAGCACTGATCCAGCCTCTTGACCAGTAGTACTATCCTACTCTTGACACCAGTCTTTAATGTTCATGCTATAATACAGTACTTAGAGATGAGAGAAGCTTGGCTTATGGTAACATTCTAGTGGGACTCATATTTGACATCACTGCTGTCCGATCTGAAAACCCATGCTCTTTCCTTTTACCATATCCTGTGAATATGTATCAAGTTTCTCTCTTGTCTGTGGATAGAAGGCCATCTATTTTTCAATTTAAGCTTCTTATTTATTTATTTATTTTAGATGATATTTACCTATAGTACACTACAGAAAAGTTCTCTGGGTTTCTGCCCTGGAATAACATTCTTTTTGTCAAAGGAAAAAGAGAATATGCATCAACTCTTCCCTCCCCCTTGGAAAGCCTTGTTGGGAAAAGAGAAAGTAGAAGACCACAGGTTTAGGACACTCTGCAATTTATCCAAGGGCTTCTAAATGTTCAAAGAGAGCAACAGAGAGATGATTTCCTTCAGAAAGAAAATGAGAAGAATTCAAGATTTTATTTGATTACGTTGGATTCATGAAAGGAAAAGGGTTCCCCCAAATGGAGAGAGTGCAGACCAAGTGGCACATTGTACTATCTTAATGGTATTTAAGAACAGAAGTATCTGATACTCAATTTGAAGATGTATGCACTGCCTTGATGTCACCTCTACTTACATGATCCTGAACTCTAACCATGTGTATCAATCATATCCTTGATGTGAGAGAGAATAGAGGGGAACTGACAAAAGCAGCTTTTGATGATAAAACCAGGAGCCAAATGCAGTCAAAGCAAACTGTGGGAGGAGAGGAGCTAGATTTGGAAGGATAGAATTTTCTTGGAGAAATACAAAGATTTTTGATTCTTGACACCTACTTACATTAATTAGACCAAAGAGATTTATCATTTCTGAAAAACATTCTAATCATATATCACTCACTTTAGTTCCATATTTGAACACACTGTTGGAACAAAATCACCTCTACTTTCCTGATCGTAGAAATGAACAAAAGACATTGTATAAAATAGTACATTTATCGTAATTATTGGCAGGTACAATTATCACCTTCATTATGAAATAGGATTACAACTGAATGTACAAGTTGACAAATGTGAAATAGTTTTTCCAAGAATAAGTGAGTATCGAAGCATTTGAAAGTCTCCAAAACCTCAGAGAAGCCTAAGTGGGAGCTCTTCCAAAATAATTGTAATAACAAGTTATCATCATAGTACTCTGAAATATATGCAATTAACAAAACAATTGCTCATTCCATAAATATTTATTGAAGCTCACACTTCTAGCTGTGATATGGGATATAGGAAGATTGTAAGATTTAGAATCACCCGTAATGGAACTTATATTCTAGTATAAGGAACAAAAGCAACATGCAGAAACTAAGATTGAACTGAGTTAACAAGTATGTGGTATTCACTCAAGTAGAGGGTGATCAGTGGGAACTTCATGGAGGAAGCCAACACTTGGATGTACTCATAAAGGGCTTGGACAAGTAGAAAAGGGAGCCTCTCCATTCATATCGTATAAGCAAAGTCACATTAGTGGTATTTTATATGATGTGCTTGAGGATCAGGGGAGAACAAGGCCGACGGTAGGAGAATGTATATGAAAGAGTGAAAAACAAAATGAAAGAATAGAGTGAAGGTGGATCCTAGAGGGAATTGAAGTCTAAGGTGAAGGGTTTAGGTGATTTAAGAGAATGATAACTGGCATGATATTTTAGGGCTCTAGGAAATTAAATGATGCAAGATTCTATAAATGCAAAGCTAGAGACAGAGACAAGTAAAGCTGGGAGCCCAGATCAGAGGAAGACAAGAGGCATCATTTACAGCCTATTTAAGAATATCCCTGATGCAAGCATGGGTTCCAGTGAGCTTCATTTGTGATCTTGGATTCCACGTTGGACCTTTGGACTGAAGACTTTGCAGCAAAATCAACCTATACTTTTTGTCTTCTAGTAATGAACAGGATACTTACCCTATTACTTCTTTTAAATGGTGATAAACACGGGGCACCTGGGTGGCCCAGTGAGTTAAGCATGTGGCTTGAGCTCAGATCATCATATCATGGTTCATGAGTTCAAGCCCCGTGTCAGGCCCTGTGCTAACAACTCAGAGCCAGAAGCCTGCTTCAGATTCTGTATCATCCTCTCTCTCTGCCCCTCCCCTGCTAGTGCTCTTTCTGTCTCTCTTTCAAAAATAAACCAACATTAAAAATTTTTTAAATGGTGATAAAGACAATTTGCCCACCCATACTATATACTACACTGATAGTCCAGACTGATGTCATGGAGACCAAATAGCCCATGATGAACATTGGTTCCAGTAAAACTGATTAGTCGGTTCCATTAAAACAAGAAGTGATTGTGGCTTAATCCAAATAGAGTTAAAGTTCAAACCCAGCATGAGGAAATTGGAGAAATGAAAACAGAATTTCTGATTTAATAGATTTTAAAGCTCAGTCTTTACAACATTACAAATAGTGATGTAATGGCTCAATTTTGGCAAGGGCTAGTTGCCTTAAAGGAAGGTGTATGGTGTTATTTAGAGAAATTTGCAGCAACACAGAAGAGAAGGTTTGAGAATTCCAGTGCATTTTACACAAAAGATGTTGATAATGCGAAAAAGGTATATTGACAGTGTGAATTTATAATAAGTTGTGGAGTATTCTTATTTTTTCAGAAGAGTGTTTCAGACCTGGAGAGGGGAGTAATCCATTAAGAATCAGTTAATAGGAAGACAATGGGACATGGATGTCAAGGACAAAGTTAGGCATGAACTTAAGTTAGATGTTAGCATAGGTAAGTGTGGCTTGGTGTCATATGATAGATTAGAAGATTCTGTTTGGTTCACTTATGAGAAGGGCAGTTGATAATATCTTATATTTTTTCCCTTCTGTGATGTCACAAAGAACTCTAACTTTCCAGTTGTGGACTTGGGCAGTCTAAAATTCCTTTTGGATGAAAAAAAAATGTGTACCACTTAGACTCAACTTCATTTAGAGGTGGGGAGACCTCTCTGAGTTAGAATATAAATTAAGTTACTTGGCTTTAGTTTAAAATATGTTATCACTAGCTTTTAAATAAGACTTTATCACTAAGGATATTTCTTCTACTAACTGCAGTGATCCAATGCTTCAGGTATTGAATTTCTTAAGCTGAACAATTTCTGAACATCTAAGAGACAAATTATCTAATATCTTTGTTTTTATAAGTTTTATTTCTGAATTATGTTATACTACCAGAGAACAATGTACTAGGACTGTTTTACTTTATATCTCCATAGAAATTCCTTCCAGGGTTACAGTTTTTAATGTTTTGTCCTCAGATTTTTTTATGGAGATGAAAATAAGAAGTACCACAGGAGGAATCTCTTTTCTACAGAACCGCAGTTGAAGACTTTGTGTGATGCTGTTTCCCTTACACAGTGAATTCCATGATGAAGTTCTCGTAGGACTTAATGCCCAGAAATGACATGCTCTTAGAGGTGATTTTGTGAACTGTCTTTAGTGATCTGTAAATAGCTCATAACCATTCCCATTTTTCCTTGGCTACCAGGGAGCTCACAGCTAAATTTGATTCACAATTAGAATAACAATTGGAGTAACTACCCTAGCCATTTGTTCTGGTACAATTATTGGGTTTCTTTCAGAATAGTTTCTCTTTATTATTCTATTTTCTTAATTATCTTATTATTTATATATTATATTTTAACATGATAGGCTGTGTCACATCCTTTTTGGAAGAGCAGCAGACTATTTTTTATAAGAAGCTAGCCTATAGGTCTAGAAAAGGAAGATACACATTTATTCCTCAAAGCCTACACCAGCCTACCACTCTTCTCCTCTGAGTCGACCATAGGGTTTAAAAGCATCCTTTAATAGATTTCCAAGTGCATAAATTGTGTGATAGATGCAAAGATCATAATTTGCATATCTTCTCATAACATGAGGCTCCAGAAATTTTCCTGATACGCTCGGTAATTTTCATACACCTTTTTATCAGATAACATCCTATAGGGGATGTCCCAATGGCATGGCTGAGTGACATTTGAATTCTTGGACCCTGGGTAGATAGACCCCCTCTCTTGTCACATCATGCACTCAATGTTCCTTTGTTAGTATGAGATCATTTTGATGTGGATTCTAAAGCCATTTGTGGGCTTTTAGATGTGGCTGTTTCTGGCCATATTTTTACTGTCTGTGCTTATGGAAATCAAGTGAAAATCCTGAATTTTTAAAAAAATGTTTTATTTATTTCTGAGAGAGAGAGAGAGAGAGAGAGAGACATAGCGTGAGCAGGGGAGGGTCAGAGAGAGAGGGAAACACAGAATCTGAAGCAGGCTTCAGGCTCTGAGCTGGCTATCAGCCCAGAGCCTAAGGTAGGGATTGAACCCATGAACCATGATATCATGACCTGAGCTGAAGTCGGATGCTTAACCGACTGAGCCACCCAGGTGCCCCCAAAATCCTGAATTTTGAAAGAAGGGAAAACGCCTGGATCTTTCTTCATTTGGCAGTTCAGCTGGTGGTGGTATAGAAATCCTTCCTACTTGCAGAAATCTTGCTTAGACTTTAAGGCTCAACTTTTGTTTTTTTTTTTTTTAATTTTTTAATGTTTATTTATTTTTGAAGAAGAGACAGTGTAAGTCGGGGAGGGGCAGAGAGAGAGGGAGAAAGAATCTGAAGAAGGTTCCAGGCTCTGAGCTGGCAGCACAGAGCTGGACGTGGGGCTTGAACACACGAACCGTAAGATCATGACCTGAGCTGAAGTCTGACCCTTAACCTACGAACCCATCCACACGCCCCAAGGGTCAACTTACTGCATTCTCTGTGAAGCTTTTTCTGAACTTTTTCCCCCTGCCCTTTAGTCCAAGCTGAATTTAATTCCTTACTCTTCTGTTTATACTTAGTGATTTATACATGCTGCTGTTATATCCCTTACAATGTGATGTTGTAATGTATTTTTCTGTCTTGGATAAGTTGTCCTCACACTCTTCTCTTTATTTCATTCTAAAGTCTGTAATCATTACAACTTTTTCACTAATGAATTTAGGCATTATTTTTTTTAACATGAAGATCACATTAAAATTATATAGTATCAGCCATCTATGAGATAGGGCACCATGAGTTCTCTGGACTGTCTTCTTATTTAAAGCCAGAAGCTCTTCTATGAGAGGCTGACTTTGAGGATGGGGCATCTGGGTTATGCCTGACCGTTGGGGGTTTTAAAGCCCAAAGTTTTGAGCCTACATTTCCTTTATTTCTATGTTCTCAGATAATTCACTTCCCTCTATGACTTTTCTTTTCTGAATATAGAGGTACCTTTTCTTAGGCACTAGTTTTGGAGAGAAACAGACTTAGGAAACGTACCATATTGAGATTATTGTTGCAATTACAGAGTAATATATATGCTTTTTCATTTTATTTTCCTTTCTCTTGTCCACATGCTTTCCCTCCCTACTCCTGTTAGGTTTCCTACAGAATATCCTCTTTCTATTTTCATAGTATCTGCCTCTTTAAAAAACCCTTTGAAATGCTACAGTGAAAAATGCTTTTCTTTTCTTAGTGCTATAAGCATGCTCATCTTCTGTTCTCCCATTGTTCCCTTTCTTCTACTTCGTCTCTCATAAAAGTGCGTATGTTCTTTCTTCTTTTTCATGGCCATTATACCCACTGGTATCTTTGATTGTTCTCCTACAATTTATTTCTCTCTCCTCCCCATTTCTCTTAGAAATCCAGTAACAAAATTAATTTCTAAAAAAAAAAAGTTTATTTTTAAGAGAGAAAGAGAGTCAGCATGTGTGAGGTCAGGCAGAAGGAGGAGGGGAGAGAGGGAGAGAGGGAGAGAGGGAGAGAGGGAGAGAGGGAGAGAGGGAGAGAGAAGTCTCAAGGAGTCTCTGCCCTCTCAACTCAGATCCCAACACAGGGCTTCAAACTCAGGAACCATGAGATGGTGACCTGAGCTGGAAGAAAGTTCCACGCTCAACCAGCTGAGCCCCCCAGGAGCCCCCAAATTCATTTTTTAATAAAGTCTTTGCACTGTAAGACATAGATGCATCAAATGCTGAGACCTTATCTTTTTTCATGATCTTTATATTTTAACTCCAATTAAACAAAGTGTATGTTCAGGAAGAGATAGAAAGCCCGAGAAGCATTTGCAAATAAGTAAATTATCACTCAGTAGAATTTTGGAGAATTCTATCCCATTTGGGAAAACCCTGTGGCCAATATGACATGACTTCTATTGGTTAACATGTAGAAAGAATCTTTCATTCTGATGTTAGGAAGCAGACTACAAATACCCTACAATAGGTGACACCTGAGGTCAAAATCACAGTAAAACTGAATGACTGAGAGCACGTTTCGTTATCAGTGGAAGAGAGGCCTTTTAGGGGAGCAGAAAGACACATAAAGAGGAAGCAAGAGATTTCTGACCTACAAGAAAACTTAGCTCAATTGACTGTAAGTCTAAATGAAGAATATAGATCTTTCAGCTGAAACGGTCAGATTGATTCAGTGAGTGAAGTATTAATTGCCCACATTTTACTATTTGTACAGCTGTATAAAAGATCTACGGAAGGCCTGTTTTGGTTAGGACAAACTCCCGCACTCCACAGCCCATCTCTGTGAAGGGGGCGGCAGGGTCCAAAGAATCCTCTTCCAGATTATAGTCAACAGGTATAGTAATGATCTCAAATTCCATTTGAAACACTATCTTTGTTTAGATGATCTCTTATTTCTAGACTAGTTTATTATTAAAAACTAAAACTCCTAGAGTTTTCTCTATGTTAGTAAAAATTTAATTTTTTACAATTTCTTTAGTCTTTTAAACAATTTTAAAGACAACAAATAACATGCATTATTTTTTTAATCACTTGCCCAGAATACATTGATAAAATACTACGCTTCATGTGGTAACTGTCTTTTTGCTATGAAAGACATTAATTTCATTTTACTTTTAGTGCTTGCCCACAGTTCACTTTCAAGAGTGTCCTTCAGACTTGTTAAGTTCAAAGTAAAGAATACATTTCCTTTTGATTTAAAATCTCTATGCTATTGGAGCGTCTGGGTGGCTCAGTCAGTTAAGCATCCTACTTTGGCTTAGGTCATGATTTCACAGCTTGTGGGTTGAAGCCCCGCATCGGGCTCTGTGCTGACAGCTCAGAGCCTGGAGCCTGCTTCAGATTGTGTCCTCCTTTCTCTCTGTCCCTCCCCAACCTGTAAAATAAATATTTTTAAAATTTTTTTAAAAATAAAATATCTATGCTATCATTGGGTATTAATAGTAGAACCAATAGCAGGGTGGCCTGGCACACACTTTTACTGTCCTTCTCCCAGCTTCTCAGTGGAGTGCAAATGTTCCTCATTGTGCTTTTGATGATATAGAGATAACATTTCATAGTTTATAATGCGTTATATTTCACAAAGCTCTTTCACTTTTCATTACATTTAAATCCTCACAGTGCTGTGAGCTAGGTACCATTTTCCACACTGAAGTGCAAAGAAATTGATGTTCAAGGAAGCAATGATTTGGTTGATAGTATAAAGTTAGAGTTAGAGCCAGGACTTAAATCCGTTTCTTCTTACTTTTCTCTCTAGGCCCTTTCACGCCGTTACTTGTTTCCTTGCACTTGCTGTGTTCTAACCAGCAGCTAGTTAGTTCAGCAGCTTCCTGGTTAGTGTCTTCACTGTGCTGCCTTAGTATAGCTAACATTTACTGATAGTCTTCTCTGTGCTTGACACTGCTGGGTATCTACACGTATTACATAATTCTTTTTTTTTTTTTTAATATTTTTATTTATTTCTAGGAGAGAGAGAGAGCGTGAGCAGGGGAGGGTCAGAGAGAAAGGGAGACACAGACTCTGAAACAGGCTCCAGGCTCTGAGCTGGCAGCCAGCACAGACCCTGACGCGGGCCCGAACCCACGAACCGCAAGATCATGACCCAAGCGAAAGTCGGACGCTTAACCGACTAAGCCACCCAGGCGCCCCCATAATTCTTGCAACACCTATGAGGTAGGCAGTGATTTTCTCCACTTCATTAACAAGGAAGCATGGAACTTAAGTAACTTACCCAAGATTACATGACCAATACATGCAATAAGTAGGTCCCAAATCCAGCCAGTCCGCCTCCAATAACTAACTGCATGCTTAACCACCCTCCTCTATTGTCTCTTAAATGGGCAAAAACCATATTTTATAATTGACTTCTCTCATGAACATTAGGATTTGCGGTGAGTTTCTAGGTATCTCTTATGGCAGTAAGAATTTTAACAATCATTATATTGGTACGGTTTCCAAAAAGGGAAATCCCCCCGCCCTGCATCTAGGAGGGTAGGAATTATTGAGTCAGGTATGGGAAGGTATCAAGAATAGTGCTGCTGCCATAAATATACTAACTTTGAGACAGAGATTGGAGTATTTCAGTTATTCAGTCAACTGTGCATATATTAAATGGTTGTTCTGTTCAAGGGCTGTGATACGCACTTGGGTAACATGAACATGCAGCTTACAATCAAACGAAAGAAACACTTGAACAGATACTTGGTAAATCACTAAAAGGCACAAAGCATCATGGAAAGACATGAAATTCCTTTAATATGGAGAAAACATGGGAGGCATGATTGAACCATTAGCATTAAAGTTAGTCTTAGGGTAAAATAGAGGAAAAAGCAAATTATAACACATGGTATAATTGTATATGGGTTCTTTGGTAATACTTCATCAAGTATAAAGTGTTTAGAACTTATTCCATGAGTCAATGGGGACTTCATTATGAAAATAAAGTGTGTCCACTTTAAAGCACACTGTACATTGCATGTTAGGAGCTACCACATTGACATTTGTTGGAGATAGGTTCTTGTCGGTATAAACTGGGAGTATTAGGAGGATAAGTCTTTCCTATTTCAAAGGATCAATTGTTTGTAGTCATTTATGTATACTTTTTGGTAAGCACAAAATATTCATTTTGATTACTGTTACAAGTACAAATTCTGAATAAATTTCTCAGACTTTCACTTTGCTTATTAAGGAGGGCAGTATAAATCATTTTATTTTTAAAGTTTATTTTGAGACAAAGAGAGTGAGCAAATGGGGGATGGGCAGAGAGAGAGAGACAGAGAGAGAAGCAGAGGGACAGAATCCAAAGCAGGCTCTGAGCTGTCAGCAGAAAGCCTGATGCGGGGCTCAAACCCACGAACCATGAGATCATGACCTGAGCTGAAGTTGGATGCTTAACCGTCTGAGTCACCCATGTGTCCCTAAGTAGGGCAGTATAAATGAGAGTTTCCAATAATTTGAGAGACTTTTTGCTCAGTGGCTCTTTAATACCCCCAACGTGTTTGGCAGTTCTTCCTTTTCGTCACATCATGAGGATTTCTTTATTGAAATAAATTGGTCTTCTACAAGAAAACAACACTGAAAGTATTTTCCAATGGGAATTGATAGGTTTACTGTTAGACTTAGAGTCATGACAACACTATTAAAAAGAAAACATTGTGTTTGAATTTCAGAGCCTCAAGAATATTGTCAAGAGTTTAATGAATTTGTACGCAGCCCCTTTTTGTTAAATGTCCTCATTACGCTTAAGCAACCCTGCACTCATTTCTTCTCCATCTTACCTGTGTCTGCTGAGCAATAAAGCCAAATAAGCTTGAATTACGTGTCTATCTTTTCTATAGGACTCCTTGTGGTCAGAATCAAGTTGTCCCCTAGTTTTAACTTAGTGGATGTACATTATTTTGACCTATGCTGAAGAAGGAGTACAACTTGGTACCCAAAGGATGCACTGACTGAAAGTACTCATTTCCTGTGATACGCCCGCATTCGCTTTCAGGGAACCTACAGGAGAGGGCTTGTTGCCTGTGTTTGACTACCACAATCTACCTTTGGTAAAATTCAGCAAGTAGGTTCACTGGTAATTTCTCCATAGGAACCCATTTCAGTTAATTCACAGGTTTTGTACCTAACATTATTTGGTCTTGACTTTGTGGAAAGCACTGAGTTAAAGAGGATAACAAGATGAGTGGGATGGTCTCTTCCTTCTGGGAACTTGCACTCAAATTAAGAAACAGATATATGAGAACTATAACAAGATAGATATAATATGATTATAATATAAGACATGTTAGAATAAATGCTATATAGGGTTGTAAATAAAGGGCTCTGGGAACAACAAAAATTGAGCACTCTCAATTTTTTTCTATAACAGTTTCTGATTTACAGAAAAATTGCAAAGATAATACAGAGAATTCTCGTATATGGTATACTCAGCTTCCCGTATTAAAAACATCTTACATTTGTATGGTATATTTGTTACAAACGATGAATAAATACTGAATATACTTTATTTTTAACTACAGTCCATATTTTTTTTTTCAGATTTCCTTAGGTTTTACATTGTGTCCTTTTTCTTTTCCAGGGCCCCATCCACGGTGCCACATTACATGTAACTATTAGCTTCCTTTGGCTCCTCTTGGCTGTATCATTTTGTCAGATTTTCTGTGTTTAAAGATCAGTTTTGAGGAATACAGGTCAGATATTTTTCAGAATGCCCTTTTATTGGAAGTTGTGATAGTGTTTTTTAATATTAGACTAAGGTTATGGGTTTCAGAGATTATGGAAGATCATAAAGGTCAAGTGCCATTTTCAGTGCATCAGTCAAGTGTACATACTTGCAGTTGACTTAACACTTGATGCTGACCTTGATCATCTGGTTCAGATAGTATCAGAGTTCTCCACCATGAAGTTAGTGTGTTTCTCTTTTCCATACTGTTCTTTTTGGTGGGGAGCCACTGTGTGCAGCCACCATTTAAGAAGTTGGGGGTTCTTGTCCACCTCCTTGAGGGTGGAGCATCTGGCTTCATTGTTTGGATTTCTTCTCTGTGGTAAATTTGTGTCTTCCCCATTTATTTACTTATCATTTAATTATTTAGATCAGTATAGACTTACAGATTCGGTTTATACTTTTATTTATAATCCAGGAGACTTTATTGCTCGTATTACTCCACTGTTGGCCTTTGGCTCCTGAGCCCTTTTGACAGTTCCCATCCGTGTAAGGTTGTTGTGGTAGTGGAATTTTGGGTTTTTTTGAGCACTTTCTTACTTTCTAGAATGACAAGACTCACCAAGCTTGTCTTGTGTGTTTCCCACCTAGCCCTCAAATCAGCCAGTTCTTCAAGGAATCGTCATACCTGTAATTGAAGAATAGTACTGAAGCCAAATTCTAGAATGCTTGTTGCGACTGGCAACAAGCTTCTCTCAGCTGACAAAGCAAAGAAATACATGTGTACATACTAACTCACCTGTATACACTTAATCTATAAATGTTTCTGTATGTAACCATTTCTATGTGCATTAAGCTGAGCGTGAGTTCATACTGATGTCTCCAACTCTCACCTATGACGACGTGGTTTACTCTGGCCTCCTCCTCTGGTTTCTTTGTGAACTCCTACTCCAACACTGAGGAGCCTGGTTTCTGCCATCCTCCATGCACTTACATGATTGTTAAATTCTTGCATACATATATACATACATAGCAGAGGAAAAGCTTTAATCTGTAGGAAAAAAAGAAAGAAAAACACATTATCAGCTAGAGTACTGGGCTTATGTGCAGTTCCTTTTGCCCTTGGTCTTCTCGATTCTACTTATTTCCAAAATTGCTTAACAACTTTTGTTTCAATCCCTTTCTGTGAGGTTGATTCATATACTTGTAATATAGTTAGATTCTTCTGGCATAGTCTGCATTCTGCTCTGGGTTAAATGCTTATTGCAAGTTCTAGGGCAACTTCTAAACAAAAATAAAAGAGTAAAAATGCAGTGATACAAGAAATCAGTAGGGATATAAAGTCAGTAAGTTGTCCTGAGCAACACTATCAATCAACTTGGTCTAATTGCCATGTATATGCAATTACATCCAACAACAGAGTACACATTCTTCTCAAACTCACATGGAATGTTCCTCAAGTAGACCATATTCTAGCCCATAAAACATGCCTTAAGAAATTGAAAAAATTGGAAACCACTTTTAGGAACTTTTCTGAAAAGCATAAAAAAGGGATAAACAAATGAAACATGTAGATGAAAGAAAAAGTGAAATAGAGGGCAGATGTTACAATGTTGATATCCAAAAAATAGACATTCTAGAAGCAGCAAAAAAATAATTAAGGATAAGATATATTTGGAGGGTATTACCTTCTTATAATATTTGATGTATATATACATATATTCATATATATATTCATATATATATGTATGAATTCAAATTGAAGGATTTCCTAATGGAAAGAATAGAATTAATAAAGAAAAAACTGCCTACATATAGACACATCACTGTGAATTTTAGGACCTCAAAAGTAAAGCAAATAAATGAAAATATTCCAGGGGAGAGGGAGTAGGTCATCTGCAAAGGAGCAAAAAATTAGATCGCTATATAACATTTCTTACCAGTTATACTGAATATATGGTGGCAGTGTATTCTTAAAAGACACTTTAAATATGGATATTTATATACTGCCAAATATAATTTAGATGTGTAGATGAAATAGACTTATTACTAGTTTGATCACTTAAAGTGTGCTTTGAAAATACTGTCACAGGTGGGGTATCCATGCAGTGGAATATTATTCAGTGAAAAAAAAGAATGAGCTATCAAGCCACAGGAAACAGAACTTTAAATGTTACATGGCTAAACAATAGAAGCCAGTCTGAAAATGTTAGATACTGTAGAATTTAACATACATGATGTTCTTGAAAAGGCAAAACCATAGAGGTCAGTGATTTTCAAGGGTTCAAGGGGAGGCAGTAGAGGCAGGGATGAATAGGTGGAATGTAGGGTATATTTATGGTCGTGAAGCTCTTCTATGTGATACTGTAGTGATGGATACATTTCATTTTGCATTTACTAAAACCAGTAGAACTCTACAACACAAAGTGGACCCTAATGTACATTATGGACTTTAATTAATAATGTGTCAGTGGTGGGGCACCTGAGTGACTCAGTCAGTTGAGCGTCTGACTTAGTTCGGCTCAGGACATGATCTCACGGTTTGTGGGTTTGAGCCCATGTTGGACTCTGTGTTGAACGCTTGCTCAGAGCCTGGGTCTTACTTCGGATTCTGTCCTTCCCTCTTTGTCCCTCCTTACTCGCACTCTGTCTCACTTTGTCTCTCAAAACTAATGCAAGATGTTAATAATAGAAAATAAGCTGGCAGAGGGAGAAGGAGTATATTGAAAGTCTCTATTTTGGTTTCAGTTTTATTGTAAACCTAAAACTGTTCTAAGAACTAAAGTCTATTGATTAAAAAGTTCTGCAGAAAAAAATCTAGGAGATCACAATAAACTATGATGATTATAGCTGAGAAAACTACTCCTAAGATTTATTTGTAAGTAAACAATAACCAAAAGAGAAAAAGTATGTCTAAAAATTTATCTAGATCAAACCTTTTTGATGATAAAAATGTGGTGTATATTGTATGTCAACTATACTTCAAATAAAATATGTGATATAATAGAATGGGGTGGGAATGTGGGAGAAAGGGCATAGAGAGTCCTCTGAGGGATCAGAATGTGCTAGAAAACTTGTCTTGAGGGCAATATAAAATCAGATTTATACATAAGGATGGTAAAGGGAAGTAATCAGGTATTTTCTTAATAAAATGGGAGTAACTAAGGAGGAATAAAATTTGAAGTTAGTTAATAAACCTGAAGAAGAAAATTCGATATGTCCAGTGAAAAGAAGCAAAGGGAAGAGAGAGAGTATGGAGGGAGGAAGGGAGGAAGGGAGAGAGGGAGGGAGGAAGGGAGGACGGGAGGAAGGAAGGAAGGAAGGAAGGAAAATATAAAGTAAGAAGGGAAAGGCTAAGGGGAAGGAATGGAAGGGGGAGGAGGGAGAAGGAAGTAAAGGAAAAAGGAAGGAAATCAAAACAAAGTAGAGGATGAATGAGAAGGTAGTATAGCTATTCTGTAGATTGTATGAATTTTGGGGAAGGGGCTGGTGAGACCTCACACCAGGGCCAGGTGCTGAAGAGTTGTGTACCCTCAAAAAACTTAGGTTTTCCCTGAATTTCCTACTTGATAGCCAATGGAAGGCATCTTAGATCTTCTTTGATGTGTTTTGTTGAAGTTTTATGCAGTATGTGGACAATCACATGTGAGCCATCCCTATAGAAATGGTGAGATTGGTCAAGAATGAGTGAATGACAGATTTGCAGGAGAAAAATGTAGGGGCAGTAACTTTCAATTTTAGCAAAATGATAATTACTGAAAGGCAGACATCTTAAGAATCTGATGTAACTGCCAGCCTCAAGTATTGGTATCAAGTTATGTTATTGAACGATGATTCTCAACAGATATCAAAAGCAATTTTACATGTCAAGATTCCTTATTTATCTTAAAATATTTCAGAAGCAATTGGTGTGATACTTTAGACACTTGACTGACAGTAAAAGTTGTCTACAGTAATTCAAATGCCTCCTCAGAGTGAATGGGCAGAAACAAAATGTTCAGTGAGATGAGTGTTAAATTATTATTATCTAGTAGAAAAATGAGCTGAACCACTTTCTTTGACTGCTGTTATATAACTCCATAAGCTGATACCATTTTCGTTTCATTTTTTTCTGCTTGTGCTCGAATTTTTCAATACAATCTATGTCATTAAAAGGAGTATTAAAAGGAGTTTTTGAGTTTCCATTCATCAGAAATTTTTTTGTTTTAATTACTTTACTTAACATATTAAAATCCTTTCTCTGTCACCCTCTGTCTCCTGTTCAGTACTTTAGCCTACATATTTGTCTCTTTATACTTTGGAAGCATGCACAAAGGAATAAAGTAGGGAGTTTTGTGGCATTTATTCAGAAAACTATAATTACCTGAAGATAATGAATCCATACATTTAGGAACAAAACCACTTAGAGCTGTATTTTATATTCATTATTTCAGTTGGTTATTTGTATGTACTTCAGGTGAGTGTGGATGTGTGACCACCCCAGCTCTGGTTCTGGGAGATTTAGGAGTCCCCCTCTGTCAGTATCGATAAGTGACCCTAGTTGGAGGGTGTGGGAAAGGTGGGTTCACCCTCGTGAGTGTGGACATGTGACCACCCCAGCTCAGGGTCTGGGAGATTGAGGGTCTCCCTATGTTGATATTGGTGAACGATCCTAGGTGCAGGGTCTGGGATATTTGGGGGTCCTCCTGTGTCAGGGCGAATGAATTATCCCAGGAGTAGGGTCTGGTCGGGGAGGGGGCACAGTGGTGTTATGGACGTGTGACTCCTTCAGCTCAGAGTCTGGGAGATTTGGGGGACCCCCATTATCAATAGGGGTGAGACCTCAGGTGTACAATCTGGGACAGGTTGTGGTCACCCTTGTGAATGTGGACATGTACTCGGGGGTTTCCTTGTGTCAGTATGGCTGAGTGACCCCAGGTGCAGTGTTTGAGAGTTTCGAGTTGTCTTGTGTCAGAATGGATTAGGGACCTGCGGTACCGTGTCTGGGAGATGTGGGATCACACCAGTGAGTATGGACATGTGACAACTTCAGGTCATGTCCTGGGAGATTTGGGGGTCCCCCTTTGTTAGTATGGATTAGTGGCCACAGAGGCATTATCTGGCTGATTCTGGGGTCCCCCTGTGTCACTGAGGATGAGTGACTTGAAGTGCAGGATCTGGGAATATAGGGGGACTATAATAACCCACTGTGTTAGTATGGATGAGTGACCCCAGATGCAGGGTCTGGGAGATTTGGGGTCCTTCTTTGTCAGGATGGATTAGTGACCTGAGGTACAGGGCCTAGTAGAGGTAGGGTCACCTTGGTGCATGTGGGTGTATGAACACCCCAGCTCATGGTATGGGAGATTTGGGGGTCCTCCTACACATTTGTATTGATGAGTAGTCCTAGGTGCATGGTCTGGGAGATTGGGGGGATCCCTCTGTGTTAGTATGGCTGAGTGCCCCCAGGTGCAGGCTCTGGAGGTGGTGGGGTCACCCTGGTGAGTGTAGCGGATGTGTGACCACCCCAGTTCAGTGTCTGGGAGATTTGGAGGTCACCCATTGTCAGTGTGGATGAGAGATTTTAGGTTTGGGATCTAGGAGATTTAGGGGTCTCCCTGTGTTAGCATGGGTGAGTGACCACTGGTACAGGGTCTGGGAGAGGTGGGGTCACCCTGTTGACTATGGACATGTGATTGCCCCAGCTTGGCGTCTGGGAGATTTGGGATCCCCTTTGTCAGTATGAATGAGTGACTGTAAGTGCAGTGTCTGGGAGAGGTTGGTTCACCCTGTTGTGTGTGGATGTTCATGACCCCAGCTCAGGGTCTGGGAGATTTGGGGCCCCCCCTTTGTCAGTATGAATGACTCACTACAGGTGCAGTCTCTCGAAGATTTCAGGGATGCCCTGTGTCACTGTGGATGAGAGACTCCAAATATGGATGGATTGCATTTCTTGGATGTTCACTGACTTCCTAGTTTGATTGTGGCTATGTGTATTTAAATTTAGTTACCTTTGAATCCTAGTTTGACTATGTATAAAGTGACTGGGAAGTATTTGTTGAGTGTCCTCACCTGTGATGTACTCTGGTCACAAAAATGCTAATAACCCGTGAATTCTTCAAAAATAGAAGACACTCCTGTGTCATTCTTTGCATGGATCTAACACTGTTATTTTTTTGCAAAAACTGAATGTTATTGAAATATCCTGGCAAAAAGGTCATTGTTGTTTAGGCCTTGTGACTCTAGAAAAGACATAACAAAAACACATATATTAGAGTTTCTAGAAATGGCCCCCAAATTCTACATGGCTAATCTCCAGAATCTTTAAATGTGGTGAGTTATCACTCCCTTATGTTATGTGGCACAGTTGACCACATTTAAAAGGAGAAGATTATCCCAGTGGACCTAATTTACTTACATCAGCTGTTAAGAGCAGAGATCATTCTTGTGCTAGTGGCAGAAGAAGAAAGAAGTGAAAGTGGACGAGTTCAAAGTAGAAAGGATTTGACCTGAAAAATGAAAGGGTCTTTAAGAAGGATGTCGGTGGCCATCAGTTACTGAAAAAGATTCATAGCTGACAGCTAGCGAAGAAAACTGGTTCTCAGACCTAGGGCAACAAATATCTGAAATTGGACAATAATCTGAATGAGCAACCTGAAGTGGCTCCCAGATGGGAGCCCTGCAGGTCAGCACCTTGATTCTGACTTCGTGATACCTTGAGTAAAGCCCAGTTGAGCCAGCCAGGACTTCTGATCTTCAGAACTGTGAACTAAGATTTATTTCAAACCAGTAGGGTTTTGATAATTTGTTCTGCAGCAATAGAAAGTGAATACAGTGGGGCACCTGGGTGGCCCAGTCTGTTAAGTATCTGACTCTTGATTTTGGCTCCTGTGATGAGCTCATGGTTCATGGGATCAAGCCTCACCTGGGGCTCTTTGCTGACAGCATGGAGTCTGCTTGGAATTCTCTCTTTCCCCATCATCCCCCCCCCCCACATGTTCCCTCCTTCTTTCTCTCTCTCCCTCTCTCTCAAAATAAGTAAACTTATAAAAAAAGTGAATACAACATTTAAAACAGGTAGCTATTTGTGGTTTGAGATGCCAAAGTGTATCCCATTTCAGTGTTCAATACTTCAGAGTTCCAGGCCATTTTTTCATCCCATTGATACCTTTATTTTGCTTTAAACCAATAGACTTCCTTCCTCAGACATCACAGAAAGGATTATAAGTCTCCTCCTTTGAAAAATCTGTTGTTAAAATATATAGCACATAACTGTTTACTCATAAGGAGTCTTGCAAATCTAACCACCAGCTAAGGTTATAAATCATGTTGCAGGAAGCAAAGTTGGTACTAGAAGCCAAAATGCAGCAGGAATTCCGATCCAGTGACCTTTCCCCTCAAGCTGCACTGCCTCTGATCTTCATATTTTCAGTGACCAAGCAAATAATCCCAAATCTTAAGAGATATTATTTGATCATTTGGCTAATTCTACTCAGAATCTTCCTTAAATGCCTACTGTAGGCAGGGACATTAACTAGATTAAAAAAGCAGCATTATAATAAGAATCTCACTAATATTATAAAACACCAGAGCCAGCTTGCTTATAATGGATAATTAAGTGAAGTCCAGAGGAAATAGGCAGCTTGTTCAAGGTCACTCTTTGCAACTGATAAAACTGAGACCCAAAGAGGTGCAATTATTATAAGTTCAAATTTCCTCAGTCAGTTCATGGCATAGGCAGAAACTACAACCTGAGTCTCTTGATTTCCAATAATTTTTTACACTGAATTGTGATGACGCCAATTCTATAGGGCTTGCCCCCAGACCACTTTGAGAAATATGTTCACAAGTTTTCACTGTACTGCTGACCAGGATATCCATGACTCAGAACAAGACTGTGACATTCTCTGGGGCTACAATTTTTTAAGAGTCATTTTAACATCGATCTGCCTCCCAGAATTGTGTTGAAATTGGCTGGAAGGCAAACCTATGGTGCTACATACCTGAAGGATGGTAATGTGAGGCCATAATGACTCTGCCTAGTCCCAATATGTGTGACTGAACTGTGATTTAGTTCCTTACTCACTGCCCACCCCTGACTCCCAAACCTGCAGGGATTAGGAAGAATACTAGAAGATAGGCTATATCATGAAGATTAAAAAAAAAAAATCTGGGAATAAAGCACCTCATGTGAATCAGAATATTTCTGACCACTATATTTCTTTTGCTCTTTTCTCCATCCATTTTGCAGTATTTAAAGAATGCATCTGTTGCCTGAGTCCCTTGAGCCATTAAGACATATCTTATTTCTTCAGCAAATAGGCTGTGTAGAGGAGATGGATGTCAGCTTGCTTTTGTTCTTTCACATATTTATTAGAGTTCTTTCACATATTTATTCTCAGTGTGTAGAAACATGACTTTTTTTGAGGCTTGTTTAAACTCTGATGTTTTCCCCACCAAATCAGAGATCCATTGAGGACCAGACATCAGGGAGCTGTTACACGTGTATAACTATTCCTTTCTCACCTCTTCACAAGTTTCAAACAAGTTTAATTATAAGAGAAACAAAAGAAAACATTTCTTCATCCCACACTGCTAGGAAAAAAACATAACTTTCCTGGGAAATTGATTCATTGGAAGCTTTGATCTACATAGTTCACTTTCTCAGAGTGAGTCTTTCAAGTATTAAGTATTCTTTGATTAAAATTTTATATATGTATCATTTACATAAATAGTGAATATATATACATTATGTATATATACATATACATACATATATACACCTATATTCTGTGGTTAGACAATTAAAAAAGATTGGAGTGTTTTTAGAAAGATTGAAATGTTTCAGTGACGCTTTCATTTGAGAACACATTGAAGAGAATACGTCAGATTTATCATTTGTTTGATACTAATTAGCCTCAGGACAAAAAGGAGAGGAGAAACTTCTGCTGGCTTCCTGAGGAGTTGTGTAAGCCTTGAGAAATGTGTTTTCTCTTTCCATTACTCAAAGCATCAGAAAAATATGTGAAGTTGAATAGTGTCTGCTAATCCTGTGTCCTGGTTCTTTCCATCACTGTCAACCTGTCACCAGACACTGGGAAGATGTACTCACCACCCATCCCTCCTCCCTCTCCCTTATCCAAGTGTGTTCAAATATCCAGAAGGTCATAGGATGTTTTCTAAGACATATTCTCTTGAGCACTCAGTTCAAGATTAGACGGACCTGTGGATGACTTCAAGATCTAACTGTAGTGACCTTATTTTATTCCTGGTTAATTTCGCAGACCTTTCTCTGTCTTGTAGAATCAAGATGATAAATATAATCTACTTCTTAAGTTTCTTGGGAAATTCATTAGGGATAATATGACCATATACAATCCCAGTAGATGTCAAGCACTTAGTAGGGACCTTAGTCAATTCACTTCTCCTTCCTTCCATCACCCCTGCTAACCATTTCTTTTGTTATTGTTGTCATTGTCACTGTTGTTGAGTATAGTCAATACACGATGTCACATTAGTTTCAGGTGTACTACTTAGTGATTCACCATCTCTATACATTATGCTGTGCTTACCACAAATGTAGCTACCATCTGTCACCATACAATGCTATTACAGTACCATTGACTATATTCCTATACTGTATCTTTTATTCCTAAGACTAATTCATTCCATAACTGGAAGTCTATCTCCCTCTCCCATTTTGCTCAATCATTCACCTTCCTTCCTTCTGGTAGCTGTCAGCATGTCCTCTGTATTTATAGGGCTGTTTATGCTTTTTGTTTATTCATTTGTTTTGTTCATTAGACACCAACCATTTCATCTTTCTCTGCTCTTTCCAGTGAATGAAACAGCCTGCCAATGTAAAGTTGTATTTTGCTCCCAGTTGTATACATAATGGTTAACTCTACATTTATTCATTCAATTAATCAATATTTATTTAAGATCTTACTCGTTGTCAGACACTTATTCTCAGTGTGAGGGACACAGCAGTGATCGAAGCAAGATTTCTCACCTGAAACTAAAAATCTAGTTTGGGAATAAAAACAGTAAGAAAACAGGACATATATTAGAAGGCGATAAGCACTAACAAGAAGTATAAAGCAGGAAAGAGGGTAGAGATTTGGGGAAGGACAGGACATTGAAAAAAAGTTAATGGTCTAGGTATGGCTTATTGAGACTGACATTTGAGCAAAAATACTCAAGGAGGTAAAGTAGCAAAGCCTGCATCTCTGTCCAGAAGAATATTCCAGGCAGAGGTAATGCCAAAGCCCTGAGGTAGAAACAGGCCAGGTACCTTTGAAGAACTGTAAGGAGGCCAACTTAGCCGCAGCCAAGAACAAAAAGGTGAACAAAAGGTGATGAGGTCAAGGGAGTGGGAGAATTGCTAGGTTGTGTAAGTCCTTAAAAGCCAGTGAGAAGTGAGGAATCCCTTGTTGGGTTTGAGTAGAAGAATGACACGATTTGGCTTAATATTGTAAGGAGACACTCTGCTGGGCATGCTGAGAAGAGGATCTCGGGGGGCAGGGCAGGGTGGAAAGGAGGCTAGTCAGAAGAGTACTGCAATAATTCAGGAAAGAGATGGTAGTGGTTTAGACCAAGGTGGAAGCAGTGACCATGATGAGAAATGGCCTGGTTATGGATATTTTAAAGGTAGAACTGAGAGGATTTGCTGATGGTTTCAATACGAGGTTTGAGCCAAACAGAGAAGCCAAGGTTAACGCCAAGCTTTTCCATCTGTGCACTAGAGAGATGGAGGCACCATTGATGAGATGGAAAAAATTGCAGAAAAACAGCACCATTGACTAAAATTACTCCCAGTTAATGTATGAAAAACACTGCAGCAACCCTGTTAGAAATAAACCACATGCAAAAAATTGTGTGTGTTGCTGTGAATTTTGTTTGGTACAAGTTGGGAACTAAAATCTTATAATTGTTGGTGGTACTCACCTGCTCTTGCTGTCAGTATGTCACAAAGTCTAGAGTAACTGTTCAATTTGGGATTTTATGAGGGGTCCAAGGCTTTTTATTTATTTGTTTGTTTGTTTTTGAGAATGGCTGATTCACCATATATAATATAGTAAGTTCTAAGATACGTGTAGTTTCTCTTCACTAGGAATCCCAAAATAGTCCCAACGACTGTGATGGATGGGATAGTTCTGGTCTCACTTTGGTCCTCGTTCCAGGTTCTGGGCAAGTCTCTCTTACCCAGTCCTCTTGAATCATGATTTACAGTCCTCTTGAATCATGTTCTCTAAACCAGGAGATCCAGCTCCTGTTTTTGACTCTTCATCCTAGGTCTTAGATATTGTTTATAGGTTTGTTCAAATGCCTGATTCTTGTTTGGCTCGTGCTTATTAAGTTTTATTTTTATTAATGGTCAGCATGTTCTGCCAAACTCAGAAGCCAGCCTACTGGTTAGGGAAAATGGGTAATGGTCTAACTCATTCACTTCCCCCCTTCTCACTGCCCACCACCCTGCCCTGTCTTCCCCACTCAGTGCTCTCTTTCTGGCTCCTTTTATCAGATGTGTATCCTGGCTGGGTCAGCATGTCCTTGGCATTCACGAGAGAGTGGTAAAGCCTCTGTCTGGAGGGCATCACCTGCTGCTTGCGGTCTGAGCTGAAAGCCGATTTTCTCAGTGACTAGTGACCAGGCATTTCCTAGGTACCCTCATTAAACACATCTCTTGCAACAATAGCTTCATAGTCATTCTTAATTACTTCATGCCCTGCATCATGTAGGTTAAATATATTTTTGTTATTATAAGAAAGGGAAGCACATCGTAATTAGAGTAAAGCAAATTGTCATTGTGGAGCTCAACACATAGCATCCTAAAAGGAAACAAAGCAATTTATGTGCATTATAATATACATTCTTAGGTTTTAATAAACTCTTAGGTTATTTTGTGACCTCATCCAGGTGATTACATGAGATAACATTTATGATGTATCCTCCTCCTCCTCACTTCATTCTCCTTATTCCCTGTCCATTAATTTTTTCTAATATCTAGACAGAGGGCCTGTGTGGTTCCTGCTTTCTTTTAAATCAGCTATTAACTTCTGGCAAGTGGAGCACATACTTATTGTTAAGTTACAATTATTTTTAAATTCTTGCATCACGTAAGAGAGGGGTAATTTTTATTGTCTTTAATGCTATTCTCTTTATGGCTTAAAATGTCGATCACATTGAAATGGATTATTCCCTTATTTTCTTCTTCATTTCAATGACTTGGTTCTCCCAGCACTACCTACCATTAAATGCTCTTCACCTGATTTGTTTTATGTGAAAATAATTTAGCCCTTAACATTGATATGTTTTCTGACATTAAATGTACCTGATACTATCTTCAGAAAGTTGTCAGAATAAGAGGAAATATACTTGTTCTTGTTGTTGGTTTTTCAGCACTTAACGTACCAAACCCGATGTCCTGTAATGTTTTAAAGGAATGATGGAACTTGTTTGCAACCAGAAGCTGAATATCCAGTTTTGTCAAAAGAAACCTCCCTTGTTAAATGAGATTTTTAAGTATATGCTTTAAAAAGTGATATTGGATAGGTAACGGGGAAGCAGTCTTTGGAATCATTGGTTTACAAAACCATGATGATAGGATACCAAAGTGCAATGAGTAGTGGAAAGAGTTGAACAGATTATACATTAAAATTCTTTTGTGGTGGCGAAGCTCTATAGCTCATCACCAGTGATGCCATTAAGGTACTTTGGGGGCGGGGGGATGAGTGTGTGTGTGCGCGCGCGCATGTGTGCATATGTGTGCGTATATCTTCTGCAGAGCCCGTGAACTTGCTTTTTCTTTTGTATACTATGGTATTTGCAGGTGTTTTTCAAACCAGGACCACAAACGCTTACCTATTAGTGATGTTTCCTTGCAGTGCTACTGGTTCAGCAAGCTCAAGCATTTAGAGCATCCTTCACACCTTCGGTCCCATTTGCACGTTTATGTTCAAGGCTCCAAGCTAGCAGCAACAGGCTTTGCGCATTCCATGATTAACACTTCAACCGCCAGCCTTTCTGGTGAGGTTAAGCATTCATCAAAATGTCAGGATGATTAAAATTACAAAGCTACAGGTGCTTTTATCAGACACTTCTCTTTAATCTGCCCTTTTCTATAGCTGTGTGCTGTCACTTTTGAAACTATTATTGTTTTTTTGTCAAAAAATTGTACCTTGTTATCAAAATTGCTTGTTGTACCAATTGCTTTCTGATGGTGCAAATGTTGTACATGGTTCTGAGCACTATCTGGCTCTCCTTCCCCAAAGTTTGTAGGTAAGGAGGAAGCGGTAGAAAGTCCAGACACCTGGGAAAGGCAGTGGCATGCGTTTGATTCATGCTGCTGGGCTTGGGAGCAGGACAATTTTCTAATTAATTGAGCTTCTGAAAGATGGTACATGAGATTTTCCTCATGATGACATATGAGCTTTTGTTTTGTAAATGAAAGCAGCTGGAATAGCATCCTACTGATGTCCTAATGATGTGTGGAACAAAAAGGAAAATATGTAAGGTTTCCATAAATCTTATATATACACATATATACATAGGTATGCATATATACACATATACATACATATATATACATGCGCCTATACACATATATATGCACACACACGTATAAAACGGCAGGGACCAGGGAAAAGCTTGGTGAGCAAATAGATATTTATGGAAGGCTACGGGGTCTTTGTGGAAGAAGTCCCCCTGCTGGGTCTGAAGTCTTAGATGCTGTTTTATGAAAGGAGAGTTGGCCTTTGGAGAAAACTAGAGCTTACCCTCTGTCAGTTGCTTTGCTTATGGATTTCTTTAAATTCTGGAGCTTAAACTGTTTGTTCTTAAACTGTTTATTTTTGTTTTATTGCCGCTGCTGAATGCTAATAGGTTATTGATGACAAGTATATTTACTAGGCATGAAAAATGTTCAGGCAACAGGGGGTCCGTGACAGTCAATCTCTGTGTAGCAAGGACAAGCATCAGTGTCAGAATTAAGTGGGAGAGTTGCAGTTGATTCTCAGGGACACAGTGACATCAAGGGAGAGGGAGCTCATGGAATCACAAGCTATAAATAGTTTCAGGCACCATACAAATCTGGGGGGAGATTGGGAGAGACTGGTAGAATTGCTTCACAAGAAAATCAGCTTTTAAAGAATGATAATGGGACCAGAAGGTAGAATGAAGTTCAGGTACATATAGCTTTTTAGATTGAAATAAACAAAAGAAAAAATGAACCAGGTTTAGTTTTTTGGCTCTACCACTTGAAATCAATTTACCTTGGGAAAAATCGTCAGTTTCCTCATGTGAAAAATGGTATTAAAAAGTCCTGTATTTCAGAGTTGTTGCCAAGATTAAGTGAGATGATATATATCAAGAAGTTAGCATACTGTACATGCTGATTACATGCTCAAGAGGTATAGGTTATTATGTAATAGAAATAAATTTGGAACTGTGCGTGTGTGAGAAAGAAGGAGGAGGAGGAGGAGAGAGAGAAATAGAGACAGAAACAGAATTCAAGTTGCTTTCTCTTTTGCATTTTTGTGAATGTGTGATTTCCTTCCAAATGAGCTAAAGCATCCACTATGGGGAGAGCTGATGTAGAATCATTACTGGAGAAATGGAAAGAGAACGAGATGAAATCCAGCTCTTTGATATTTCTAATGGGAATTTTCAGTAAACAGCTAGATGGTTGCAATGAAAGCCAGACTGTCAACAGAAAGAGGCTTTATAAAATTCACTATCAAGAAGTCTGTGGATAGACTAGATCATAGTTGTACACAGGTAGGACCCATGTAGACAGAAAAAGAAAGGAAAGAAAGTTTTGCCCTTCCAATCTGCGGAATGTGAGAAGAGAAGGGGAAGGTAGGAAGGGGAAGAACAGCTCTTCCTTCTCCAGACTTTGTCCAGGACTGGAAAGACATTTTGTGTTAGTTACAGAAAGTGCCAGCAGCAGATAAATTACTTTGTTGGCTGCTTGCATACCCACTGGGTACAGTGAGAAGGGGCGTGAACCAGGGGACACAGTGTAGTTGGGTGTGGAGAAAATGTTGGTGCTTAGCTTTCTTGAGCCTGCCTGTTTGTGACTTTGACAGGGATGGGACTGAGAAGTTATTGGGTCTCCTGAATCCAATGCATGGGTGCTGACTGCTAGGCTGTGCCAGTGAGAAATGAAAGAAGGCCAGGGTTCCAGGGAGGGGCCCTTAGCCCTGAACAGGCTGCAGGAGACTGGCTGTCCGACTTGAGCATCAGATCGCAGGGAGGGCCCCATTCAGGGAACAACTCACACCAGAGACTGTCATAAACCTTCACATCCCTCAGTCTCCAATAGACTCAGAGACCCTGTCTGTCCATTATTCAGAGGTCTTGAAACTCACTACAGTCTCCACATGCCCAGTGCAATCTGGGAGAGAATCACAAGAAGAGGGGAAAATGTGAATTTGTTTATAGTATTGGATTGAGCTACCTGACCTAATGGAACTAATTTTAATCTTCCGCTGGCCATTCACCACCATGACCACCAACACCACACAAGCAGCTGGGGGGGGTGGGGGGGCAGTCAGGAGAAAGATGCAATGCCTTGTAGGCAGAAAGAAAAAAAAGCTGCATTTTCCCATAGCCAACTTGAAGGAGGAAAAATTTATGACCCTGCTCCGATTATTATTATTACAGCAGTTGTAATAAAACTTAGATGATAGCAGTATACACCCAGGCCTCACCTCAGCCTTTGCTTTTACAAATCATCAGGCAAAAGCTCTGGGGAAATGCAGTCCACACCAGAGCCAGTCACATCTGCCTCAGGAGTCATCTGTCCCTATTCTTGGCCTGTGAGCCGAGTGCTTGAGCTTTCAGAAGAACCGAACTGCACTTAGGTAGGGGAGCCCACCCATGCTGAGCGGGACTGGGGAGGCATAGGAGGGTTGCTTGATAGTGTAGACAACTGTGGGCTTTCAAGTCACATGGGCCTGATTTTTTTTTGTTTCCTTTCATTAGTTGTCTGAACTCTGTGATGAGTTGAATTGTGACCCTCCACATCTGTACCCCACAAAAAAAGGTGAAATCTCTATTTGAAATAAGATCAATTTAAGATGAAGCAATTACGATTGGCTTTAACCCCACATGACTGTGTCCTTGTAAAATGAGAAATTTGAACAGAGAGACAGATATGCACACAAGGAGAACACCATGTGGAGAAGAAGGCAGAGATCAAGATAGTGCATCTACAAGCCAAGGAGCCCCAAGAATTGACAGCAACCTATCAGAGGCCAGGAGAGGGGCATGGAACAGATGCATTCCCCCCCCCCCGGATCTCTCAGAGGGAATCACCCCTGCTAATAACTTGATTTTGGACCTCTCGCTTCCAGAAACAAGACTCAGTACATTTCTGTTGCTGAAAGCACTCCATTTCTGGTATTTGTCCAGGCAGCCCTAGCAAACTAATGCAACCTTTTCCCTATGTCTCATCAGCAAATTAATTATTTCTCTCTACTTGATACACTAAAAGATTTTAGGCATCTTACACAAACCCCCATTCGGTAAAAAACAAACAAACAAACAAAAAAACAAACTATGATCCATATAGAGTTTGGGAGTTATGAAATATATTAATATAAATGAAAAAGCTGCATTAGGAAAGAGTGGGAAAGTCTGTGTGATACAGTTGAGCTCCACATTTGAGGTTCCTGGAAATCAAAGTGAAAAGAGTTATGAGTCTGGTCGCATAAGTTTTATTATTACCGAGGAGGAACACTATGGGTCTTTGAGGGAAGAAAAACTTTTTCTTCTCCCAGAATTCTAAGGCATCACCTAATTGCACAGTACATAATGCACTCCATGATATTCCATAATTCTTATGCAGATGATATATAGTAACAGAGTTGCCAACTCGAGGTTGATGCTTGTGTACATGGAACTCTCTTTCTTTAGTTGTCATATCAAATCTTATCAGAAGGTGACATAAGCCTTATAAAATTAAGAACAGGTATGCCTCAGTTTTAAAATTTGTAAAACTTAAATATTTTTCAATTTAAATTTTGATGTATTTGAGTATAGTTGACACATAACATGTCATATAGTTGATACATTAGTTTCAGGTGTATACCATAGTGACCCATCAACTGTATGCATTATGCTATGCTCACCACAAACATAGCTACTATGTTTCATTATACAACACTCTTACAATACCATTATGTTTTCTATGCTGTTCCTTTATTTAAAAAAAATTTTAATGTTTTATTTATTTCTGAGAGAGAGGGAGAGAGAGAGCGTGAGCAGGGAAGGGTCAGAGAGAGAGGGAGATACAGAATCTGGAGCAGGCCTGACACGGGGCTCGAACCCACAAACTGTGAGATCATGACCTGAGCCGAAGTCGGACGCTTAACCGACTGAGCCACCCAGGCACCCCTCTATGCTGTTTCTTTTATGCCTGTGACTTACACATTCCATAACTGGAAGCCTGTATCATCCACTCCCCTTCACGCATTTTGTCCATACCCCCACGCCCTTCTCTCTTGGCAGCCAACAGTTCTCTATATTTATAGATGTGGTTCTGCCTTTTAAAATTTATTTGTTTTTATTTTCCACATGTAAGTGAGATCATATGGTATTTGTCTTTCCCTGTCTTATTTTACTTAATACCCTGTAGGTTCATACATCTTGTCAAATGGCTCATTTTTATAAGTAATGGATTGAACTCTATCTGCTATACTTACCACATATTTACTATTATACTCAAAGCCCAAACAAATCTGGTAAAAGTCAGTTGCTGCTTCACAGTAGCAGAAGGTTTCCTCTTGTTTTTTATTTTTATCACTCTGAGTTATGTTGAATATCTCAGTCAATTTTCATCTATATTTGCATTACATTTTAAAATACAGTGTAAGAATTTAGTTGAAAATTATGTTTCACTGCTAAGTCTACACATCCGTGGTTTATATAGTATACTACAGAAAGTCATGGATTGAATGAGGGCCACTTAAAATGAAACATTTGACCTTCTATACTCTGGAAAAGTCCAGTCCAAAATAGGAAATAAGGTATGCATAATATTCAGATGTGCAGTGATGAATATTCTGTTTTGAGAGAATATTCTGTTTCAGGTATAAACAGCTCTTTCCGGGGGGCACCTGGGTGGTTTCTGACTTCGGCTCTGGTTATTATCTTGCCCTCCATTGAGTTCGCGCTCTATGAGTTTGAGCCCTGTGAGTT
This sequence comes from Hyaena hyaena, assembly GCF_003009895.1. Classification (NCBI taxonomy): domain Eukaryota; kingdom Metazoa; phylum Chordata; class Mammalia; order Carnivora; family Hyaenidae; genus Hyaena; species Hyaena hyaena. The sequence goes on along the minus strand of NW_024081254.1, from coordinate 850,888 downwards.
CAAGCCCCGCGTTGTGCTCTGTGCTGACAGCTCAGAGCCAGGAGCCTGGTTCAGATTCTGTGTCTCCCTCTTTCTCTGCCCCTCCCCTGCTCACACTCTGTCTCTCTTAAAAATAAATAAACAAAACTCTGTCAGTATGTTGTTAGAAAAAGCAGATGTAATATTCCTGCAGTTTCAGTGTTCTGCCCACTGGAAATATAGTTGACCCTTGAACAACATGGTCCTTCGGGGCATTGACACCCCCACCACTGCAGTTGAAAATCCATGTATAATTTTTGATTCCCTTAAAGCTTAAGTACTCAAGAAGCCCTACCAAAAACATAATCTATTAACATGTATTTTGTATCTTATGGTACTATATACTGTATCCTTACAATAAAGTAAGCTGAAGGAAAGAAAACATGATTTAAAAAATCACAAGGGAAATACATTTAAAGTACTGTACGGTATTCATCAAAAAATAAATTGTGTATAAGTAGACCTGCACAGTTTAAACTTGCATTGTTCAAGAGTCAACTGTAATGTAATCCTTTAAAATAAATATATATAATAGTAATGAAACTATTTTAAGAAAGATATGCACAAAATAATTATCTGTTTTATACATAACACATTATAACAGATTCCAAGGCATTGCGTATATATTGTCATACTAAAAATATAGCAAACATATATTGAACAACTAATTTTAGTATTTCATTTGTTAACACTCTCAGGATAATAACAGAAAAAGTATTTTGGGAATTTCTCTCTACACTATCAAATATGCCATTCCTTCATGTTTATTTTCATTTTCATTCCCAATAAATTGGGATGTTGCATATAATAACCAGGATAATTAAAGTCCAGGTTCTATGAATAGCAAATAGAACATTTTCAAAAAGTGATTAGGGGATGGAGGTGAGTAACTGAACTTGACACTAACAATAAAATGATCAAAATCAGAGGCTTTTGTGTGACCACGGCCTGTACACTTCACAGTCTATGCGTGACAGTTCAATAGCAGTGCCACTCCAAGAGTTATAGGATGATTTGCTAGTTTGTGTTTCTCTCCAGGATTCCTGAGAGTAATGGTATCAACAGTACAAACATTTATTTGTAAGATTTTAAATTCTAAGTCACATTTTAATTTAGAAGACAATGTTAAGACATTGTAATAGAGAGGAGCACACTGGAGTGGTTCATATTTATGGTTAGCTTCAGCTGTGTGTTTTTGAGAACCTGGCAATTCCCTTTATTTTATACTGGGGATTCAGAAAAAATAAGGTGAAAAGCTATGTGTGTGTGTGTGTGTGTGTGTGTGTGTGAGTGAGATTGTGATTTGGAAGAACAAATAGAGATACATTAAGACTTGACATCCTCAGTTGTACTCTGCATTACAGATACATACCTACATGTATATGTATGTATGTGTGTGTGTTTCTAAGTGATGTCAGAAAGTATTTCAATAAAAATCATTCTATTATTTCCTTGTATGCTTCCTTCCTATTGTTCTCATGACTAATTTTTTTTTTTTTTTTTTAGATATAGAAGAACATTGGGGCAAAACAACCTTGCCTGATCAGGGGATTAACTGAATTATTCATTTGCAAGTTTTCAAATGAAAGGTGGATTACTTTGTCTCCTTTTTTAAAAAGTGTTCTTACTTAATTCATGTGCCATTTATTTTGAGGATAATGCACAAATACAAAGTGATCTTGAAATGTTTTTACATGCTTACACATGTGTAACTACCATCTAGGCGAAAACAAGAGCAGCTTCATTAACCTAGACATTCTATTATGCCCCTTACCAGATAATACCCCATCTCCCAAAGGTAACCACCATTCTGTCTTCTTTGAAGAAACCAGATCTGTTGTTATTCTCAAATTTCAAATTGTGTCATATGCTATAGCCACTATTTAAATAGCACTACGTTTTATCATAATATTGCTGTAATAAACAAAGTGTAATCAAAGTTGAATTTTTCTGGAAAGTGTCAGTTAAAAAACTCTATTAACCCACTATACATTGATGTGGAAGGAGACGTTTGAACATATATAGCTTTGAAACTATAACAAGACACTTAAAAGCCTTCAGAATCATCAAAAGTATAATGTTAACTATTAATTCCTATATATTCTTACAACACGTCTTGCTGTCTGACTACATGGACTACAGAATTTACTCTAAATTCAAAATTACACATAAATATTCATTGGTATTATTTTCATTATCTATACACTATAGAGGGGGAAAACGTTAATTTTTTTGGTCTTGCATCTTCTTTCTCCCCCTTTGCTTGCTTGCTTTGCTTTTTTTTTCTCCCTTTCCTTCCTTCCTTCCTTCCTTCCTTCCTTCCTTCCTTCCTTCCTTCCTTCCTTCCTTCCTTCTCTACTAATAGTTGTCAGATTTCTTTAGTTAATGATGACAATTTGGAGGAGGTTGCGGACAGGAGTGTTTGGAGATATTCCATTACTGTAGACTTAAGTCTGAGCATTTTTATCCTAAGCAAAACCTAATGTGTAGGTTTTGTTGTTGTATCAGGTCTTAAACCCCTAATGTGTGTGTTTTTGTTTGTTTGTTTGTTTGTTATTGTTATGTCAGGTCTTAATACTTTTATAAACATTACTTTTTTTTTTTTAATGTTTTATTTATTTCTAGGAGAGAGGGAGAGAGAGACAGCATGAGCTGGGGAGGGTCAGAGAGAGAGGGAGTCACAGACTGAAACAGGCTCCAGGCTCTTAGCTGGCAGTCAGCACAGAGCCCTACGCGGGGCTCGAACCCACTAACCGCGAGATCATGACCTAAGTGAAAGTCGGACGCTTAACCGACTAAGCCACCCAGGCGCCCCTATAAACATTACTTTTAATTATATATGCTAAAGGCTATGTAATCTTATTGATGTCATTCATGGTCTAAAGTCTTCTATGAAAAAAAAGCAAAATTATCGTTATGAATGTGAGAGGTGGAAATGAGGTAGAGCAGGGTTTTTACTTGAACCATTGTTTAAGTTTGAAGTAGAAATATGAGTATGTCCTAATTCTTCTCTTAATCTAATTCATTGAAAAGCATTTATTAATCAACACCCCGAGTACATAGTACAGCTGTCCTGTCAGTCATATTAAACAGGGCCTTTATTTCTCCTCTGTGCCATGCTTAAACTCAGATGATTTATTTAACAAGGAATACATATGCAGATACACTGATAATGCTGAAATTGTGACATTTAAAGGTAAATCTGGTATCAGAGAGCTCCATTAGATAGTTTGCAAACTTTGTTTGAAAAAAACTAATGCAGTCTACTGACAGCAGGGTCAAGGGAACTATTTAGAATACATAGGACCTGTTTCTCTAGCTAAAATTTTATTGGCACATTATTTGACTACCACTCCATTTAATATGACATATACAATCACCTAGATTTGTATAATGTCAGTACTTAGATAAAAATAATTGTAGCTCAAGACCTTATTTTTGCATTTTTTTTCCACTGTACCTGGTGCAGTCATTTCACGTATGATTCAAGCCCACAATATCTCAATATTTGAACATTCTGTTTCCATTCACTTAACCATTAATCCACTTAGCCATTGAACAGCTAAATGTTATTATCACTATAACCCAACAATAAGCAGATTTCACAAACACACAGTGTAGTGTGCATGGGAGCAGAGCTTTCAAAATTGTTTTCATGAAACCTTATGGATTGTCTTACTACCTTTGTACCTTGTACCTTCCGCATTACCAAGACAGATGCGTGTGCATATATTTACGTGTATTTTTCTAATATTGGAAATTCATTTATAGTTGTGTACATCAAGTGATTTAGATACTTAACTGGGCTACATCTTAGGGAATCTCCAGAACTTACAGTTGGAATATTTTAACTGACTTTGGCTATATAATACAATTTTACACCTACTGTCTCATATTTCCCTCCTAATTCCTTTTGAGCCACATTGCACCGTTTCCCTGGCTACACAGTTAAAGAGACAGTTAAAGGAAAATAATGGAAGTATGTTAGAAAGCATAGAGTTTCCTAGATATTCCTTAAAGTACTGAAAGTGCAAATTCCACCAAATCGGAATGAAGCTTGATTTATAGTGCAGCAAAGAAAAACCCTGGAATTTGTAGGAAAGGAAGTGAGGAAATTCAGTAACAGCTGCAAGTGAGTATGATATACTGACTGCCCTGCCTTGGGCTGGCAGTTCTTCTGGTCTGTGAGCAGCTGCAGGGCACAAAGCATCACCAGCCTTTCTCCAGAAACTGGTCTTGGCATTTTAATTGCTGAGGCGTACCCACTGGTGACCAGCTGCTGGGTAGCAGATCGGGAGCATCTTCGGGTCTTTCAAATTCTTAGGGGAAAGGTTAAGGAGAGGGAAACTGTGTCTTGACCCAGAAAGAGGCACTAGGTTTCTGAAGGCACCAGGAGAGAATGCCTTGAAATGGAGAAAACAACACTCGGGCTTCTCCAGAAGAAAGAAAAGGCTGGAGGCAGGCTTCTCAGGCTTCATTTGAATTAGGGTCAAGTCAGAAACTCTGACAAGAGGCTAGCAGCGTATTCATCTTAACCTTTCTCTAGAACACAGGCTGTGAGGAAATGACCTTGCAGCCACCACTGATTTGTCATCAGTCCATTCCCCTACTTAGATTGGAATACTATGGGTTATGTTTGGATCCCAAGACACAGAAGGAAGTCTTGGCAAGAGGCTGGATGGAGCCAGTCTCCTGTACAGCCAGGAGGTTGCCCTGGATGTCATTTCCTATAAACGGGCCTTTTAGGGTTACCTTGGGGTCTGATGCTATACTTCATTGTCCAGTCCAAGCTGTGATCTCTAAGCATACACATCAGGCAGTTTCTGTTGAATTCTGCAATCCTGACTGATACAGTAATTTCATCTCATTGGAAACTTCCATTGTATGAACTTCTCATATAGGGAGAGTTTAGCCATGTACTTTTCCTCCCCCAAAACTGAAAGAGGTTTGCTACTCTTTTTTTTTTTTTTAAATATTTTTTAATTTATTTCTAGGAGAGAGAGAGAGAGACAGCATGAGCAGGGGAGGGTCAGAGAGAGAGGGAGTCACAGACTGAAACAGGCTCCAGGCTCCGAGCTGGCAGTCAGCACAGAGCCCGACGCGGGGCTCGAACCCACGAACCGCGAGATCATGGCCTAAGTGAAAGCCAGACGCTTAACCGAGTAAGCCACCCAGGCGCCCCGGTTTGCTACTCTTTTAAAGGGAATTGATGGAAAATTGCAAAGTGAACTTTTCAGAGGTTTGAGAAAATGGAAGAAAATGACCCCAGGCCACGGAACTAAATTCCTAAGCTTTGAATGGTGGGCAAGGGGGGGAAACATGTGGCATGAAACAAAGGGGAGGGAAGGATAAGGGAAGGAAGCAAGGCTACAGTGATCTGTGTTCTGATGTGCTCTGGCGGGAAGTTGTCGTTAGTGGAACTAATGCTATGCAATAAATACCCTGTGTATTTAGGAAGATTGGGAAGTGCCTTAGAAGCCAGTGGAAATTTACCAGATTAAGACTGCCTCAAGGTTGGGGCACCTGGGTGGCTTAGTCGGTTAAGCGTCCGACTTTCGCTTAGGTCACGATCTCGCGGTTCGTGGGTTCGAGCCCCGCATCGGGCTCTGTGCTGACTGCCAGCTCAGAGCCTGGAGCCTGTTTCAGAGTCCTTGTCTCCCTCTCTCTCTGACCCTCCCCTGCTCACGCTCTCTCTCTCTCCTAGAAATAAATAAAACATTAAAAAAATTAAAAACAAAAAAAGACTATCTCAAGGTTGATTTTTCCATATTTACCAAGCACCATAGTTAATTGGCATCTCCGAGACTCCTCTGGGACCCAAGAGGCTGGAGTCAATAATTCAGAATCATGAAATCAGGAAAGAACTGGAAAATCTGAGTGGAAAGCCCGTCACAAGAAGACTAAGAAATAGAATGTTCTTTAACATGCATACTATCTCCTACAAAGCATAACGATTTCCAGCCTCTCATTGAGATGAAGAGAAAATGAAGAAGAGTAAACGAATTCATTATACAATGTTTTAAAACTGTTTAGAATGTATTTCAGAATTGTTTGATCTGGCTTGTATAAAAAACAGATTTCATCTATATCTATAGCTGTGTATGTATATAACTATATATAGAAGATTTCTAAAAAGAAGAGTACACAATTAACAGTGGTTATTTCTGGAGAATGGGAATGAGAATGAGATGCAAACTTGCCACTTTCATCTTATATTTCTCTAGTGGGCATGAGCGAATATTTTTAATTTTAAAAGTACTGAAATATAGGGGTACCTGGGTGGCTCAGTAAGTTAAGCATCCAACTTCTCAGGTCATGATCTCATGGTTCATGGATTCCAACCCTGTGTCAGGCTCTGTGTTGGTGGTGCATAGCCTGCCTGAGATTCTCACTCTTTCCTTTCTCTGTTTCTCCCCAGCTCGCACCTTCTCTCTCTTTCTCTCTCTCAAAATAAATAAACTTAAAAAATACTGAAATATTCATCGATTAAGATAATAATCCATATTCTTCTCAGGATTAGCCTTATTTAGCATTTTGGCATATTTGCTTGCATAGTTTTCTTTGTTCATTAAGAAAACCCACTATATTGTTTAATGCATTAAACTAGTAAAAAAAAAAAAATAAAGCCTCAAATCAAACCACACAGAGAGACTCACAGTTTAACATTAGGTGCGTAAAATTCTATGATGTATTTCTCTGTGTATATACGGGTAAAATTATGGAAAAGTGAATGGATGGATGGATGGACAGACAGAAGGACATATACAGATAGAGATACATATAGGCATATAGGACTCATTTTTTTTAATACTTAGGTTATAGTAGAGTTAATATTTTAGCCTAAAACTGAAGCTTTACTCTTAGTGCTGTTGACCTCAAATTAATGTTTTGTTTTCACGTAAGGGAATATCCTTTCCTAAAAGATCCATTGAAGATTCAAGCAAAATTATCTTAATGAGAAATGTTAAAGTAGGTTTCTTTTCCTTTTTTTTTTTAATTTTGTTTTTTGTTTTGTTTCGTTTTTGTTTTTTTACTTTTTTATCCTATGAAGGTCAACTGACTTCCAACTATGAAGGTGAAGATGTTACCACCTCATACTTGGTCTCATCACAGTGCTTAACTCACAGTTTTTATTAGTTGGATTACTAGTTTTTACATTTACCAAGTCCTTCTCTTCCATGACCCTATTTTCTAACAACTGTCATCAACTCAAGTCAATTCAATGCCCTTGACCATGCTAGTCCTTTGGCTCTTCTCAGTTCTTGAATTTCTTTTTAACTGAAGTATAGTTGACATTACAGTGTCACATTAATTTCAGGTGTACAGCATAGTGATTTCCCTGATTCTACACATTACTCAGTTTGCACCACCATAAGTGTAGTCACCGTCTTTCAACATACATTATTCCAATATTATTGACTGTATCTCATTTCTGAATTTTAACTTGAATTCATTTCTTTGGCTGAAATTTATTGTCAAGTAGTTTTTTTTTCCCTCTACGAAGGGCTCACATGGGTTGTTTTCTATGAATTGTTCTCACATTTGACAGTACTGACTTACTGCTTTTTGTTTGCATTACACTTTAAGTTCATATAATACCTTTTCTTTACGTTTTCTTTCATTTAATATATGGAAAATTTCCACAAAATTCTTTTATTCAAATTTGCAGGAGACAAATCTGAAGGAGAACTAATATTTCTACCTTACAGGTGACTGGCTTTTTAGTGCCAGGATGTCTAACAATACTTTATCTTTAAAATAGGATAGCCTGACTTTGTTATGTCTAAAAGTTGAGTTTTTGAGTGTTTTGCACTTGATGTTTTAGATACCGTCCTGTTTCAATCTAAAGATTATTTAACTATTATTATTTTTTTCTTTTGCAAGAAATTTTCTTGGATTACATCTTTCAATAGATAATCTTTTTCATTTGTTAAATTCTCTACTTAAGGGATACCTATGAGCTTCATGTTGGATTTCCTTGTCTAGTCTTTGTCGATTAGCTTTATTTTAGTTTATTTAAATTCATTTATTTTCCATCTTCCTTTACTGTATTATCTTAAGCCATTCTTTGTCAGTACTTAAATTTTCAGTCACATCTCTTCTTTTCCTAAAGTATTTTCTAGTTTCATAAGGCTATTGCTTTGGATCTTTTCCCACTTTTGTTCAGTTGTCCCTTTTATCATCTTATTTATTTTGTCATTTTGCCTTTGGTTTCTTGCTTTAATGAACTCACGTTCTCTTATTGAATTCTATTGGAAGAAGCAGCTGTGAGTGTGGTTGTCGGATAAGAGATGCCTGTTAAATTTGCATTTCAGATTAACAGTGAATGTTTCATTTTAGTATAAATGTGTCTTATGCACTATTTAAGACATTTTTATCCTAAAAGTTATTTGTTGTTTATATTAAATTTAATTTTAGCTGAGTGTCCCATATTTTTAGATTTTTATTTGCGAAGTTTGTGGGGCTTCTGTACACTATCTCCCTCCCTTCCTTCCTTTCTTCACTCAAGTGGGTTTGTATAGTTGTCACGGCATTTCTTCTGGCTCATTCTTAGACGTCTTTGTCAAGGCATCATATTAGCTCTGATATACTATGGGCAGCGTCTCGACTCCCTTCCCACCATACTGTGTGTTTTCTTTATTCACTATACAGTTTGAGACCTGGATTTTAGTTCATGAGCTATCTCTTTTTCTGCAATCTAGGAAATTTTGAATGAAGAAGGGAGGGAGCTCCTCTTGCACTCTGCAGTCATTTTAATGTCTTTTCTGATATTTTGTGATGCATTGGAAGAAGAATATAGTCCAGTCTCCTGGGAAAATATACTAAGGTAGTAAATAATTTCTCAAATTGTCTGTGTAGCCTTGAATCTTCACTGTCTTCAAAGAGTCAGCCAATATATTTTTCAGGGTAGGGTAGGCTAGATTACAACAATAGATAAAACCTGAATTACAGTGCCTTACCAAACAAGGATTTTTTCCTTTTTTGCATAAAATTTATTTACTTCTCCTTCTATTTTGTTACTCTGCATCAAAATATTTAGGAAATAATGGTTTCTAAATTGTAGTTCCTAATAAAACAGAATTCATAGTTTTTTTTTATTTTTAATAATGATTTTTCACTATTATTTTGATGTTCTTAATTCATTAACTTTTACTAAACTTTCTTTATCCATGTGGTTTGGCCCAGCTATTAATAAATATAGTTTCTTTCTTCTAATGAGCAAACACAAAGGATCAGATCTATGCATCTCAGAATTAAATATATTATTTACTATATAATTATTATGTAATTGTATATTACCATATTTAATAGTTTAATGGAAAACATTATAAGAATGTTTTAATGAAAAACATTTATAAGAATTTATAAGAATTAAAAAAATAATTTTTTCCTTGTAAGAGAGAACATGACTTAATATTAAAGCAACAGGGCAGGGATATTGAAAACCGAAGAGTAGCATCAGCTCTGTGATTTAGTGTTGGATTTGTGACTCAGTTTCCTCATGTGTACAATAAGAAATTTGCCTACATGTTTTCTAACTCTATTAGGGTTTTGCGTATTTTGGAGTTTTTCTCGATAATGAAACTTTGAGTTGCATAGTTAACATTCTATCATTATTAATTTATTCTCACAGATGTAAAGAATTCCTAAGCAGAAATTTTTCCTGAAAGCCTCATGACCTAAATGGTATGAAATACCTAATAATTGAATTCAATTCTCAAGGTTAATTATATTTAAAATTATGAATGCTAGTTCATGAAAAAAAATCCATAGGTTTTAAGTTTTGATATGCTCTAATATTTGGCATTTAGCTTTATGTTATTTTGACATTTAATGAACATTTGTTGGCTCTAGAGGTGTTTTTCTTAAAGGCATTTGCATAACACACTCATTTTATTTTAACTGTTAATCTATTTCCCTACTTATTTATATTAAAAGTCCTTAATAATTGTTTTGTACATAGATTTCACAGGGTTCACAGTCACCATTAGTTATTATAGCATTTTACTCTTCAAATAATAACTATGCATCTGCATTTCAACTTGTAGATAAATTGCAACACATAATGCACATCAGATTTTCACTCATGAGATCTATAATACTCATTGTGTAAGTGAGCACTCACCCAGAATGGCATCCAGTCCTCATGGCAGCCTCCCACTGAAGTAATGCTGTTGATTGGATAGTATAGTGATCTAGGATCTATGTAATCATGTGTTAAGTATGCATACTCCAGTTAGAGAGTATTAGAAATGACATTGGTATAGGATTTGGCTCTTCCACTGTCTCTATAGGCTAAGAATGAATCTAACAACAGAGAGCATGTTTTAGTCAGATGCTGATGCTGAAGTTCATCTCGTGTGGCCCTTCTAAATATGAATTATTTTATTTTTTTAGAAACTTCTTCAGCTTGTCAGCTCTGTCGCCTTCCTCAGCCTCCTGCATATAAAATAGCCATTTAATACAAAGGGTGGCTTTTTAAAAAAACTACTAAGGGCTACTCCATAGCTAGAGAAGGAAAAACATCTCTCTAAGGCCCAGTTTGGAGATGGTAATATGTAGCATTACTCTTGCCTCTTTGCCTCTGATTGATCCTCTCCGCTAAGTCTGTAGATCAAGCAAATGAGTATCGGCAGAGTCAAGGATAAAGCCTCCGGAGGACTTCGGGCATACTTTAGCATCATTTAAGAGTCGAGCCGTCAGGAATGAGAGAAGCCAAAGTGTTGAGAATGGCTCTCCTTTTAAAAGCAAAATTCTAGTCTGTATATTTTTAAAAAATAAAATACAACGGCTAAAACAAAATTAAGCAGTATATATCCTAATAAAACTCAAGGTATTTCCCTCATTATTCTGGTAGGATCGGTTACTCTGTTCCCTCTGTTATCTCCTCTCCAGCAGGATCCTGGGCTACCATCTGCCTACAGCCAAAATTTCCCAGGCTGCCAGGTGGCCTCAGGGGATCCCTGACGGCAGCCATCTCTCCGGGGAGAAAGTGACAGGGAGCCAGTGGTTCTAAGCAATAGCACCGGCCTCTGGTGCCGGCGTCTAAGTGTCATCAGCTTTCTGCCACCACAGCTCTCTTCCAGTTGCCTGCACCCTGTTTCCAAGAACGGCAACCTCTGCACCAGGCCACCTCCTGACCTCAGGGCCACCTGTCTTTCTGCAGGTGGGCAGGTGTGTGCCCAACCCTTTAAATTTGGCAGTGATTTAAGGAAAACTCCTCCTGGGATGATAAAGGCAGGAGTGCAGTCACCCCATACGGACTCTTAGCTGTGTTGTTTGGTCCCAGAAGCTCACTGCACTGCCCGTGAGGGCTTCTCCTCTCCTCTTCAAGTACCTGCTCCTCACACACTCCTGATTGTCCCCTTTCTGCTCTTGGCAACCGTGCCTCTGAGGATGGAGTGGTGGTCTCAGTTATCTGCTTTATCCCCTTTACAGCTACGCAACGGCCTGCTTAATAATCAAATGAACAACCTAGGTCTGGGTCTACAATGCAGATACTGCTAGAAACAGAATTGGACAGACAAGTGACAAGAGCTTGTATCATGGTGATGATGCTTTTGCTTTGCTTGATTTTTATTTTGCTTTCTAATGGAATTAGAGGAAACCAAATGTTCCCTGTGTTTATATTTACCCCCGGTATTCCCATATCGTTGTCTGTTTTTAACAACGTGTGATGCCAAGTTTTGAAATTCAAATTCGGTACTGGCTTTGGAAGAATGCGACACTTGGGAGCATGTCTCCTTGTTGAGAGGGCTGAGGTCTGTGAGTGAACCTGGTCGTCCTCCTCTGAGCAGTTAGGCCAGAGAGCATTTGCATCCGGCCAAGGTCTGTTGTAAAGGAAACTAGCCCCACCTGTTGTTCATTCATTTTGCTTGCCTGCAACCAGAATGCGGTCCCTGGAAACTTCTCCCTGAGTGGGTGTCTCTCTCGTTCTGGGCAGCGTCACAAAAATCCCTCTCAGAAAAAGTTTAAGGAAAAATCACTTCTAGAAATGTGTGAGTACACTAAACACTGACCAAGGAGGAAGTGAGCTGAAATTATACAGTCTTATGGGCAAAACACCGCCGAGTTGTAGGTTGTTTGTATTGGCTTTATATTATTGTTTCATCTGTGAAAACTAACAGTGAACAATTTGCTTTTACATTTAACTTCCGAATCATATTTTAGGGCTATGCTTGCTAGCTTTTATCTTGTCTCAGTATCCTTATTTGTTGAATCACATTAATCATAATCTGTAGGCTTCCTGTGAGGAATAAATTAGATACCGTATGTAAAGCAACTAGTATACTTATTGAAACAAAGGATTCATTCAACAGATGTTTTGTCTTTTCCTCTTTTGTCTGTCTTAGCCTATGAGTGTCATTCTAGCATTGGTCTCAAATAACTTAATCTAGGTTATTAGTGTTTGTTTATTTCATGTGTTTGCATGAGGACAGTAGAGAAGAAGGTGATGGAAAAATCACTGGGTATGTTTGCTTAATCTCTCAGATGTTTTAGCACACAGGAGCTATCCATACATCGGAAAAATGGACACAGAGGTTTTGTTTTATGTTTTGTTTTTAAGCACAATTTTAGCATGAAATAGAAATGGTTTCTGTTATTTCCAGGGTTTGCAATATAAGCTGGGAAAGGGAGATTCTGCTGATGCATGACTGAGATGAATGTTTACTTATTTGTGAGAGAGCGAGAACCCAAGTGGAGGGAGGGGCAGAGAGAGAGAGAGAGAATCCCCAGCAGGCTTCATGCTGTCTGTGCAGCCCAAAGTGAGGCTCATTCCCACAAATCGTGAGATCATGACCTGAGCAGATATTTAGAGTCCATCACTTAACCAACTAGTTAACTATCACTAGTTAACCATCACTGAGCCACCTAGGCACCCAGAATTTAACAAACTTTATTGAGCCCTTATTCTGGGCCAACCACTGCTTTTAACCTGAACTTGCTAAGGGAAGAAAACAAACTCATTCTAAACATGACTGTATTCCAGCTCCCAGCATCTGGTACTTGCCCTAATAGAGTTTATACCTCAGAGATTCTGTGTTAGAGAAAAACAGTTTTGAGGACATCCCCATCATATTGTATGATGCTAATAAATTACAAAAAGTAGCCCAGGCAATTTGCAAATGACCTTAGAAATGGTAAATCCTTAGTTAATTACCTGAGTAGCTATTGAACTATGCATGCTTTAACTTAAATTCTTACAAATAGCTACTCAAATAATAGGTGGACCTGAATGAAAACTTCTGTTTATTTATTGGGATTTAAAACACTTCACTGTGTTTTTAGAGGATAAACATCACCACCTCAGAGTTCAGGCAATGCTGGTTTCCTTGGTTTGTGAACATCTGAGCAGTTGAAGAGGAGAATTGACTATATGCACAGTGCCCATTGTCTTCTCTTGCTGCTGTCAGCAGTTACAGGTTATGGTCTTTTTCGCATTGCAAACAAATGATTAATCTCCCTAGACTTTTTTAAAAAGTTGCTCTGGTAGTGTGTGTATGTGTGTGTGTCTATTTGTGTGTGTTTGTATGCATACATATATGTGTATATACACACACACTATACATACACACACTTTTAGTACTAAAATTTAAATTTTAGCCTTACATAACAAGGGATTTATTTAGAGGTGGATTATTTGAGCACTGAAAGTATGTTTCTGAGCCTTCCGTACTTCTGGGCTTTATTTGGAAAATAGTCATACAGGATGAATGCAGAGGATTTTTTTCTAAATAAAGACAGGAACTTGAACAACTGAATTCCATTATCACTGCTACTTTCATATATTATTTTGGTGCCCATACTAGTGGTTATTGTTGAGACATTCCTGATACCTGACACTGTGCATCACACTAAAGTAACTTCTGAGTTGTAAGAAGTCATTATATAATATAGGTAACTCTGTTATTTAGGAAATGGTTATCTAATTTTTAGTTATCTTATAGAAAACGATTCAGAAAAATCCTGCTGTGGCTCAAGTTGTCAACTAAAAACTAAAAGAAACATTTGGATTGTCTCTCTTTAATCTCTTTTCCAACAAAGAACTTATACACAGCAGGATTTATCTTTCTAAATTGCTCCTTTTCTTATGATATTTGTCTACCTAAAACTCTTTATGAGATTCCAGTTTGGACAGATTGAACCTTGTCTCTCCTACTGAACATAACTATCAAACATGATCAAATGCATGGATTATATTTTTAAGGACTCTGAATAGTAAAAAGCAGATAGAGAGAGGCTAGAAATAAAAATACTACAAGACTAGTGCTGAGTTTACCATGTTTTTCTTCTGAGCACCCAGCTTCAACTTGGGTAAGCTTGAAGTGAACATCAACATAAGCAGAAGGAGTTCCAGATAAAGATCTCCACTTGTGGCTCATGGAGTAGAAAAGGAGTCTCTGGAAGTAATAGAAATGGCAGTGGGGGGCTTGCAGGTGCCTCAGGATCTTAGGAAAAGAAGCTTGGTCCCAGGAGGACAGAGCAAAAGGGCTTTTTCCTGTCTCTGTCCTCCTGGTTGGCTTCCCCCATGGAAGTCACAAGCACATAATAGAGAAAAATGCATAATAGAGAAAAACAAAGCCACAACTTTCTGGCTAGAGAACTAAAAAGAGGAGCCCTCAGATAACCCAAAAGAGTAAAGAAGATTGCAGAGAAAGAGAAATGCAGGAAACCAACCTCACAAAGTTTTTAACTAAAGGGCTGAGTGTGTCCCTGAATTGTATATGGGTGTATTTCATCCAAGAATTCCAAAGGTTTTGAGAAATGTACTAAGGGCTATAGCACCTTTCACATTTTACACTGGGCATTGAGTGATACAACATATACCGCATATATGAATATTGCCAAAAAGGCTTTGAATATGGAACTGACACTCAAACAGACAGAGAAACAAACAGAACACAGATAGCTGGCCAAAACTTGTAGACTGAACCCTCCTGGGTCAATTACCTTATTAAGAAAGAAAAAAAAAAAAAAAGAGTTAACATTCCCAAGAGAATTAACACAAGACTGAGAGTCTTCTAATATTCAAAATGTCTATGATAA
The DNA here is from genome assembly GCF_003009895.1 of Hyaena hyaena. NCBI lineage: Eukaryota > Metazoa > Chordata > Mammalia > Carnivora > Hyaenidae > Hyaena > Hyaena hyaena. Next base: position 835,822 of record NW_024081254.1, on the reverse strand, counting down.
AAAACAAATTACTCAGTTATGGAAACTTGGAACATTTCAAGTGTAAGGAAATGAAAATGTGTTAACATGTTAGTAACATATGAAATAATATTAGTACGAAGATGACAGTTGTTGGAAGTATCTCACTGACTTAAAAGCAGCTAATATGAAAATGATGGATGAGTAGGAAGAAACACTGTGTAAATGAATGGAAAGAAAGAATGTGTCAACAAAGAAGATACAAAGAAATTTTATGATACTTTTAGAGCTGAAAATATAATAACTGAAACTAAAAAAAAAAATTCTCTCACTGGGGGAGTGCCAGAGGACAATGAAAGTGAAAGAAGAGAATGTGAACTTAAAAACTACTCAATATGGATAACACAAAAAAAGTGACAAAAAATGAAGATAACCTTGGGAATCTGTGGGACAATACAAGTAAAGTCTCAAATGCATATCTTTGAAATCCCAGGAGAGTAAAGATTGCAAAGAGTGTATACACATATATATGCGCTTAGGTGGATAATACCCTTATGTTTAAAGATATAATAGCTGAAAACTTCCCATATGTAGCAAATCCCATAAACCAACAGGTTTAAGAATATCAGTAAATCTAAAATAGGATAAAAACAAAAAATCCATAGCCAGAGATTCATAATCAAATTTCTGAGAAATAAAGAAGGGTCTTACAAGGAGCCTGGGAAGAACAATGTATTACTTACAGAGGAAAAACTATTCAGAGAACTACAAATTTCTTACCAGAGCCCTCAGAGACCAATAGGGAATAGATCAGTCTTCTTAAAGTGCTAAAAGGAAAACAGTCTTAAGCAAGAATTCTATACTCAACTAAACTATCCTTCAGGAATCAAAGTGAAAAAAAGACATTCTCAGATAATAAAGAACCCTGAGATATCCTCTAAAAAGTTCCTGAAGAAATTTTTCAAAGATAAGGAGGTAAACAGAGAAACAAGTTCCATTGTCCAGCAGAAAACTTGGAAGAACAACAGAAATTTTAACTATCTGGATAAATAAAATATTATTCTTCTCTTAAGTTCTTTAAGACATATATGTCAGTTGAAAGCAAAAAATTGACATTGTATAATGCAATGTTTATTATATGTAGATACAATTCATATGTCTACCTCAACAAAGAGGGCAGTGGGAAAGGAGCCTATGGTGGTAGGTAGGGTTTCTAAGTCCCACTTGAAGGTATAGAATTTTAATTCTAAATAGAATATGAAAATTAAATATGTATATTGTAATTCCTGGAGCAACCATCAAATGAAACATATATATTCACAATGAGATATAGGAAACACAATAGATAAATTTAAATGGAATATTGAAAGAAGATCTGATAACACAAAATAAGGCATGAAAGTTAAAATAGAGGACCAGAAATCAGAAAGAACAAATAGAAAATAAATAATAAAATGGTAGATGTATACGTTACATTAAATGTGTACATATTAAATTATATATAGTCTAAAACCTCAATTAAATCACATCAATTGTCAAAGTAGATAAAAATATATGATGCAACAATATGCTATACATAATAACATCACTTTGAAATAGTAGTATAGTTATGTTAAAAGAACTACAAACACTAAACAAAGGAAAGTTTGAGTTTTGATATTAATATCAAACAAAAATAGACTTCAGAACAAAGAAAATGACCAGGGATAAAGAAAGATTAAATAATAAAAGGAACAATTTACTAAGAAGATCTACCAATATTAAGTAAGGCTATACCAAACAATTGACATAGCTGAGAGAAGAAAAAGGCATATTCATTGTTATGGTTGGAAGCTTCAATACTCTCTCAAAAATTTATGGAACTAGTAGATAGAAAATTAGGTAGTTTGCAGAAGTCCTGGAAAAAATAAAACCACTATCAACCAAATGGATTAATTAACATTTATTGAGGACTCTTCCCCCAAAACAATAGAGCATATATTCTTTTCATATGCACATAAAATATTCACCAAGATAGACTGTGTCACAAGATAAATTTTTAATAAGTTTAATAGAAATAAAATTGCAAAATATATGGATTGGTTTTTTGTTCTTGAATCACAAGAACTATGTTTAGCTTCTATCCACAATGGAATTAAATTAGAAATTTAATTTAATTTAATTAGAAAATTCTCATTTTATGAGTCCAGCATTACTGTGACACCCAAACCAGATAAACTATAATCAAAGAAAACTACAGATCATTCTCCTTCTTGGATATAGATGCAAAAATCCTCTCCCCTTCTGTATTATTGAGTTATAATTGACATATAAAGTTGTGTACATTTGGGGCACCTGGGTGGCAGTTAAGCAGCCATCTCTTCATTTTGGCTCAGGTCAGGATCTCACAGTTTGTGAGGTCAAGCTCCAAATCAGGATCTGCACTGACAAGTGTGGAGCCTGTTAGGATTCTCTCTCTTCCTCTCTCTCTGCCCTTCCCCCACTTATTCTCTGTCTCTGTGTCTCCCTATCTCTGTTTCTCCAAATAAATAAACTTAAAAGTAAAAAATTTGTGTACATTTAAGGTGTACAATATGTTGATTTGTAAAATGATTAGCACTATAAGGTTAGCTAATATCTCCATCATGTTACATAATTATCATATCTTTTTTGTAGTGAGAACAGTTCTTTTTTTAAAAAAAATTATTTAATGTTTTTTCAGTTTTTTTTAAAAATTTATTTCTAGGAGAGAGAGAGAGACAACGTGAGCAGGGGAGGGTCAGAGAGAGAGGGAGTGACAGACTCTGAAACAGGCTCCAGGTTCTGAGCTGGCAGTCAGCACAGAGCCCGACGCGCGGCTCGAACCCACGAACCGCGAGATCATGACCTAAGCGAAAGTCGGACGCTTAACCGACTAAGCCACCCAGGCGCCCCAGTTTATTCAGTTTTGAGAGAGATAGAGCAAGAGAGAGCACGCGAGTGGAGGAGGGACAGAGAGGGAGACACAGAATCCAAAGCAGACTCCAGGCTCTGAGCTCTCAGCACAGAGCCCGATGCAGGGCTCCAACCCACAAGCTGTGAGATCGTGACCTGAGCAGAACTCAGTCACTTAACTGACTAAGCCACCCAGGCACCCTATAGTAAGAACATTGAAATCTGCTTTCTTAAGAACTTTCAAATGTATTAATTAATTAATGTTTTATTAATTATAGTCACCGTTGTCTCTGTTAGAACCCCAGAACCTATTCAACTTATAACTAGGAAACTAATATCTTCCTTAACCCTGGCAGCTGGTAACCACCATTCTAGTCCATTTCTTTGAGTTTGGCTTATTTAGATTCCATATGTGTGATATCATACAGTATTTGTCTTTCTCTGTGTGACATGTGACTTAATATAATGCCCTCAGGGCCCATCCATGTTGTTCCAAATGGATGATTTTTTTTCTTTCTCAGGGAGGGCTGATGGATATTCCATTGTATATATACTACATCTTCTTTATCTGTACATCATTTGATAGACAATTAGGTTATTTTCATAGCTTAGCTTTAGTGAATAGTGCTGTGGTGAAACATGGGAGTGCACACACCTTTTTGAGATCCTGTTTTTATTTCCTTTGGAAATATACACTGAAGTGGGATTACTGGATCATATGGTAGTTCTATTTTTAGTATTTTAAGGAGCCTCCATACTGTTTTCCACTGCAGCTCTACCAATCTGCATTTTCACCAATACTGGATATGGTAAATTCAAAAATCCTTCATAAAATAGGGGTTCTTGGATGGCTCAGTCAGTTAAGCATCCGACTCTGGCTCAGGTCATGATCTCACGGTTTGTGAGTTTGAGTCCAGCTTTGGGCTATCAGTGCAGAGCCCAGTTTGGATCCTCTCTCCCCTTTGCTCCCTGCCCCTCCCCCACTCATGCTCACTTGCGTGCGCGCGCTCTCTCTCTCTCAAACATTAAAGAAATAAAAATAAAATAAAAATCCTTCACAAAATATTAGGAAGTCAAATCCAGTAATACATACATATAATAATACACCATACTAGGTGGGACTGATCCTGGGATTGCAAGGTAGGCTTAGTAATAAATATACATATACACATATGCTAATATATATATTTATTAATATGTATACATACACATACACACACACACACAGGTAAAGGAACTTCCTCTATCTCCTAAGACATATACAAAAAAAGTTACATATAGCTAATGTGACACTTAATGGTGAAATACTGATTTTCTTTTCAAATTTGATTTGCTAATTTTGTTTAAAGCTCTTTCTTCTACATTCCCATTTGAGATTATTTTAAATTTTTATAGTGGTATCAGGATTTTGTTGCTTTGATGAAATGAATGCACTATTTTTGTATTCTAAACTCTGAGACCATTTGAATACTGTTGTTATTATCAGCTGTAGTAATCAAGATAGTATGGTACTGGAGAAGAGATAGACACTTTGATCAATGGAACAGAATCCAGAATCCAGAAGTAGACTTGCACAAATATGCTCATTGATTTTTGACAAAGATGTGGACAATTCACTGTAGAAAATATAATCTTTCAGCAAATGATATTGGAAAAATTCAAAATCTGAATATGTATACCAAAGGAACTTCAACTTAATCTTCCCACATCATACAAAAATAAGCTCCAAATGGATCACAGACCTAAAGGTAAAATACAAAATTATACAACCTTTATAAGAAAACACGGGAGAACATCTTCATGACCTGGGTTTTGGCAGTGAGTTTTTGGATATGACACATAAAAAGAAAAAATATTTGATAAATTGGACTTTATCAAGATTAAAAACTTTTGTTCATTGAAAGACACTGTTAAGAGAGTGAAAATATACCCTAAAGACAGAAAGAAAACATGCAAATCTCATATTCCAGAAAGGACTTGTACTTATGATATGCATATGTATGTATATATACAACATATATATCAACATATATATACAACAAAAAATCAGTTGTAAGAATCTAAACAACCCAGTTAAAGAAATAGGCAAAAGCCTTGAGAAGGCCTTTCATCCTTATTTACTTCACAAGGATATAGATAAGGTGGTAAGTTATATGAAAATATGTACATCATTAGTCATTAGAGAAATGCTAAATAAAATGATAATATAATAGTACTAGATGAGTAATTGAAACAAAGCAAAACAAAACACTGTTGCTATTAACTGCTAGTGAGGATGCAGAACAATGGAACTCTCAAACATTACAAAATAGAATAGTCACTTGAGAAATAGTATGACTGGTTCCCATAAAGGTAAACACATTCTTACCATACTACCCATTCCTTAGTATTTACTGTAACAAAATAAAAATGTTATATTCACGTGAAAACTCATACATGAATGTTTATAGTACTTTTACTCACATTTGCCAAAAATTGGCAACAACCCACATGTCTTTGAACAGGTGAATGGTTCAAGAAACTCTAGTACATCCTTACAATGGACTGCCACTTATCTAGTAAAAGGAATAAGGTATTGAATATATATGTACTAGCTTGGATGGATTCAGCATTATACTGAGTGAAAGAAGCAAATCTCAAAAAGTTACATACTAGATGGTATAACACTTCAAAAAGGCAAAACTGTGGAAGCAAATTACTGAGTGCCAGGGTTTACTGACTAGAAAAGATATGTCTACAAGGGAATAGAATGAGAAGCTTTTTGATGGGTGATGGAACTATTCTGTATCATGATTCTGTGGTGATGATACAAATCTATACATGTGTTATAATTCAAAAAATTTATTATGAATTAATTTTAAAATGAAATCATTAAAAAATGAAATCATAAAAAAAAAGACATGTCAATGAATGTATACTATTTTCCAAGCTCCACAGCAAGCAACGGATGGCTTCCATTCTCTGACGAACCATCTTTCCTACCCATTTTCTGATCATTGCTCTGTTCTGTCATATTTCATGGTATATCTCTAGTCCTTAGTTTGTCATCCACTTTAGTTTCTCTTTATTCTCTAAAGAGCCTTATGACACTGTACAGGTCTCACCAGTGCTGATTAGTTGAGTTCAGCACCATATCCATATTTCAGAGACTTGAAAAGGGATTGATGTTTTCATCTGTGAGGTTGTAAAAATTTTTTAAGTAAGTGAATTTCACCCTTCTGACATTCTGAACAATATCCTGTGCTTCTAATACTCCTATGAAAAGATGGAAGCATCTGGGAATATTTACCTGGAAGAAATAGAGTTGAAAGGAGACAGTAAAATGTTAAAACAAAAGAGTGAATAGTCATTGTCCATATTAACAAAGGGTATAGGAAAAAGGCATGCTCATCGACCATACCATGAGGGATTAAGTAGCCCTGTAAGGAAAAATTTCGTACCATGAAAATTTTCACCCCTTTGGATAACATGGCTGAGGGTGGTCAAAGAGTCATTCTCTAGATCTCTTCAAGAGAACGATAGATTCTTAACTGAGATGATTTTTTTTTAACTTTTTTTAATGTTTTATTTATTTCTAGGAGAGAGAGCGAGAGACAGCGTGAGCAGGGGAGGGTCAGAGAGAGAGAGGGAGTCACAGACTGAAACGGGCTCCAGGCTCTGAGCTGGCAGTCAGCACAGAGCCCGACGCGGGGCTCGAACCCACGAACCGCAAGATCATGACCTCAGCGNGGCTCCAGGCTCTGAGCTGGCAGTCAGCACAGAGCCCGACGCGGGGCTCGAACCCACGAACCGCAAGATCATGACCTCAGCGAAAGTCGGACGCTTAACCGACTAAGCCACCCAGGCGCCCCTTAACTGAGATGATTTAAGGGAGGACTAATGGAAAGCTTGGCCATCATTCTCCAGCTCCATCATGGGTCCTGGCGTGCTTTCTTCAGGATCAAACTGTTCTTTGTTGGGTCAATATTTAAAGAACTTGAAGGCTGCAAACTTCTTCTCTTGAGATGAGATGCAGCTTTTCCTCCACTAATCATCTGAATTTAACACTGGATCACTTAGGGCCAGATTCATCTGCAAAATATTTGCTCAGCTTTGATGCTATAAAAGCCTCTCCAAAGCTAAGGAAACACCAAGAAATGGATTATTCATGCAGCTTTACAGAGCTTGGTATCTGATGCAGACTGTATTTAGTCCTTTCCTAGGCATTAGCACTATAAACTTATGAAAAATTTGTGACATATATTAAGTATATTTTATGCAGTTATGATCCGTTTCCAGTCATCTGAGTGTGAGAGTACTCTTCTTTCTATGGGAATTGAAAGCCCTGGTGAAGGCAGATGTTTAAGCCCAGAAACCCTTGAATTTTTGTTTCTCATTAAGCTCCTGGCTAATTTCTGATAAGATGTCACTGATTCAATCAGTTTTAGTTTAAACAGCAGCTTGAGAAAAAATGATCTTCTTTTCATTACCATTAGGAAAAAATCTTCTAACTCAATTTTGACTACACAAAGTGATATTTAATAGCAGATATTTGCAATTACTCATAATAGACATTTGTGGAGTGGAACATTCAGTATTTTTTTAAAGGAAATTGGGCACCTAAAGACTATGGAAGGAAACAAATCCAAGAGCAAGATTTTGAAAGATGGTTATAAATTTTATAACTCTCTACTAGTGGAAGGGAAAATTATGATTTATAATCTAGATCCTGGACTGGGGTAGAGAATTTCTGAATGAAGAATCATGTCAGGCTGTTCTGTCAGCCTGCACTTGTCTCTACATCTCTTGTAATCAGTTCTGAGACTTTCCCAGGGCCTTGTGATATTTAAGAGCATGACTCTAGACATTGTATAGAGGCAGGATGAGATCTAAACTTTGCTAGTCATCAATTATATGATCATGAGTAACGTGGTTTGCATCCATCCTCAAGAATACCCTCCATACAACATTACATGAAGAAGCTTATAATTAGTTAGGAAGATAGATTACAAGGAGCCTTCTTATCTTGAAACACAAGATAATATCTGGGTCCTCATGTATCATATATATAAGATGATGTATATTAAGAAGTCCGCACGTGCCAAGACTCAAAAATGGCAGCGAGAAAAGAAACATTAAATAAAAAAGCATTAGGTTATTTGGTGTCTGTTTTCATGAAGGGCATGAAACAAACACATAAAATATGTTTTCTGCTTGTCCCTGCCAATAAAAAAGGTTTGGAACTGACAGGAGAAAAACTTGTGTTTAATTCCTGTGAGATCACACCTGCAACGAGTTAGGATTTTAATGCTCCTTGGAAGCTCACCTCACTATAGAGTGGGTTTCTGTCACTTCTGGAAGTCTAGAGTTTCATTTTCATTCTGGAAAATTGATAAATAGTATTTTAAAAATTAGAGGAGGTAAGAATGCTGCTTACTTCCACAAAGCTAGGTCCAAATTTGTTGGAAAGTTCTTTCTTTCTCAAGACTACTAAAAATACCTGCCACCCTTCCACCCCCATCCCTTCCCATGCAGCTTCTTTTAAATCCTCCTCCACACCGCCACCAGACACAATTTTCTCCCTGCTGAGGAGAAAACTATGTACAGACCACATGACCTCACCCCCTTTTAAATTCCTCCTGTCCCCACCCAAAGCTACTAGTGCAGAGGCCAGTCATTTGTAGGCTGTCCAGAAACTTTTGAACTGACCTTCCTTGTTTAAAAAGATAAGATGTCATCTCGGAGAATTTGACATAGAGGCAACAAAGTGATGAGCGGTAGAGTTGAAAGTTTATGACACAGAGAGGGAACAAGATAACCATCATGGGCAGTGAGCTAAGCGGATGTTGTGAAAAGTAGAAATTCTGAATATAAATAAGTAGATGCTTTATCATGTAGAGAAAAGATGTGCAGATTAGAAAGGGAAAAACCCAGAGGGTAGAGTGGAGCAAATGGGGTCGATTTCTGGGTACTTAGGGAGTGGCTGAATCCGTACAACCCGATGCCTTCAGTGAGTATTGTATTCTAGTGCTTGCATTTGAGGATAAGAAGCTATGGGAGATTCTAATTCTATTGCAGAATCTAATAAGGAATGTCTCCCAAGTTCTCCAGTGTAAAATCCACAAAGCTTCATGGCTTACAACAAATATGCCAGTGAGAGCATGAGCTACCTTGTGTTTTTAGTCACCCAAACATTTTCTTTTTTTTTTTTTTCCCCCTCTGGTGGATGTGAAGAGTAAAAGTTTCCTAGAATTGAAGAGTAAAAGTTTCCTAGAATTGATATAAAAGGGTGCCTCATTTGTTTATGTATTTTAAAATATCTATTGACTGCCAGTGATGTGCACGATTCTCTGCCAGGTAAGCTCCTGCAGTGGGGAGCCAGGGATCTAGGAAGAGTTCATGGTCTTGTGTTAGGAAAAAGATAAGTAAACACAGTATGTTGCACGCTCTCTGTGATACTGATAGACATGGGGTGCTGTGGGAGCTCAGATGAGGGGTATCCAACCCAAACAGTTTAGTACTGGTGGGAAAGAGAGGGTAAGGACGTTTCTTAAAGAAGTACACATGAGCAGCAAACTTGACTTGCCAGCAAACTCAGCTAGGTGAAGGATAAAAGGAAATGCATGGGTGAAAGCCTCCAGGGAGAGAGAGAGTGAGATATTCAGAAGTTGCAAGAAAAAAAAAAAATCTCATGTTCCCAGAGCACAGGGTGTGAGAGCAGGAATGATGGGAGATTTGGAGGGGGTTTGGGGAAGGAGCTGTTTAGAAGCAAAGACTGGGTTATGTGAGCTATTTCATAGCATATCACATGGTTTGGACTTGATCTTTACAACACAGTATTTTAAGTTAAAGAAAAAGATGGGGATATTTAAATGGGGAGGTATAGAAATGGTCAGGCTGGGGGAGATATTAAGAGTAGAATTTACCAGACATAGAAGACTCAGTATGGAACCCTGATATCTGTAACTTGGCATCTTGATGGGTTGAAGTAACATGATACACCGGAGGAAGAGTAGTTCTCATCAAGGGAATACAGATGGCTTTGAGATACTGAATTGTCTGTGGGATTTATAGGTAGTAGGGCGCAAAACAAGGTCCAGAAAATGGGAGAGAAATCCAAAACAAAAATAGAATTTCAGCTTCCATCTGTTTGTTAGCCATGGCGGTTGGGTATTTGATTAACTTTAGCTATACAATAATTCAAATTCTTTACAGTTTCAGATGTGTAAAAACAGATTTCAGAATCTATAATTTTAGCAAAGTTGGGTGGTCCAAAAATTTAATTTTGAGTAGATAAACAAAACCTTGTGTATAGATTTAAGAATCTATAATTTTAGCAAAGGTGTGTGGTCCAAAAAATTTAATTTTGAGTAAGTAAACAAAATCAAATTCAAGTTCTGTCTTGAATTTAAGTAAGTGGGAAAAAAACACTTTGCTTTCTTTTTTGCATGGTAGAGAAGTATCTCTTCCAGGCGAACACAAAAATGAAAAATTTTAAATCATAATAAATTTGGCATATTTTTTATTAGATCCATTACATCCTATTCCTGTGGATTATATATTCATTGTAGATATTCTGAGGAGAACCAGGGTTTGCCATATATGTTCATATTAAAGTGGCAAAAGATAAAGTTATTGCCTCTGTTCCATTTTGATCCCTCCAATAGATTTGGCTGATGTGGATAGCTGTATTCCTACCCCTCACCCCGACTAACTCACATACACTTACATACACAGAAAACCTTGGCAGTAAACACAGAATAAATGTCCTTGAAAGGAGAAAGCCACTCTTTGGTTAAGGTACATGAGTGCAAGAGTGAATGATACAAACATAGAAACTGCTAAATGCTGACCCATTTTCGAGACTCCTTCATGGGTAGGTGGTAAATATTACCTGGCTGACTGGGTTTACTATAGAAATGATGCTTTGTGGCCGAGGAGTGTACATATTTGACCAAAAGTTTATATGAGGGCAGTGTCCATTTCATTTTGTTTCCCATGAATCCTCAAAGCTTAGGATAATGCCTGGTAGATGTTTGCTTTACAAACATATGTTGAATGAGTGAAAGAATAAGTGAAAAAAATAATGTTTTTCACTAGTAGCTATGGATTGAGGATAGAATAAATAGGAAGGGCCCCCAGGAACTCTGGATAGAGCTGCACAGACTTGGTCACTTGGCGGCTCGGCTTTGTGTAGTAATTGCAGCTCTAGAACTGAACTGAACAACCAGAACAAGGAGGTCATGTTTTCAGGATCAAGCCTCTTTTCATCATGAAAGCTACTAGGTGGCCTCTGACATGATGTGTTTAGTTATCAAACATGTCAGCTAATACCATGGAGAGTCCACATATATTAGAAGTGACAGACATAACAAGGGTCAAAGAGTAAAGGTGAATTGCAAAGGGCTTGTACTGCATCTCTGTTGTTATGATAGTTTCTAGTAGGTAAGATCCATGAGCAAAAAAGAATTATGAGGTTTCATGGTGAGTAGCAGTTCTCTTTCTCAGGCTGCTAAGAAATTTTTTTCCACAATGAGGTGAATATTCTTTGAATGCTATGGCAATTACTGCATCTATGCTGTTTGTGGGACAGCTCAAACATAGTTGAAACATTCACCAGATATTTCTCATTAATTTTCCTTTATCTAAGTTTTGTTGGTTATTTTTTTCTGATTATAAATGTAGCACTGACTCATTATAAAAATTGAATGAAAGAAACTAATAAAGTTAAAATGCTACATATTACATACTCCAAATATGACCATGCTTGCTGTACATTGCCCCAGTTACATTTAAAGAGGGTGTTTTGTCCCTTAATCAGACATCAAGAAATGTTAGAGGGCATCCTTTGGCCCCACCGTGTTATATGCTACAGTATGGACACAAATTTTCAATGTAGCCATGGAAATAATGTAAAAACTGGAGGAAGCATGGTACTTTATGTTCAGTAGTCTAATAAAACGCCACCATGTGCAATGGTTATAATAGAGCAGGCCATAAGACTGTGAGTGCTGTGCATGCAGTGGTCAGTATATTTGCCTTTGGATTCCCAAGGGTATTAGCCAATATGTTCACCTAGCATTTTGAATGAATGAATGCTTGTTGAGTAAAGGGTCCATTGCATGTGACAAGAAATATATTAAGAATTGGTCAAGGGGGGAGATATGTGTGGCTTGGAGTCACTAACAAAAGCTTTAAGCCCATGGCTATATGAACACATAGATTAATAATATGGTTTGTAAAAGGACATTTGAAAGTTGTAAGTAGAATTTGAGAAAATTTGACCGTATTTTGGAAGTTCCGTTTTATTTGCTGATTGATCTGCTGGTCATGATGTTGGGGTTGTTGAGACTGTTACTATCTTATGGGTCAGTACTATACCGTGACAGTTTACTGAGTAAATTAGGCTAAAAGTAATCAGAAACACTGATTTATCAAGATATTGGCATCACCGACCCTGAGGCTTCTTCATTTCTTTGGTCTAATCTCTGTCATAAGTAGAACTGAATTCACATGTTTACTGTCTCAAAAGCAACCATTTCTGTCACAAAGAAGGTTTTTTTCTAATTATTATTTTTAATTTATATTTGAGTATAATTGACACACAATGTTACTTTAGTTTTGGATGTACAACATAGTGATTAGACAAGTTTATACATTATGCTGTGTTGACCACAAGTGTAGCTACTATCCGTCCCCATACATCACTATTACAATGTCATTCCTTTTTCACTATATTCCTTATGCTGTGTCTTCTATTCCAGTGACTTATTCATTCCATAACGGGACTCTTGTATTTCCTATTCCCGTTCACCCATTTTGCCCATCCCTTCACCACTCTCCCTTTAGGCAACCATCAGTTTGTCTCTGTATTTATAGGTCTCTCTGCAAAGCAGATTTATTTCTAAATGCAGCCTTAACTTCCATGTTTTTGACTAGCTGGGTGGAATGTAGTTATTCTTCCTCAAAAGTTTTTAATAAAGACACAGTCTGTGCTAATTATGATACAGATATTTTTGTGTGTAATATTTGAACCCTGAGGAGAAACTCTGTTTCTGAATACAATATATTTCAGTATCTATTTAATATGTTAAATGCAAGAATTTTTTGTTTGACACTGGACAGCTCCGTTCACAATTAAGTCATTTTCCCCCAGGAAATAATATAATCTATCATTATAAAATATCTATTGTAAGTGGCTTGACTAAGCTCTATCCCCACTCTATTTTTTATATGTAATTCCATTGAATCTCTAGCTGCCGTTTTAGAGATTACAGTAAGGCAAAGCATTTCTCGGAAGACAAATATAGAAGAACCTAAAGTCACTATAACTACATTTGGCAGATTACATAATCTGATTCCATATTTTTCTCATCCCTCCCTCCTCCTTTGTCACAAAGCCCACGAGAAGGCATACTACATATTTTGACACATTTTTTTTTGCTTTGAATAGCTATGTACTCATTTGGGTGTTTTAAAATAATACTTCTTCCTTGTATCTTTTAACTCAAAGGTATACTCAGAGACTAGAAGACTTCCTTGGATGTTGGCTGTCCGGATAGACCACATCGTGGTGTTTTTCTTGATGACATGATACAGGGTCACATTCCCTCAGGACTGTAGGCTGAGAACTGTGATTTGCTTAGCGGACCAGGCAGAGGTGGTTCTATCTCTCAGAATGAGATAGATGTTAAACAAACAGTTCACAAATTGTAGTAAATACAAACCAGAATGCCAAGGTTTTTATTTACAGTGATAAATACAGCTGTTAAAATGGTTGTGGTGCTCAAGTCAGTAATAGTTCACAAAATCCTCTCCATGTAGACAGGCAGCATGGGAATTTAAGTTATAATCAGAGTGCCAAATTATCAACTTATATTGAGAACTGCATCTGTCCAATGAAAACATGACTTGATTGGCCTGACAAATTCATTCTCTTCCTATGGATTAATGGCAAAGGATGCCAAGTTTTCTGAAAGTTGCTAGAGAATACGGATTCAAAACAATGGGAATGAGTTGATCTTGTGTTTATCTTCCAACTAAGATGGTGTTAACATTCCTCTCTCTACCAGGCTGGCCTTGCCAAGAAAACTATATTGTGGTAGTTCCTACAACCAAAGTGGACAATACAGTGCTTGTTTCCTGCTTTTCATTTTCTCTCCTTTTGTTGACCATCTCTCTCTCTCTCTCTGAAAAGTGACAGGATACAATTGGTTGTGTTTTTGTCTATCATAGTATTAATTCATCCACTCAGTCACATTGCAGCCCTGCAAGCCTTACGATTACTTGCACACAATCTTTATAGGCAGTTTGGGGGTTTCCAAATGTTCAGATCAAACATGTATGGCTTCTTTGTCTAAGTCCACGTTTGTTTAATCATATTCTTTATTTTTAAATCCTGAAAATCAACTCATTGCTACCCCCCGGCACTGAAAACACTTTTCCTTGTTTATTACATTTCCCCAAATGGCAAAAGAGGCAAGTATGTGAGAACCAGGGGAAATAATAGTGTTCTCTGCCCTTGATGCAAACTGAAATGAAAATAAGGCTTATTTTGAAGGAAACAAAGAAAGGAAGAAAGAGAGAAATCCCAGGGAAGTAAAAAACAACAAAACAAAACAAAAAACACTTAGACTCTCCCTTTATGATGATTGTAATGAGATTGTGAGATTATTTGAGGGGGTGAGGGTAGTTTTTTGAATAAGTGAATATACACTAACTTCCAGCACCTCCTGGAAGTACTAATGGAATGACTCCAGAATCTTACTCTACCTCCTAATACAAATGGAGATATACAAAGGGTCACCAGTATAGTTTTCAGGTTTCCACCTCCAAAGATAGCAGCTTCTTCAAAATGAAGATGGCAAAAATCATAATAATTACTTTATCTTTGACCCATGACCAAATGTGATCATTTTTTCCCTAATCCAGTATTAGCTCACTTATAATTTGTAAGATTCGATCTCTTTATAGAGACTGTGTGTTCATATGCAAAGATTAAGAAATCTGGAATTCTGAAGCTGTACCTATATAATGAATGACATTGTACTTGATCAGTTATTGATTTCCTTTCACCATGTATTTATTTTGTATCGAGCCCTACCTTGGAAAATGTCCTGATGCTTTACACTGAGTCCTGCATGTTTGAACTTCACAAAGGTTCAAAGGTTTGCACATGATGCGGAACGGTAAACATGTGTTCTAAAGTCATCTTTCAGCTTCAGACTAGTTTTGTGATTTCATTGTCACCTCATTAATATGGGCCACTGGGTGTGAATTTGTCAAAACAAAATACTTCCAGACAGCTGAGTGAGATGTTTCACGGTCAGAGACTTTTACCACTCCCCACTCTGACCCTCCATGTATCTTAAACTTCTAACTTCAAGAGACTGGCTTGATAAATTTGCCCTGTCCCTCTAGGTCATTGGGTTAAGTGTCAGTTCAGTCATTTTGAACTTTTCACATTTTCTGTGTAAGTATAAGCAAAGTACTTACTGGGTTCTAAAACTAAAAGTCTATGAGGATACAAGACCTTATTGAAATAATGAGGTGAGCAGAATATCTTTATGGCTCCTCGCCTTGCCTCCTTTGAGCCGTTTAGCCTTCTTTTAGTGAATGGCACCTCACCTTCAAGTTCCTAGTATTTACACCTTTCTAGAGTTTTTGCATTAAATAAACAAACACTGGGAAGAACTACATGTAAACTTGATCACTTATTTGCTAGTGGTGAAATTTGGTAGAGAAAGAAAAACTTCAGAACTGAAAACGTAATAAGAGAAGTGCTTAAATATAAAGGATATATACATATAAATAGCTGTCTTAAGAAGTTATACATTGCCTAAATAATAAATAAGGATCTTGGGGTGCCCGGGAGGCTCAGTCAGTTAAGCCTTCAACTCTTGATCTTAGCTCAGGGCTTGATCTCAGGGTCGTGAGTTCAAGCCCTATGTTGGGCTCTGCACTGGGCATGAAGCCTACTTAAAAATAAAGGGGGATGGGGTGAGAATCATGCCTTACCTGGTACATATGTTGCACTCAAAAAATACTCAATAATTACTTTGAAAAGTATTGTGCACATTAGAATATTTGCTTATTCTCACGGTATTACATTCCAATATACACACATACCAATATACATATTAAGCCCTGCCCGTGAGAACAAGAGTCTCTTGCTCTACCTTCCT
This sequence comes from Hyaena hyaena, assembly GCF_003009895.1. Taxonomy (NCBI): domain Eukaryota; kingdom Metazoa; phylum Chordata; class Mammalia; order Carnivora; family Hyaenidae; genus Hyaena; species Hyaena hyaena. Next base: position 819,788 of record NW_024081254.1, on the reverse strand, counting down.
CAGTTCCCTCGAGGTATCTTTTTACTTTATTTATTCCTTATTTTCAAATTTTTACTGGTTCTTAGTTTAGTCCATCTAGTAGAGAACTCAACCCTTATTGGATTTAGTAAATTATCAGATTTAGGAAATTCACTGTGCCATTTGAAGATGGGGATTTTGCAGATTTGTACTTCATTCCCTTCTTCTGTTAACCTAACCTGAACATAATTGTAGACTTTCAGTAGAATTTTTAAAGTTGTTTTCTTACTTTGAGGACATGAGATAAAATGAGGCTTAGTCTCTCCAACTTTCCTTGGCTTTTTCTTCCTCATTTCAGGTTCTACTGCTGTCAGCCACTCTCTTTTTACTTTATGCTAAAAATACAACAGAGTTTTTGTCCAAAGGTTAACTTTAAAGGTAGGATAAAAAACAGTTCATAATAATTAACATTATTATGACCATATAAATACCATTTAATGTTAGGACAAAGAAGCATGTTACGCTGAAATGTGTTTTTTTTTTTTTTTTGGTTTGTTTTTTATTTTTTACTTTAAAGGTCCAATGTCATGACCTCTAGTTCACTGTAAAGATTCCTAGCATGCAGTTTCAAATCATTGATTTTTTTTTAATGTTTGTTTATTTTTTTGAGATAGAGAGTGCCAACAGGAGAAGGGCAGAGAAGGGGAGGTGGGCAGAGGATCCGAAGTGGGCTTTGCTCTGACAGCAGCATGCCCCATGCAGGCTTGAAATCTCTTGAGATCATGACCTAAGTCCAGCTCTGAGCCATCCATGCACCCCTGATTTTGTTTTCTTACATTTAGTCAATTGCTTAAGATTAAGCCTCATTTCTTTTGTGCATTCTATTATCCTTGATCATATGTTCATGTATTTTTTACCCTCTTTCATTTCATTTAGTCTCCTTGATCTGCCCTCCCTGACCTGTGGGAGTCCTTCTCCAAGTCCACCTCCTCCCTGCTCTACACTGGGCTCACCATGCCTAGACCTACACAAAACCAGCTTCTCAGCTGCTGTTTCTTCTTCTTTTTCTTTTTTTTTTTTTAATGTTTATTTATTTTTGAGAGACAGAGAGACAGGGTATGAGCAGGGAAGGAGCAGAGAGAGAGGGAGACACAGAATCTGAAGCAGGCTCCAGGCTCTGAGCTGTCAGCATAGAGCCCTATGCAGGGCTTGAACCCACAAACATTCAGATCATGACCTGAAAGCTTGCTGTTTCAATATCTTCGTATTTCTTAGCTTATCTTTTCATTTTATTATAACACGTCATAAAGTAACTTCCTAAGAAAAAGAATGGAGGAGGTAAACAAATATTCTGGCTCATGCACAGACTCATATTTGTGCAATACTTCAACTGAATATAAAATTCTAGGTTGAAAAGAGTTTTCCTTTTGAACCTTAAACACTCTGCCCCATTGTTGTTGAAAAGAACTTAAGTAGCAGGCTGAGGCTTATTCCTTCTATTTTTCTCTAAAAACCCTTAGGATCATCTCATTATTTCACTTGATTCTCTGTTTTTCAGTGATACCTTGAGAATCCTTTTTGCATTTGTTATGATCTGTACTTGGTGACACTCCCTAGATTGTAGAAATATGGCTTCCTTCCGCTAAGGGAAATGTGTTTCTATGGGTTTTTTAGTGACTCCTCTCTTTCATTTTCTCTATTCTCTTTCTGTGGCTTTTAATACATGGATGTTAGATCTTCCGGATTTATCTTCTCTCATAACTTCTGTCCTCTAAGGTTCATCTCTGTTTGTGTCTAGATACAGTCCCTTGGCTGAATCTTTAGGCTTTTTACTCTTTTGGCTTATTTCAACAACCATGGTTTAATTTCTAAGTGCTTTCTTGTTCTATTTTAATTATTCTCTTTGGAAGCCTTTTGTTTGCATTTTTTAAGTTGTAATAGCTTCAGCAGTTTGTTAATTTGTTTGTTTTCTGTTTCCTGTTTCTTAAATTGTATGTTTTTCAGCTTGCCTGTCTTATAGTTTATCCATACTGGCGCTAGGTTGCCTGATACGTGTGATATCCTTGTCTGGCTGGTAAAGGAAAAAACTGTGGCTTTCTTTTGCTCTTATAGAAATGTGTACCCTTGCAGTTTGTATCCTGAGTGGGAATTCCAGGATTAGAAAACAGAAGGCTGGTAATCAGGGGTGCCTGGGTGGCTCAGCTGGTTAAGCGTCCGACTCTTGGTTGTGGCTTAGGTCATGATCTCACAGTTTGTGAGTTTAAGCTCCACGTCGGGCTCTGTGCTGACAGTGCAGAGCCTCCTTGGAATTCTCTGTCTCCCTCTCTCTCTGCCCTTCCCCTGCTCAGGCTGCCTCTGTCTCTCAAAAATAAACTTAAAAAAATAAATACATAAATAAAAGAAGGGTGGGTAATCAGTTATCCCACGAGGGCAAAGAGGTGTGTTTTTTGGTGTCAGTGAGTCTTCACTATACAACAGTGAGAAAATTGTTATTCTTAGGTGCCAATATAGAATTCAGTCTTTTTCTTCTGGGAACTGTTTCAGTTCTTTTAGAAAGGAACTGTCAATAATTTTTCTTCTGTTTTGGGTTGTGATTTTGGATTATTATCATGATCATGATTATTATTTTTTTGTTTGCTAAGAATGATGAATCCAGCCATTTGTTTCTTGGGACCCAGGATGGAGACTGTGTACTGAAGAAGAGAGCAGTATACATAATTGTTGCGTACACAGGACTTGCTTTGGGTTCTGTTTTCAGACACGCCTTTCATTTCTGACCTTAGACCTCCTGAGATTCCTTGTAAACACCCACCATCAATTCTGTAGCCACAGATACAGCATATTCAGGACTTTGGCTTCCTCTGCCTCTTCTAACCAAGAGTCCTTCCCAGTCTTCTGCCTGTGTCACCACGATCACAAAGCCCCCTCTCTTAGCAGTTATACTCTGCTTCCTTTCTGTCCTGCTCTATAGTTATGTTATATAAGTAATAGGCTTACATATAATTAACATAAATAATGAAAATATGTTAATAAATTTAATATATGCATATTTAGGAGAAAGTGGAAGCAAAAATGCTCTGTCTTCCTGAATCACAGTAATTACTTACCCAAAGCATCACTAAGTCTATAAATCAGTGAATGGATTCTCATTTCTTTGTGGGGTTTTTTTTTGTTTGTTTGGTTGGTTTGGTTTTGTTTTCTTTTATTTTTAGGATTTAAAATATTTTCTTCAAAGCCCTAGACCCATGATCAGTTACTAATGTACTTACTTCTGATAACATATTACCTCTAAGTGTGGAATCTGGTCCTGATCCCCGGAATTCTTCTTGCCCTTCACACATCTGTTTTTCAACATATTATTTTGTGGTCACATTTGTTTCTGAGCTTTCTTTACTTCCATGATATGTGCACATTTTCCTCCAAGACACTACAGTAACTACAGACAACTCCAGGATTGCTCCCTTTATCTTGTGAACTGTAGAAATAGATATTAGCCAGTACATTCATTTGTCATATAGTTTTGTGTACCATATGCCCTTTTATTGGTGGCATTTTATTTTTTTTAATTTTTATTTTTAATATTTGTTTATTTTTGAAAGGCAGAGACACAGAGCACCATTAGGGGAGGGGCAGAGAGAGAGGGAAACACAGAATTAAAGGAGGCTCCAGGCTCTGAGCTGTCAGGACAGAGGCCTATGCAGGGCTTGAGATCATGACCTGAGCTGCCCTCAGATCCTTAACTGACTGAGACACACAGGCACCCCCACTTTTTAAAACAAACATTGTCCGGCTTGTTTTGGCAGTACATAAACCGAAGCCAGCACTGTAGGTGACCATGAATTACAGCAAACTTAAGTCCCCAGTCATCTGTTGTTTGCTGACTGACTTTCTTTTTTCCTGTCACAGAGAAGAAAGTCACATTTCAGTGCATTTGATTTTGGTGAATGCATGCAACTAGGCTCATAAAGGAAAGGGTCATCGTAAGTAGCTGTTGGCCAGGTGAACTTGTGACAGAGTCTTGCTATATAGAAGAGGGTAGAGAAAAAAAATGCCTCTGTCACTGGTCCTAAATAGGAGCCACACTGCATGTTGTGTGATATTAAAATGTGAATCACGGGAAGAAGTTGTAAAAAATAAGATCTAGCCAAAACAGTAACAAGAGGAGGTTGCGGAGGAGAGAAGAGAATTGCCGGAAAATGGTGTTACATGACAGCCATATGAGTACCCAAAAACATGTGAAATTCTGACAGCCTCTTAACCAGGTGCAGAGCACAAAGAAGCCTCTTGGTTCATGCACTTTTGAAGTATGTCAATCGAAAGAAGAGCATTTTTCGAAATCGAAAGTAGACAGTTTTATAGTGTTTTGTGCAGTGACCTTTTAAAAGGGAAAGGTCCTTTCGGAGATATTTCGAGCCCACTCATGCATCTGCCTTAGAATGTGCTTGGCGGGAGGCGTGCATGTCACCCCAAGCCTTTCTTTGGAGCAGAGCCTGCCTAATTGTGTGAAGAAAGGCACTTCAAGGGTATTGTTCAGATGCAAGAGGAAGAGGTCTTCCCTGGGTTTCTCTTGCAACTGAGTAGATAGAATCATCTAGGTTTTGAAAAGCGTATTAGGAAATGTTTCTTAGACCTCAAATTTGTGAGGGGTGGTGGGTCAAAACTGGTGTTATTTGGTTCTGTACAAATTCCCAGCCTTACGTGCATAGGTGTGCTGGGGACTCTGCTGCTTTACCCTCTCTGACAGCCTCGTGGAGAGTTCGATAGATGGTTATTGTCGGGGTAAGTGAGGGCTCTTTCTAAAGAGTTCTTTCATGGAAAGAAGTGCCTTCTTCCTGTATTTCTCTCAAGTGTCTGTTTTCCTCTATGCTAGTCCAGAGAAGACGAATCCACTCATCTGTTGAACAAACATGTCCTTACGTGCTATTGTGTGTCAGGGACAGCACTCAAACCTGGGGCGATAGTCCTTGCTGGAGGCTCTAATCTTGGGCTGCTTGCTCTGTGAAGTACTCCAACATGCCCAGGCGTACCTAGATGCTTTCTTGGAGTTTCTGCAAATGGTCTCTGAGTCTATATGCCCATATGTCATTTTGTCAACCAACAGATATTAAAGTATCTATTCTCATTAAAATTATCAGTATTCAAAGGGACCTAAGGTTTGATATGAAAAGATACTTAAGGACTAATCGCTATGTCAGGCCTCCTAGATTTACTGAACTTGTTCACATCTGATAGCTCATCGTCACTGAGAATTGTCTTATGAGATTCAGCAACTTTTGGTCAAAACTCAACTCCACGGTGCATGGATTACAATAGACCAGTGTCATGCTGTGTCCTTGGTCATGAAAGAAGAGCCTTCCATACTACAAGTTTTTCTGATTATGTCCCTGCACCCTTTCTGATCTGCCTCCTAGATTGCTGTAATGTTCTGTCTTAACATCCTGATTTATAGGTGACTGTCTCCTGTAAATGAGAAATTATTTCAGTTTGAGGCTACATCCTTGGTAACTTGATTAATCTTAAAATTCTGCTGGTTTTCAGTCGAAGGAAGTAAACCACATTTCTTGAAAATTAGGGAGGCAAAAGAAAAATGTTGTGAAGGAACCCTGTACTGACTTTGGATTCTAAGGAAGAGAATTTGAGCAGCTTTTGTTTCACATCCCTGGACACATGTATACTTTTGCCTTCTTCAGGAACTGTTCATCTATTAAAGATAATACCTATAGATAGAGTCTACCTGTCTTACAACACAAGTTTTCATTACCCTGAGCACTCAGCAGTCATTTTATGTTCCTTAAAGGCCATGTGGCCTTGAAATATGCTTCAGTCTCTCTGGTCTCCATTCTGAACTGAAGAACAGAGATGACACCTGTCTCTCAGATGTGTGTGTGTGTGTGTGTGTGTGTGTGTGTGTATGTGTGTGTGTGAGATAGAAGAGATGTCTTTTGTGTCTTCTACCAATTCAGAAGGCTCTGATTACATGGCATTCCCTCTCCTTTCTCACCTCTTGATTACAGGCCATTTAAAACGATTCTTTCAAATCACTGCGTAGGCCTCACTTTAATAATTGTGCTAGACTGTTTTTCTGGTTCTATCTTGATACTTAACACAGACACAATTCTTATTGGTTTTATCAAAGTTATTTGATAATCTTTTTAATGAAACATCTCTGATTGCAGTTGCATTCTTTTGTCAAAGAGCTGAAATCGCCCTAATTTTTCGTATTGTGAGCTAGTTTAAAATGAAATCTCTTGAGGATAGTCTTTTCCTTACTGAATGCCTGGGGTGGGGGAAATTCTCTGGGTGAGGGAGCTGAGAAAGGATGCTGCACTAAATGTAATAAAAGCTATGCTTTTTGGCATTTTTTCATAGACTGCTGTAAAAATGTAAATGTTCTTTATTTTTAGTATCTCTTCCAAATGTAATTCTAGGCTGAGTTGATCCAAAAGATGGCCAGATTTACATTGATTACCATCACTTACATTTTTTTTTTTCACTTGATTAAGAGCATCAGAGGTGAAAATGGAATTACGGAGGCTTCATCCTGTATAACTGAAGCTTGAGACAATAATGTAGAATATAGAAAAGATGCTCTAACACAGCTGTTACAAGTCCATCTGGAAAGAGACTTCAATCAAAATGACAATCAATGAAAGGAAAACATTTTCAATGATCAAATTGCTGGTGTGACCAATGCTTGATGGAAGAATTCCACATTACTTACTGGTCATTAGTAGTGAGTCACTGGACAGTAGATCATTCATACTGGTGTGAATGAGAGGGGAAGAGCTTAACAATTAACCGGGGATAAGGGGCTTTGAAACAGAGACTGTGTTGGGAAAACCAGGGTATACAGTTCACCTGGTGATAGTTCTGTCATTATGCATCCAGACTCTAAGCACATAAATGACATCTTTTAATGAAAGAGACATTTGGCTAAGAAAAACTGCACTCAGAAACTTTCAGGAAAGCTGTGAACACTGGTTAGGCCAAGGTGAGAGAGAAATTCTGAACGTGGTACAAGAAACACTTCACGGAAGAGCAGGGAATAGATCTCAAACTACTTTAACTGTTGTCCTGAGTTCTCAGGTGTCTGTTGGCTGTCAAAATCATTTGTCATCTAGTCTGTGATTCAACTGGTGATACTGGCAGCCAGTTACCCTAAGGATAACTTAGCTGATGACTTGAAATCCTGACAGTTAGGCCACCCTTCACATGTCTTCATAGGAGGAGTTCTGTTACCAGCATGCACAGCATAGAGTGAACTCCAGCCTCATGGAGTTTTTTTTTTTAACTTCTTGCTAAAGTCTATAATTAACAGGTTGGTAAGAAAGGTTTATTGGGGTCCCTGGATGGCTCAGTTGGGTAAGAGTTTGACTTCAGCTCAGGTCATGATCTCACAACTCGTGGGTTAGAGCCTGCTTCAGATTTTGTGTCTCCCTCTCTCTCTGCCCCTTCCCCACTCACGCCCTCTCTTCCTCTCTCAAAAATAAATAAATGTTAAAAAGAAAATAAAAGGCTTATTAACTGAGAAATCTGTAGATTATTATCAAGGGAAGTTATTGGCAAGGGTCAAACTAATTCTTTTGGGGGAAATAGGGTATATAATTCTAAGGTCTCTATGAGCGTCGCTTTTCTGTTTAATGGCTCTTAAAGCAGTGGTATAAGAACTGCCAGGAAAAAAAAGAAAAAAAAAAAGTGTAAACTTTTATGTACCTGTTAAATATAGGCCATATATTAGGTGTACATTTTAAGTATAGACATTGATTTCATAGCAACATAACTGATGAGGAAATTCAAAATTCTCTGGAAACTTCTTCTTTTAAATGTTTTTAAATGTTTATTTTTGAGAGAGAGAGAGACAGAGCACGGCACAGGGAGGGGCCGGGGCAGGGGGTGGGAGTGGCAGAGAGAGAAAGGACACAGAATCCGAAGCAGGCTCCACGCTGTGAGCTGCCAGCACAGAGCCCAACATGGGGCTCAAACCCGTGAACCATGAGATCATGACCTGAGCCAAAGTCGGACACTCAACTTACTGAGCCACCCAGGCCCCCCTCTGTGGAAACTTTTGACATGAAAAACACCAAAAACGTTCATGACAACCAAAGTTAACATAAAAGAATGAAATTGGGGTATGTGAGTTTCAATTTTAGTCCTTCTGTTGATTTGCTTTATGAATACATGAGATTTAGACTTTTTGCCTTAAAAATAAAATCTGTGAACATACTCTTAATGATGCCTTAGCTTCTCCTAACCCTTCAGACATGATTCTTATGGAAAGAACTGCTCAGAGGGAAGGATTTTGTACTCATAGACATTTGACCCTGAGAGTGAACCTCAACTTTAGAGCAAATTGACAGGCTTTTAACTTTTGGAAGACATTGCACAACAAGAAATCCTCTACTACACATGTACTGGGTTGGGACGTCTCACTTGATGAGCCTTCCAAGCACATTAACTGTGTTTTATGTATTTTCATTCCTAGATTACTGAGGAAATGTGGAAATTTGTCTATATAAGTTAATTGGCTTTAAATAAAAGGAAAAAATGATTTTCCCTGTTTCCTTAGGATTTAGTTTGACAAGTTTGCAGAAACTGAAAGTACCTGGATGTATTTCTCTGTAAACATTGGCAATTATCAACCTTTTTCAATATTTACAGTTTTCTGGAACAGAACCTGACCTACAAGATGAATAAATTTGCTCCTAAAATCAAATTTTAGTAATATACCCTCTTTGGATTTCTCTTCATTGCTGGACCTGTTCTTTGAGAATGGGATGGCATGGATAGTGTAAAGAACATTGCTGTATGAGTCAGAAAGCTTGAGTTCTAGTCATTTTAACTTACTTTGTGATAGTGGGTCAATCACATCTTCTGTAAAATGTAGAAGATAGCTTGGTGCTAAAGTTTGTTTCTACCCTAAAAGCTTATTTTTTTTATGTTTATTTTTGAGAGAGAGAGAGAGAGAGAGCACCCACACACAGGAGCTGGGGAGGAGCAGAGAAAGTAGAAGACTGAGAATCCAAAGCAGGCTCAAGTCTCTGAACTATCAGCACAGAGCCTAATGTAGGGGCTCAAACCTATGAACCCTGAGATCATGACCTGAGCCGAAGTCAGATGCTTAACCCACTGAGCCACCCAGGCACCCCTCTACTCTAAAAGCTTTAGATATTTTATTTCTGTCACATCATCATTCATGAGCATTCTGAGGTGAGACTAGCAATTGCAAAACTGACCATAAGGTAAAGGAATCTCGACAGGATGTCAGATTTTGCCTGGGAAGTTGAATCAGAGGATGTTGACAAAGTCAGACACTGAGTGATCGCACGCCTTAGTCAGTTTGGACTGCTGTAACAAAACTGCCAGAGACTGGGTGGCTTAAACAACAAATATTTATTTCTCAACGTCCTGGGGGCTGGGAAGCCTGAGACCATGGTACCAGCGAATTTGGTGTCTAATGAGGGTGCCCTTCCAGGTTTACAGATGGTTGCTTTCTTGCTATTCTTCACATGACAGAGAGAGAATAAGCTATAGTCTCTCTTTTCTTATTAGGACTCTCATATCCATTATGAGGTCTCTCCCCTCATCACCTCATCTAAGTCCAGTTACTTCCCTGAGGCTCTACCTCCTAATAGCAGCCATGGAGGATTAGGGTTTTAGCTATGAATAACGGGGGCATAAACATGCAGTTCATAGCAGACAGCATAAACCTGCACAGGAGCAGAGAGTAGGGGATGACAGATCCAACAGAGACATGCACGGGAAGCCACAGGGCTCCTCCAGGGCTCAAACAAACTCGTCTCAACTGGAAGACAGGCAGAAGGGATGGCAAAGTGGTGGATAGGAAGTCAGTAATCCATTGTTGCCGGGAGATTTCTTTGAAAGCCAGGAGCTCTGATCATGTATGGCCTTACCTTTGTTGGTGGTAAAGAAACAGTCCTCTGGATGAATCTGACATTTATTCTGCCTTTGAGTCCCTTCCTCAACCAGGCTGAGGGGAGGCATGGGTTTGAGGCCACAGACAGCAGTGAACCCTGCTGTAGAGGCATGGATATTGATACCCAAGTGTGCTCTTCAGTCATATTCCTTTCTGACAAAAAATAGTGTCCCCCGGGCTATTGGCAGTTGATCCGAATGATGTGGTTGAGAATCTAATTCAGCGCTATGGCTCAGACCCCTGATGACGTACTCTGTGTGTGGAGCAGGCCTGTGTGTGGTGCTGGGTGCCCTGGGAGGAATGGCAGAACTTAAACCATGAGGAAGATGCCGTCTCTGAGGAATGATACTGGGAAATTTCCCCAGATCGATAGGGGGGAAGGAAAGCAGAAGGAGGATGAGGAGGGCCCGGTGTTATCTCTTTGAAGAAGGGGCGAAAGCATTCCTCAAGGCCTGTCTTCCTGCGGGCAGCTGACTCATTCCAGGACTGTGTTTACTGCAAGTATTTTAGAGTTTGAAGTGGACCTCTCCAAGACTGACACGTAATTGCCTACATTAAGACAAAGAGCAATTAGAGATTTGGATACTGCATGAGAGAAGAACAGAAGTAAAATCCTTTTTGGCTTGGAATAAGGCAAATTTTTGCGGGCATATCGTAGATCTCATGGAACCTGGATTTTTAGGGAAGCTAGTGTTACAGTAGCAAAGAATGTGCTTGATATCCAGTGTACCTCTGTTCTGGGCATCTGCCTGGAGGCGAGGTGCAGAAACAACTTGTGTTTTGACAAGTAGTGCATTCAGTAGAGCTTTTTAGCACTGGTTGATGAACTCATGTCAGAAATGGAGATTGTGGGGGCGCCTGGGTGTCTGACTTTGGCTCAGGTTATGATCTCACAGTCAGTGAGTTAGATCCCCATGTCGGGCTCTGTGCTGACAGCTCAGAGCCTGTAAACTGCTTTGGATTCTGTCTCCCTCTCTCTCTGCCCCTTCCCAGCTCACGCTCTGTTCTCTCTGTTTCTCGAAAATGAATAAACGTTAAAAAAATGAAAAGAAAAAAGAAATAGAGACTATGATTGGAATAATGTGAGGCTGGGAGGTTTCCTTGACCAAGAAGAACACTCCAATGAAGCTACTAGGATATTCTAATCCCTGAGAGAGAGCTTACCCAAGCTACTCAGGGGGATACTTCTCTCTGAGCATGTCTGGAGAACCTGACTGCTAGGTGAGGCTCTAATGCCCCCTCCTGACTTGTCAGTGTAGGGTACCCACACGTCTTTCTCCAGGAAGGATGTAGAGATAGGAATATAAATAGAATAGTTTGTTAGTGATGGAGAGCTCTATGTGGTCCCAACTAGGGAAGTAGTTTAAAGGACAGACCTATGAATCTACTTAAATTATATTACTATGTAATATGTCAGTTAGAAAGAAGTATATTTGGGAATATCTGAGAAGCCTCAAGGCATAGTGGAAATTACCTGTGTTTATTGAGGTAATAAATATATATTAAGAATGTACTACCTGTTCATGCCAGACACTGACATAGATATTGAGCTGTAATTGAAAGTCAGATACGCAGAAACTCCATCATTGGGAAGTTTGGAATCCAATTCTAAGCCAGACAGACCTGATTTCTAATTCCCTGATTGTTGCCATGAAAAAGTTACTTAATTTTGTCAATTTTCTCATGTATAAAATGGCCACTATTATCCTGCTCTATAAGACTGCAAATTCGTTAGCTAAAATAGTATTTTTAAATGTCTGCTAAAGCATATAATATTAATCAGTAGCTAATTATTTCAGCTTTTGAAATTTGGACTCATAAAAGGGTTAGAAAGTACTTTATTGGCTTTCATTTCTCCATAAAGGGCATCATTATCCACCTGGTAGCTCAATCAAAATCTTGATTCCTCCATTCCTTTTACTTTCTGTATCCAGCCTATCAACAAATTGATATTTCTACTTCAAACTATATCTCAAGTCCATCCATCTCACTCTGTCCTCTCTGTGCCACCTCACTACAAGCTCTCTTTGTCTTTCACCTAGACTAGCCCTTAAGTAGCCTCCCCACCATCATTCTTTCCTTCTTCAAACACATTCTCTGTACAACAGTAGCCAAGGTGATATTTCACAATACTTATCAGATCATGAGTGCTCCTTGCGTAAGTGTTCACTGGATCCTTGATGCACATACCATTCTAACCTGAACTTGACATCATAACCAGACTTCTCTCATTCTCTTCTATCTCCTATTATTACCACTTCCCTACACCACCTCAAATCCTGCTTCCTCCTGCCTTCCCTTGACCTTACTCTATTCTCAGCTCTCAGCACATATGGAGGGCTGTGCCACCTGGAGACCTTTTTACTTGATTCTCTGTTTGCCCCTGATTCTCTTCTTTATGCTCTTTGCAGAACCATCTTCTTAATTTTCTGCTTTCAGCTCTACCCACTGTCTCAGTCTCTTTCCTAGCACTTACTTTGATTTGCTTGTGTTTGCTTATCTGTTTTATGTCCTGCATTGACCACCTTGACAGTAAAATTCACATCTGTCATGTTCATTTTTGAATTCCTAGTGCGTACTCAATGGGAGGCACTCATTACACATTTTTTAAGTAAATGATATTATTTTTATACTAAATAATTACAGATGCCATAATTGTTCAAATATAAATCTACGCAGAGGTAGAATGTGCTTGTATTGGGGTGCCTGGGTGGCTCAGCTGGTTAAGCATCTGACTTTGGCTCAGGTTATGATCTCACTGTTTGTGAGTTCGAACCCTGTGTCAGGCTCTATGCTGAGAGCTCAGAGCCTGGAGCTTGCTTCAGATTCTGTTTCCCTCTCTCTCTATCTCTCTCAAAAATAAATAAAACCAAAAAAGAATGTGCTTGTATTGAAGATGCACACTTAGTTTATATATGAATGAGCTTTCACAATTAGACATGATCACCTCAGTTTTCTAGTTGAAGACCATATTTCTAGAGCTGCAAAGATCCACATAACTTATTTTGATCTAGGCAGCCTACTTAACAGTGAGCTGTTATTGTATTTGTCGATCTTATATATTCACCTTCTAGATTTGCCGTATTGCTTTCTTCTATGCCATGAAGTAATGAGTTTCAAACACTTGGGAACATTTCATTATTAACTAGCATTTCTACTATGGCAGTGGAAATGTGGGGACCAGATTGAGGAATTCAAACTGAGTTTTTCTTTCATGATAACTATTCTTGAAGACTAGGCATGGTGAGAAAGGATTCATGAATGGGTGCATTAGCGTTTTAGGAGAGCATCTGATGCATGGTTGACCGCAGGGCTTTGTGGGTCTATAAAGCTGGTTTGCATCTCAGCTCTGTTGTTTATGAGTCATGAGAACTCAGCTATTTAACCTCTCTGATCTCTGAGATGGTTTCAGAGGTTCCTTTAAGGTGAGTCTTAAAAATGGCAGCCATTTTAAAATTTCATGATAACACCAAGTAGTAAGGATATTGATAGCTAAGATCCTTTGAGAATAAAAGACAATGGGAAGAAAGGTAAAGTCCTTTCTTCTCTAGGTTTTCACACCTTCTTTTCTCATAAAAACATAAGCTTCGTGTTGGGAATTCACCTGGGCAGTTAAGTAAATAGTAAACAGAATATGGCTTTCACTATCAGATGAGCCCAGTGACGAATATTTAATCTGAAGAAATTCTTTCAAATTTCACCGTAGTAAGCACCCTTCATTATAGAATTGCCAGGATACAAAAGAACATCACAGAAACACTAAAGCTTGAGGACGGATAGAAGGAAGGAAGAAGGAAAGGAAGGAAAGGGAGAGAAGGAAGGAGGGAGGAGGAAGGAAGGAAGAAAAGAAAGAGAGAAAGGGAGAAAGGAAAAAAAAAAACAAAAAACTTGTGGGTGAAAAAAGAAAAGAGCCCTTAGTCATTGTGTTTCTTTTTAGATCTCTATCTTTAATTTCATGGGGGAAAATAAGGTTCTAAACTGTTCTGGGAGTAACTTAGGTTGATGCCAAACTAATTACTCACCACCAAGCCCAAGTCTTGTAGAAGCATTCTTTATCACCTGGTGGCTCTAATTAACAAAACAAATGTTCCCAGTGCTCTATTGTATATCTTTCCACTCTGAATTATAAAGGAGCTTTGTCTTTCTTAAAAGTTCTTGAAACTGTTTTATACAAAGGATTAGCATTAAGTCCATAGATAAAAACAATTTAGTAATAATGATCAAAATTACCTCAGTATAATTCTTTTATGTCTGGATTTAAACTGTTTTGTATAATTAAGAAAAGCAAAATTTTAAAACAACAACAAAAAATAAACGACTTTGTACCTAAGAGGACAGGTAATGTAACTGCTAATATGGTGATCTATTTTAAAGTGAATCCAAATTTCTATTGCTTCAAGCCCAGTTGGCTGAATGACAAACAAGAGAATTAATTAATGTGTTTGTTTATGTACTATGTTAATTTCTGATGTCAATGAGGAGGACACTAACAGCTCTAACTTCTTCATAGCTCTTTCTCCCTCCTTTACTGCGATTTCAAGTCTTTTGGTAACCTTTACCAGTTTACCAGTCTACCAGTCCTTGTTCATTTCTCTTACTAGCACCTGTGGCTGTGTTAAGGGAAATTTTGAATGAGCAGATGAAATCTTCCTACTAGCTACTGTTCTAAATATAGTATCTGACGTCAGGTCTAGGGAAAGAGTGTGGCCAAACAGATAGCCTGAGGTTATTTTTAGGAAGTCCATGCTTTGGGAAATTAACTAATAGTAGGAAGGTTCTGGTTTCTGTCTCTCCACATACACCATTAGGAGACGTGTGCATGTGTTCAGCATCTTGCGTCCCTACCCCTTGGGTGTTCCACGTCACTCCTTATCATGTCCTTGGAACATTAAGCAGAAGCTTGAGGCAGAAGTAGCTAACGCAAGCTTTCCATTAGATCCTGTGAGTTTTCTCCATAGAGCTTCAGAGAATTTCATTTTAGCTTAAGGGGGAAGTTGGAACTAAGAGGAAAGCTTAGGCTCTGCCAAAATATACCAAGGATTACTAAGTTCAAATGTAAAAAAGTAGAAAATGGAAAAGTCCTGACAGATTTCTCCATAGCAAACTTCATCCTCCAAAAGCAGAATTCCACCCGGGTCTTCTTGGGGGCATAATTTTTTTTTTAATCATCATGGAATTATAACAAAATTGATCTCTGTCTCTTTCCTTTCTCAAACCAAGCTGAGTGCCTGACAGGCAGATGCTGTGTCTAATACAAGCTTCATTTTATAGAAGGGAAATGGAGATGGAAAAGTATCACTACCCTGCCAGGAAAATATTTGTAAACATTTACTAATATCCGTTTAGGCTGCCCCTATGCAATTCCACACCTAAAGATAATGTCAAAAGTTCGCTGAATGGTCCAGGTGTTTCAAATATACATTTGGTTTAAATTATGTAAATAATGCATTTAGGTAATTGAAAGTAGAGTTTTTCATTTAGAGTTTTACCACTATGCAGGCAATCGTGGATGAGAGATGTTTTCCTTTTCATGTCCTGTCTCTTTCATTTGTCAGGCTCTTTTAAATCCTGCTGACACATTTAGAATAAATACTGTTTTATCCAGAATCAGGATGGAGGGCTTATTAGATTATTAGATATTATTAACAAAAAGTTGCCTGAATTGCATAAAGGTCTTTAAACGAAGACATCTTCGAGGAAGTTAACTAAGTTCTTAACTGCAATGACCAAATATTTCATAAAGCATTTATAAATATAACTCTTCCAAGAGCTTATATTAGGCAGGAGATGCTGAATATCACTTGAATACTTTCTGTGATGGCTACTCGGGGTCATCACTGTGGATGTTTCTTCTTCACGACAAAGCTACATCTGCTTTTGAATTATATTTATCATTTCTCCAACAGTTAGCTGTCATGTCTTTTTGCTGAGGGTTGCCATATTCTTCAAACCTGATGTGAGCAGGGAAGTCAGATAATCAAGTTTGATAAGATTTATAGGCATTGGAGCTTCATGTTTAAATAAACATTTCAAAAGAGTTCATAGGATTTCCATTGTAGATCAAAGGATATGGTTTTCATAAAGTGGTCCAATGAAAGTTGTTTGGGTTCTTTCTGTCTAGTAAACGGAACTGCATTAATGAGGGCCTCTGGCCTTTATCTTGTTGCCAAAGGTTCCTGGGACAGTGAGTTGCTGTGGATCAGGGGAAGGTGTGTCTAGGAGTTGTATCTGGATTGTTGATTAGTCTGATTCCTTTCCTAAGTCCTGTTTATTGGTAAATTTAAAGTAATTTAGGCCATTTCCTTCTGAGTCCCTGTTTCTACTATGAGTGTGTGATGGAAATGACTTTGTAGAGAGAGGAATGAATATTGTAGATTTCCCTGATTATAGCTATATTTGTAACACATTTGGTGGCATTTATTAAGAAATTGTTAATTGCTCCAATCAATATGAACAAACAAGAGATGGAACATATTTAATATCAAATACTTGAAAGGCATATAGTAATTAAATGAAGGCCTCTGGATTCATATGGCCCAAGTTCAAATCTCACAAATGCTGCTTTTTGCTGTGTGCTTTTAGGCAACTTGCCTCAGTTTCCTCATGGAAAAAGGGCATGATAATAGAGTTGTTGTGAGCAGGCCAAAGGAGTTCCTATGTCTAGTGTGCGGGGGCAGCACCTGGCCTGGAGTCAGCTCTATACGAAGTTAGCCCTTGAATATTCCATACAGATATTCCATAAAGACCACCTTGAACGTTTATCTGAAGCATCTGAGTCCCCCAAAACCTAAGCCCCCCAAACTCTCCTATGAGTTACCATATTATTATTTATACCCAAACCAAGAAGTTATTTATATGCTAGAATAACAAATTGGCCCAGTCTCATGAAAGCAGGTACATTGGTCATCCTATCTATAACTTTACTTGGGTAATTATAACAATGATAATGACAAGTAAACAAAAGATTAAATTTTTTTTTTTAAAGTTTACTCCATTGTAGAAATACTACTTGAGAGAATAACCAGAAGGTTACTGCTATATCTTCTTTCCTTTCTCTTTCTTCTTCCTCTGCAATTGAGTATATACTTTCTGATTGTCATGTCTCTTCTCTCCTTTGTTCTTTTCTGCCCAGTGACTCTGGCACCCCTTTCCTGAATCAAGTGATGTTTCCCATCAGTATTAGTCAGTCTGTTGTGATTTACCCTCCTAGCCCCTTCCTGGACAATGCTGGCTTCAGGGAGCATTAGGGGCCATGCAGTGTTTGTAGTACAGATTAGAAAGGTTCCACTCAGACCTTGGTTTTATTTACTGTTTTGGCATTTTTTGTTTGTTTGCCTGTTTAGCCAATCATGGATATATGTTTCATGGGCACATGTAAAGTCAAATCTATCAGCTGGAAAAAAAAAAAGTAAGTTGACGTTGAGATTGAAACCTCTGATATTAGGAACTTTGAGGATCCTACTACAGATGCTAAGTGCTGAGGGTTCTCTGTGAAAATGGTAAGCAGTTTGATCTGTGATTGTGGGAAGGTGCAGGAGGGATGGTGAGGGCTGCATGAGGTCTTATTGGGTTTAAGACCAACTCCTTCCTACTAGGGCTTGAATTCTCTCTGGCTTCATCAGAGAGGCCACAAGGAAATGGTAGTGGATTCTTCCAAGTCGTTCAGAAGTCAATTCAGTCCACTTTCCACATCAGTTTGAAGTATCTGTAGCTGTATAATATGTGTAATATTTGATGGTGTTATTCTTATCCTTTTCCATATTTATGAACGAGAAACCCTACACCCCCCCCCCAAAAAAAAGTCCTCCCAAACAAATAACACATAAGAAGTAGCCAGAGTAGACCTGATCTGCCTGTGTAGTGCTCCCTGGTAGCCCTAGGTAACCTTGGAAGAACCTGACCCTGAGCTCTGCCTGCTCTAGGGTAACCAGATCAAATGAAATGGCACCCTGGTTTTATGAGTGGATGTCTCTCCAGTTTTACCTTGAGGAGCTTTCTTTATTTAACTTTTTTTTCAGTTTTCACCAGGAAAAACATCTCCATGTCTCGTTCTTCTCAGCCCACTTTCCTGAGATACAACCTCCCTCTTGTTTAGTTTTCTGAGGTGCACTCCAACTGCCCAAACCTGAGAAAATGAATTGGTGACTCAGCCTCTATTCAGCTGAGGGTTTACTCCAGCTGGCGAGCGCTATCCTGTGCATATGGGTTATGTCAGCAGAGTTGAATTAAGATATTAACTGGCAGTTGTTCATTAATTTCCACCAAGAACAATGACTCGACTATATGTCAACCACTTCTGAAATATTTCCACTCACATTTTTCATGCTGATTAGAACTGGGCTTAAAATCTGGGACAGGCACACGGGAGGAAGGAAGAACAATCAGTCATGCCGATTGGCACTGCCCAGCTGGAACTAGAAGACGAATGGATTTAACACAGAATGTAGAACAACACACATACACACACACACACACACACACACACACGATCATACTTTATATTTGCATCTCTCCTTTAAGGTACCCTTAAGAGCATTTGTGGTCATTACTGTATTTTTCCTTGATGGTATACTTAAAATATAAAACAGATACCATATTCATATTTTCTTTACAGAAGAGCATGGGTTCAACAGTATTAACTGAGCAAAAGCTATGTCCAAATAATGCACAATTTCATTTTTTACAACCACTCTGTAAAGTAAATAGTATTATTTCAATTTATAGATATGGACACTGAGACTAATTAACATGCCTGGAATCAAGGTGGCCGAGCCAAGACAAGAATTGGAGTTTACTTTCATTTAGCATTCTTTTCTGTACAAATGCAAATGCTCTTAAAAATAATGAATACATAACAACAGGATTCATATCCATCAAGCAAAATTTTCTGCCAGAACTATGGTGTTTACCTGAAGTCAAATATGCTCATAAACAAAGCAGAGAGTGCAGCTGGTGCTTACATCTGGAATGATTAACTGGCATATACAGTATTTTTTTCCCCTTCAATTGCAAAGTGAATGCAGCAAAACCTCAGGGTAATGGGCTTGTTCCCAATGGGACAAGGTGATCTGAATGATGGAGCAGAGAAATGCTGCATGTGGGAATAATATGTCAAGGATTCATTATGTATCTTCTGTAATTCTTAAAATAATTTTCAGTGTCTACTATTTTTCAACATATGAGAAGTTCTATATTGTATGCATAAAAACTTATACACAGACATATACTTGGCTAAAATATAGAATATTTTAATGCAATATAAACAATATTCTGCAAATATTTATAGTAAAGAGAACAAGATTCAGGACTGAGGGGGAAAATACTTAAATATCACACATGACCATGTCTATGGTAGATCCTTTAAAACTGCCAGAATATAGTGCATAAATTAAGTCATTTAACTTGCCTTTAAAGGAAATTTTTCTCTCCCTTTATATCCAGTCTTGGGGAAAAACATCCTTAATTCTCAACACAAGTATTAGTCATATAGTTGATTTTAGGATTCTATCAATGGATGTTAATAGAATTCTACCGAAGGAGAATGTGTGCTGGTGTCCTGCTAATTGAAGGAAACAGTCTAAGGGGAAAAAAAATGGAAAAGGAGCATCCTTCACCCTCCTCTGAAGGAAGTGCTGAAGTGACAGACTAGGATGTGACATAGTTAAGTCACTTAATTTACCTCTCAGCCTTTTCCAGCACAGTCCCTGCATATAAGCTCAAACACTGATAGGCAGGGGAGAAAAGCCTCGTAGGAATAGTGAGAGAAATAAAATTGGGACTCATTGGGATAGATTCATTTTTAATTATCCCCACCCCTGAGCATCCAACTTAACCATCTGCATAGATTAGATCTTTTAATGCCAGCTGTGATGGGAAATTTCCCCCATGTCATTTCCACACAGTAGATAGGAACAAGAATGCAGGATGGGATTTGGGGGTAAATTAGCATTCTCCAGAGGAACACACCCAGTCATATGTATATGTACAGGTGTGTGTATATGTATACATTTGTATATGTATTTTGCAATTATTGAACATTAGGACTTCAACACATGAATTTTGAAGAGACACAATTTAATTCATGATATGGAGGTATTTAAAATTCTTCCTTTCTCATATGTGTGAATATTAATATATTAATACAGCTGTAAAGGAATCACGTGATTTTGGAGGCTGAAAAGTCCATAGTCTGAAGGACTGGTCTGCAGCCAGTAGACCCACACAACCCAGATGTTGCTATTCAAGCCAGAGGCTATATGCTTACACAATTACCACTTCCTCAGGGGAGGTCAGCCCTTTGTTCAATTTAGGCTTTTACCTGATTGGATGGGGCCCACTCATATTGTGAAGGGCAATCTGCTTTACTCAGATCTCACCAATTTAAGTGGAAATCTAACCCAAAAATACTGTCTCATAAACACCTAGAATACTATTTGATCCACTCGATAAGCACTGTAGCCCAGCCAACTTGACACATAAAATTAACCTTTAGAAGTCTACCCCTTATCAACTTGGCACCCATACACTCCTTTGAACACACTTAATCTCCAGATACAGTCACATTTTAAGGAACTGGGGCTTAGATCTTCAACATATGAATTTTGAGGAGACACAGTTCAGTATAGAATGTGAGGGTGGGCTTGGGATTCTTTCTTTCTCATTCCTATTAGCAAAGACAGTTGAAGTGGAAGGGAAGTTCCCATTCATTTCTTTTGCTGTCTCCTACCTCTGAATTTTAATGCTTACCAGCTGTGAGAAAACAACGTGAGAATTAGGGCACCTACCAGGATTGAAGAGCAGCTCACTTGAGCCATACAGCCGGAGGACCAGGCAAGGTTGCTAAAACCTGTATTAGCAAGGTAGAGATTAAAGAAGTAAACAGATGGGGCACCTGGGTGGCTCAGTCAGTTAAGCTACGGACTTCGGCTCAGGTCACAATCTCATGGTTTGTGGTTCGAGCCCTGCGTCGGGCTCTGTGCTGACAGCTAGCTCAGAGCCTAGAGCCTATCTTCGGATTCTGTGTCTGTCTGTCTGTCTCTCTCTCTCTGTCTCAGAAATAAATAAAACAATAAAGAATTTTTAAAAAGAAGTAAACAGAATTGAAACTGATAGAAGACAGATTTGTCCTCAAGTGGGAGAGTGCTTCTCAAATATAGTTGTGACCTCATAAGATTGCATTTGGAAAAGCAAACTCTACCTGTTTTCCTCCAATAAAAATATATTTACTAAAATCTCAGAAAAGTGAGCTTATAGTCAGATAAGGCCAGGCCATTTTCCTTGAATCTGGAGTCTAACATAGGAAGAGCTGGTGGTTAAGTCCTTGCGGAAGAGATGTACAACTCAGAAAAGAATACAGATATTCGTAACTGTGGATTATTATCTTTTGGTCAGGACAGTCTTTGACTCTTAGTCAAAATAGTAGTATACTATTTCTTCCTGAGGAATGGAGACACCACGGGTGTCCATCCACTCGTGCATAACTCTTACATCTAGAATATACTCTAAGACCTGATTTAAGAACAGATAGTGTAAGTAGAACAAAATAAGCTTGCTTCTCCAGAGATCAATTTTTTCAAATTTCACAGTTGTTCTATGTATAGTCACATCGTATCTTGTAAAATAGATGTTTAACTGTCACATGCAAATATATTTTAACTTTTAAAAGCTCAAACTACATGCTTAGAGTCACTATGGGTAAGTATATATGTCACCATCAACTTATCACCAATTCTTCCCCCACAAAAAGCTAAATAAAGGGTAAGTGAGTAAACAAATTAAAATGTTCAGGTTGTGACCTTTCTGTCAACAAAGGTGACAGGAATTACATGAATCTGTTTTCCAGCTGGAGATCTGGGTGCAGCCACTAGTATGCCCATACCATTAACAACACTAAGCCCAACATACTCAAAAACACCAGCTGTGTAAAAAGGTCACACTTGGTATTATGTCCTATTTATGAGGACTTTTAAAAACCACATACAAGCACACAAAGCTGAATTAATGTTACCAGATGATGGGTAGGTGATAGGAAATAGAAAAAAATCCCCAAGACAGTATTCTCCCCCTTTTAATGAAGTACTGAAAATACTGTTTTGCAGAAATTAAGGGCGGAGGGAAGCTTCAAGACAAGCAGCCTGGGTTAGGTTTGCAACTCTATGCCTGTTACAATTTTAAGATCCAAAGTATTGGAGGGCATGTGTGTGTGCATGTGCACATGTGTGTACGGGCATCTTCTATGGATACAAGAAGTGAAATGAATGTTGGGTAATCCCTGGGATAAAGCAGCAAATCTTATCTTATGTCCCAACCTTTTCTCCCAATGGGAGATTTGGACCATGGACAGAAAGATTTGGCTTTAGGCTCGTTTTTAAGTTCCCAGGTTTTTTGCTCCTCCATAGCACCACACTTAAGCTCACTAATCTTTTCTATCTTTAAGACAGCTGGATAATAAGCCATCTGCACAGTTGGAAATGGATCTGGTTTGTTCCACATTTTATGTAAGATACAGGTCAGATATACGGCCAAGGGTGGGGGGGCAGTTTGGAAACATTAAAGTTTATTTCCTGCCATGTAATAGAGTATATATATGGTTTTTTTTTTTTTTTTTTTTTCTTAAGGAAGAAAGCTACACGTACAGTTCAATCTGATGATAAGATCTGGTCTTTCTAATGCAGACTTGAATAACAGTGGTATTTATAGAAATCTCAGCAATGGGAGGAGGAAGTTTCCCCCAGGAAGATGAGTGACAGCATTTTTCAAAGTCGTAGAAAGAAACTGAGGCATGCAACGTACCTAAGAACAGTACTGTTGAAATGGAAAAAGATAATTACCTTTTCTTGCATCCCTCCTCTGGAGTTTTCCCATTGCCCTTTAACACAGAATAGTGCCAGGAAGAAATAGACATTCTAAATCAAGACCAGAGTGAAAAGTTATACCGATTGAGCGTTGTTATTCTGATCACCCTTATAGAAACTAAAAATGGAATGAGTGCTCAGGATTTATACTGTAACTGTCGGTTACTTACACAAGATAACTATTTTTAGACCCATCACCCTTATTAAAGACATTCATTATGAGTTCACTTATGGAAATGTCATCTCACACAAGTTTTTTTTGGAGACATTTCTGAGTTCTTGAAATGAGGTCTCAGAAGCATGATTAGAACATAGTCATTTAGCTTCCCAGCAAATGCTGATCCTTTCCAGGAAAATTCTATAAATAAAGAAGGAAAGCTGGTTGTCAGAGGTTTAAAGTAGCTGGGTTAGATTGTGAATATTAATGCGTAAATTACATCTTGTGCCAGCTTTATGCATATCTTACAATGGATTATTTATATTTTGCATACAAATGCTGGGTTAATTGAGTTTCAAAAAAAAATCTTAAGAGATACTACTCACTACTTCAAGATGTTTTTGCTTTGAAAGTTTTTGATAGGTGAGACCCACCACAAGTCATATTTGTAAAGTTTATTTGTACCGTGTGTAGAACACATTCTATGCCCAGTAATTCCCAGTGAAAGAGCTAGGTGAACTGGGGATAGTAAAAGCCAGTCCTCAAAGGGCCAATGTGGTAAATGGTGGGAGAGCTGATGGATGGCTATAGCACCCTTTTCTTTGGTGAGAGATCAGAAATGAGGGGCTGTGTTGCAGGGCTAAGAGGCCTTCTGAGGGCAAAGTCAAGGTCAGGACAGGAGTACTGTTGTTGGCTACTCTTCTATTAAAAGTACTTTTAATTTAGTACTGTATTGAGATAGTGAAAGAATTCATAGGGATGAGTTAATCCCAGGCTAGGTAATGATTACATATAGTTTACTCTTACATGTGTAAGCATATTAACACAATTACATATATGCACAGGCATAATTGCAGGGCTGCTCTGAAATTAGTCAGAAACCCTTTGTCCCTAGTCTGAGGGTAAAACCCTCAGCTCAAAGAAGGGAAGGAAATATCTCTGAGATCATTGTTTTAAATCCTTTGCTTTTGACATATTTATTTTCTGGCACTTAAACGATATGTCCAATGGTCTGTGAGATCCTTTCCACTCTCTATTTCACTGGTCATAAGTTTTACTGGCCATAAGTTTTGCTGGTCATTTTCTCAATGTTAATTATAGGGAACCCTCTGTATTTTCCATGATACTACTTTTAATAGGACAGAAAATTTCTGCCTGAGGCTGGAGAGATTTTTCAGTTGTGACGCTTTTGCTGAATTTGTCTTAAAATTTAATTGCCCTATTTGATGAAAATGCTAGAAATTCAGGAGCTACCTCTGTTCTCTAACACTAATATTGTGTGGTTAGGCCTTCAGAAAAAAATGCTTATCATTACTTTTTTAAAAACTGGTTTCTGTGAAAGTGTTTCCTAGACTTCTTCGTTCTAAGTGTGAAGATATTTCCTTTCAGGCTGAGTATTCACTGGAGAGTTCATCTCTATTATTCCAAAGTCCTATATTCTGCAAATGTTGGTGTCTCCCTAGTTAAATGTATCTTTAATTGCAACTTAAAACTGAAACTAATTCCCTACATGAGGTTATACTTATGATTTTCAGCTTAACAATTTCTTAACTTTAATTTGATATCAGAATTTAAGGGAGGCCTATGCATCGGACACGAATTAGATGTCTAGACTAGATGGCTGAAGGCAGCAACTCAGGATCTGGTGACCTGAAGCATATTGCATCATAGAGTCACACAGTGGCCACACCAGGTGTGACACTTGAAGGAGCTATGCTCTGCCTCTCAGCTAGTTCTGACATCAGTTTCATCTGACACAGTAGAAGGGAAGACCTTCCAGTAGTGATAAATGCAGCTGAGATTAGGAATTCCGCATATGTCGGTGTGCCAAGACTTAGCTGAAGTCAAATGGGATGTTTCTGGTATTTGCCTCATAGCTTGTTACCCCTCTGACTTATCTGTGGCCATATCCTCTTCTCACCCTATTGTGTAAGGCATATCCTAGCCATCTGTCAATGCCCAGCTCACACACCAGCCTCACCAGGAGGTTTTGTTTCCAGGCAGAGTTCAGTCTCATCTCTTGTGAAAACCAATGTCACTCTTTGGTACATCTAGATAACGCTTGGCAGTCCTTTGTATGTCTGCGGCTTATTTCTGCATCAACTACAGGGAGGGGGACAATGTTTTCCTCATTTTCATCTTTTCCATTGGGTCTTGCATTTAATGGGCCTATCTATTGATAGATAAATAATCAAGTCTGAAAAAGTGGGTTATAAGTGTATACATTGTGGGAAGGGAGGTCACACTATCATAACAGGTGAAAGGCAGTCTGGATATAGGTAGTTAATGGACTACCTGAGCATAGACATCTCTTCTAACTCTTTTCTCAAATTCATAGAGCCTTATGTCTGGAAGGAAATTTAGAAATCATCAAATTTAACCTCAGTTCTCTGACTTAGAAAACGTTGATCCAAAGAATGAATGACTGACAGCAGCTGCAAGAGGACTAGAACCCAGGTTTCTTTAAGTCTACTGTCAATTTCTTTTTCCTGAGCTGCACTGCTTCCCGCATACTGCCTATTTTGGTTTCTAAATTGTCATGAAAACAGATGTTAGGTCCCTGTCAAAATGTTTGTGTATTTCTGGGTGAGGAAAGGTGTGTGTGTGTGTGTGCACGCACACACAGACACACATGCTGGTTGGAGGGAGAAGAAAGGTATTTTGTAGTTACAGACCTCCTTACATTGCATACAGTATATCCCACCCCTGGTTTATTCATACTCTGCAACAATAGTACGTTTGTTGGAAAGGTTTGATGCCTTTTGCACCAGGCTCTTGGCAATGGCAAGAGTATATCTGTATAAAGAATGTCCTCCTGACCTTTCAGTGTTACCCACACTTGGGAATTAATGTGTTTGAAAGAAGTTTTTCTGCTGGGCATTGGGTGTGCAGCTTTTATATATCAAACATGAGTATTTTGTTCCCTTCTGTGGAATAGGAATAATAATAAGACAACTATTGATACCAACTAAAATATTTATTTTTAAAATTTTTAGTGCCTTTATTCATTTTTGAGAGACAGAGAGAACATGAGGAGGGGAGGGGCAGAGAGAGAGGGACATACAGAATCTGAAGCAGGCTCCAGGCTCTGAGCTGTCAGCACAGAGCCCAATGCGGGACTCGAACCCACCAACCATGAGATCATGAGCTGAGCTGAAGTCGGATACTTAACTGACTGAGCTACCCAGGTGCCCCTACTAACTAAAATATCTAAAGCATTGTTTTAAAGGGAAAAATATGCAAAGATTCCAGTATTTTTTATTCCCCGAGGATAACAGTCTTCTTGTATAACTTTGAGTTTACACTACAAACCTCTGTAGCAACATACACACAGAATTATCCAACTTTCAGCACTGCTACTATATGCGATGAGCATATACAACAGTGTGGGGGTGAAATTAAGTCCCAAGAGTATCAGAAACAGAAGTGCAGAGAATCCTATGTAATAAAAACTAAAATTAGATTTAAGTGATCATAGCTGGCATATGTCTAGAAATGGGAGGAGCTCACTACCTTTGGTAAGGTCAGCTGTAGGAGAGAAAGAGAGAGAGAACATCTATGACAGGAAGCTGCTGGGATTACATTTTGATTAAGTTTTGGGCGAATAAAGGAAATAGTATGTTTTCTGTTTGTATACATTTCTAAGTAATCTAGTTGTATTGCTCATTA
Source organism: Hyaena hyaena (assembly GCF_003009895.1). NCBI lineage: Eukaryota > Metazoa > Chordata > Mammalia > Carnivora > Hyaenidae > Hyaena > Hyaena hyaena. The sequence continues at coordinate 793,216 of NW_024081254.1, read as the reverse complement.
AACTTTTGCCCTGGTCTTATAGTATATGTTGTGAAGTAGAACTCCTTTATGATTATTTTTTAATGGTTACATTTGTGAGTCTCTTTATAACAATTATGAGGAAATTCATATATTGATAAGAGCATAACTATATCACCAACAGATTCCTCTACCTCTTTTTAAAAATTTTTTAATGTTTGTTTATTTTTGAGAAAGAAAGACAAAGCGGAGCAGGGGAGGGGCAGAGAGAGAGAGAGAGAGAGAGAGAGAGAGAGAATCCAAAGCAGGCTCCAGGCTCTGTGCCGACAGTTCAGAGCCCAACACGGGCTCAGAGCATGGGCCCAGAGCTCAATAGGGAGCTTTATCTCTTGAACCATGAGATCATGACCTGAGCTGAAGTCAGACACTCAACCAACTGTACTACCCATGTGCAACTAGAGTCTACCTTGTAAAGTTTAGAAGACAATGGACAAGTTAAGTCCACTTGTCCTTTCTGAACCTGTTTTCTCATCTTGTGGAATGGTGATTGAATCACACCTTACATAGCCGAGAAGTAAATGACCAGACTTTCATGTAAGTGCTCAGGAAATTATAGAATATTATACAATGCTAGCTATTCCTAACTTTGATTTTTCCTTTAAGTCTTGATAAATTACATATGGCTGAATATACATTGAATCATTGTTATGGACTCAACTTTAAGAAGCCTTAGTACAAGAGTATTTTTGAAACCATGAACTTTATCAGCAGAGACTTTAGAACTTCAGAAGGAAAGGGACCTTAGAATTCCACTGAGCCAAGTCTTTCATCTTACTGCCACCAGTGCACCAGTCAGAGGGCACTGATGTACATGTATACAGTAACACAGATGGGAGAAGGAGAGCAGAATGAGGACCCGGGTTGTTTTAGGCCATGTCCATGGATTTTTCCAATTATTTTCCCAGACTCCACATTTGTGACCACTCCTACCACCATGATCATTGTCATTATGGCCAAAATTAAATTTAGACAATTTTTAAAAATAGTTTTATGATATAGACAAAGCACATTACCTCAGTTGTCTCTTTTTTCAAATGAAGGAATTGGATCAGATGAGTTTTATGGTTTACACAGTCTTTAAATGCCAATAAAACAATATTTTCTTTTTAAAAAATTTTTTTGTCTATCTTATTTTGAGAGAGTTGGGGGAAGCAGAGAGAGAGAGGGAGCATGAGAATCCATAGCAGGCTTTTCACTGTCAGCACAGAGCTGGAGCCCACGATCTACGAGATCATGACCTGAACCAAAATCAAGAGTTAGATGCTTAACCAACTGAGCCACCCAGGGGCCCCTAAAATAGTATTTTCATTAACATGTATAGTGGTCATGGTAAATAGGTAGGGAGAAGAGAATGGGTACTTCTAAAGTTATATGAAGGGGAGGAAAACAAGGTCATAGAGCTCTGTGTTGACATGTTAACTCTCATCCAAATCCCAGTAAAGGAGCCGAAATGAGGTTTTAGTTCATAGGTTGTCACACGTGCCCTTGCTGTTCCCTGCCTCCCTCCCCACCTCTGCTCCATTAGACTTGCATCGCTCTACCAGTTCAAGGGCAGAGCAAAGTATCAGTACTGGCATGGGATTAACAAGGGCGGGATTGGAGCAGGAACCCGTCAGCTCCCAGGGCTGAAGGGGATTCACTGCAGCAACTGGAGGACAAGGTAAAAGAAGGGCTGAAAAGGAGACAGAAGAAGAGTTTCTGGGATCTAAAATTAAGCTGTCAGCCTTTGAGAGGTGAGGATGTGGAAAAGGAACCATCTGAGACATAGCTGGTCTGGCCTTCCTGAAAGCACTGTCCCTGATGCTGCAGCAAACATGTTGCTGAATTGGACAACTCAAGATTGAAAGTGAAGAAGTATTTTGGAAAAAGATGCTAAAATCTTTCAGAAAAAGGTAAAATTTAAAAAGAAATAATATTTCGTAAAATACATACTAGCCTTCAAATACCCTGGCATCCCAACACTAAATGTGTGGTTGTCAGAGAAGGAAGAGCTAAGGAAGCTTAGTGAAGAATATTAAAAAGATTTCCTTATCTCTCAGTTTGGAAATACTTTGCCAAAAATGATATAATATTAGTTCTGTAGTGAAAGAGGTATGTATTTTACCCCAATTTTGAAGGGTCTCACTTGAGTGTTCCAGTCAAGTGTCTGTCTCCTACCTTATCATTAAGTTCTGTTCTCAGAACTAACACCTTCAGAAGGTGTTTATCTTCTGTCTTTCTCCCACCCACTCTCCCCTAAAACTTAATTTCTTCATAAAATAGCTGCCCGGAATGGTTTCTAGCACAACTAGAACCACAGCTATTTAAAAAGGAAGAAAAAAAAGTCTAGGATTCTTTTCACTTGTAAACTTGCTTTCTGATCTCTTATTTTTAATTTCCGCTTCTTTACCATCGCTGTTGACTCATCATTTATGACATAAGGTAATACAGGTAGAGGAACCACGGGGAGGAATGAAAATGTAGACCGGGCTCATTGACAATGTCTTTATGACATATGACATTGGTATCTCATCAGAGAAAGTTCCCCACATCTTCTAAATCTGTGCCTGTGTAACTCCAGATATTTGCATAAACTTAAATATTAATCAATCATGTGGATATTTTGTATGTATGATACCAGTTACTGATGTGCTTTTAAATCCTTGCTTTACATAATGATTTGGGCAAGGAGAAGCTGACTTGGAGTAATGTCAGAACATGTAGCATAGTATACATTAATAGTGTACATTAATTTAGTTGTCTGGACAGGAAGAATAACATCTACTTGATTAGATGTGTTTCAGTAGAATTTTGGAAAGAATATATCACCCTATGCCTTATGACTGTCCTGATACCATCCTGCTATTTATAGCTCTGTTCTGGGCAAAGAACATCAAATCAGAATGAATTAATTGTTCCCCATGCTATTATGCCTCAGATATAGTCATAGCAACATTTATAAAATATTAAATCAGTACGGATAAAAAAAATAGGAAGTGATTTTCCAACTTTTCTTTGAAGAAGGAAAATTATTATGAGAGACTTTGAACCTTCATTCTCCATGGACTGAGAAGAAAAGTCCATATTTGTCAAATGCAATGGACTGTGTGTGGTAAATCTGGTCAAGACGTAGATTTCAGGGGCATCTGGGTTGCTCAGTTGGTTGAGCATCCGACTTCAGCTCAGGTCCTGATCTCACAGTCCATGGGTTTGAGTCCCATGTTGGACTCTGTGCTGACAGCTTGGAGCCTGGAGCCTGTTTCAGATGCTGTGTCTCCCTTTCTCTCTGTCCCTGCCCTACTTCTGGTCTATCTGTCTGTCTTTCAAAAATAAACATTAAAAAAATTTTTAAGGTAGGAAGGAACTATAGTAATAAAATCTGACTCCCATCTCATCCCAATTCCCATGTTTTAACTCTGATTTTTTTATTGTGGTAAAATGTGTACAACATGAAAGGTACCATTTAAAACATTTTTAAGTGTGCAGTTCAGTGGCATTACATATATTCTACATTGTGGTGTGGCCATCACCACCATCCATCTCCAGACCTTTTCCATCTTCCTCACCTGCAGCTCTGTGTCTATTAAACACTAACTTCTCATTTTCCCCAATTCCCACAGTCTCCGCTAGTCACTGTTCCATTTCTATCTCTATGGATTTCCTATTCTAGGTGACTTATAGGTGGAATCACACAATATTTATCCTTTCCTTTCTGGTGTAAATCACTCAGCACTAAATCTTATGGTTCATCCATGGTGTAGCATGTGTCAGAATTTCACTCCTTTTTACGGCTGAATAATCTACTGTATTCATATACCCCATTTTATTGTCCATTCATCTGTTGATGGACATTCAGGTAGTTTTCCACTTTTTGGTTATGAATGCTGCTATGAATATTAGTACCAATACCTGTTCAAGTTCCTACTGTCATTCTTTTGAGTACATACTTATAAGTACAACCGCTGAATTAATGGTAATTAAGTGGGTAATTTCAATTCCCTCTTAATAATTTAATTATTTTGTGTAGGTTTCTATGCTGGCCAGCTTCTCTGTGGGCTTGCTTCCTCCATAACCTTATTAACACACTTTATGGAATATTTTAAGGTATAAAATTAGAAGGAATACTAGCAATTCATGTTGTTTTGGTCACACAAAGGAGAATTTATTTGCAACAAATAAGGAGATCACGGGAAATAACTACCAAAGCCATGACTCCTCAAGTGGGCATGCGTGGGTTTCCTTGATTAAGGGTTAGGATGAATATTCCGAAAGGGGTGCTTTGTCATTGTATGTAAAAGTGGGCATAAAGTTGCACAGGTGTACTTAGAAAACATGCCTGTATATTCTTGTGTTCTGTTCATAAAGGTTGTGCTCCTCCCTGAGTGGAGATTTTAACATTATAATAAGATGGAGAGAACAGTCAGATGCCCCGTAGTCCATCTGTGCAGGTGTGAGTTGGTGGTTGAGTTCATACTGGTCTAGGCCCATTGGATCTCTTTGTGTTGTTTGTCTCTAAGGGATAAGGACCTTGAACACTCCTGTGAAGAAGAAAAGGAGGCAGTGGAGGTATTGCTGTTGACAGGTTTAACTTAATTCACCCTATGAAATACTTTTTTTTTTCTCTTTTTAATGTGGAGAAAGAACCCCAGCAGCACACTGTTGGTGGGAACAAAAATTGGTACAGCCACCATGGAAAACACTATGGAGGTTCCTCAAAATTTTTAAGAATGATTTTGTGATCCAGTAATTCCACTACTGGATAGTAACTCAAAGAATACAAAAACACTAATTTAAAAAAAATATATGCACCTCCATATTTATAGCAGCATTATTTACAATACCCAAGATATAGAAGCAGCCCAAGTGTCCATAGATAGAAGAATGGATAAAGAATGTGTGGTGTGTGTAAGTGTGCACACACACACACACACACATACACACACACAGACACCAGAAGTTTACTCGGCCATAAGAAAAAAAATGATATCTTGCCATTTGCAGCTATGTAGATGGATCTACAGAGTATAATACTAGGCAGAATAAGTCAGTTGGTAAAAGACAAATACCATATGATTTCACCCCATGTGGAGTTTAAGAAACAAATGAACAAAGAAAGAAAGGCAAACTATACAAAACAGACTCAGTCTATATAGAATAAACTGATAGTTACCAGAGAAGTAGGTGAGGGTATAAGTAAAATAGGTAATAGACATTAAAGAGCACACTTGTTATGATGAGTACCAAGTAATGTATAAATGTCTTGAATCACTGCATTGTATACCTGAAGCTAACATAACACTGTGTGTTCAGTATTCTGGAATTAAAAGCAATTAATGATTTTATTCACTCAATAACAAATGTATGATAAACACTTAGAATGGCCAGGGACTTTTCTAGGCCTTGGGCTCAGGTAATAAGATGTAAACAAGTAAGGAAACACTATAATTCCAGCCTGTAGATACAAGAAAATAGTAAGGTAGTGTGGTAGAAAGTGGCTAGGGCTATTTGATTTTGGTTTCTCAAGGAACGTTTCTTGGAGGAAGAAACCTTCTGAGCTTGAAGACCTGAGTAAGAACAGCCAACTCTGCTGGGCAGAGTATTGCAGGTAGGAGGAATAGCAAATATGAAGGTTTTCAAGTGAGAGCAACACAGGCCAGTATAGACAGAGTCAATTGTACAAGGGTGGAGTCTGTGGTGTTATGAAAGAGTTTGCATTTTATTTGAAATTCAGCTGGAGCCCCATGATTTGATTTATAGTTTTGAAAGATCACCCTAATTGTTCTCTAGGAAGACAAAAGACAATAGAAGCAAGGAAACCAGATGCAGGATATCAGAGTGGTGCAGGAAAGAGATAATGTAAGGTTAGATTACAGTAGAAGTGGCAGTTAGGCACAAAAGAAGATGAGAAATCAGAATTTATTTTATTGACTTAAAATTGTTTATTACTTTTTCATGTAAAATCTGTCCTGTAGAGTGTAGGACCCAAGATCTTTTTATCTTGTCATTTTACCGTGGGTAACTTCCATTCCTAAGGTCATCTCTGGCCCAAAATGGCTGCAGTATATCCAGCCATTACATCACATAGAGTATATTTTAGAGGTAGAGTCAACAGAACTCATTAAAGAAGTAAATGTAGTTAGGGAAGGAAAGAAAGCAATTAAAGGTTAATCCTCATTTATGGCTTCATTGGATGAACAGTGATGACATGAGATGAGATAGGGAATATTTATGAAATACTTATGAAATATTTAGTAGTTTGTTTTGAGTTTTTTTTGAGAGATGAAAATGCTAGTAGTTTGAGACATCTATTGTACATCCAAATGCAGATGTAAGCAATTGCCTAAAAAAGACTGGAACTCAATGAAGAGGTTAAAGATAAAAATTTGGAAGTAGTTGAAATATAGACTTATTATAAACCCAACTAACTAGATGAGATCACCTGGGTAGAGAATGTAGATGTAGAAGATGAGAGAGTCCAGAACCAAGCCCTGGGAACTCCAGCATTAAAAGTTGATAGAGGGAGAGAATCCCATCAAAACAAGAAGCAGAAGCCGGTAAGGTAGAAGGAAACTGGGAGAACATAGTATCATGACAGGATCTCAGGATGGAAGAAGTGTGGATTACAGAGAACACAAGTTTCCATCGGATTTGGCCATGTGAAGGCTACATTTGTGATCTTGATGGTACAGCTTTAGAGAGTAATGCATTTAAGTTATACATCAAGCCAAAAGATAGCCCCCTCCATACACTCCAACTGAAGAGATAGCCACAAAGGGTTGTCATATCAGGTACCAAGTATACATGTTGTGATTCTGTCCTTCAGATTCCTCTCTTAAATAGAGTCTCAGAAATAATGTCTTGGTGATGAATGATTCTGACAGGATCCAAGAAATCCCAGAGTGTTAAGAACATCAAGTTTATTGTTAGTTGTTTCCTGAAAGCGTTCGAAGCCATGACTCTATTAGGTGAAATATAACCCCATTAAGTTGTCTGACTTTTTAATACTTTAATTTAGTGTCATGGGCCGCTTTTAGTGTAAAATGTTTTGGCAGAGAAATACCTTTTCAACTGTTTGGGTTTTATAATTCGGCATTTTACCTTCTAGCTCCTTTATCGATGTGGCTGTCCCAAATGTGCATCTTGCTCAAAGAAAACTGAGGAAGAAGGGCACCTGGGTTTTAATTAGCAAGGACGAAACAAGTTAAAATTGTTCAAGAAGATGATGAGGTGAAAACACATTGGAATGGAGACCCACAACCCTCATTCACCTCTTTGGTGTTCATTGCTGACCTTCCATGTTATTGTGCTAGCCGCAGAACCCACTTTTCATATTTGTAAACTCCGTGAATATGGAATACGAATTACATCTTTAAGCATAATTATAGTATCTCATATATTCTCAAGCATGTAGTGATAATCCATGGAAGTCAGTTTGAATGTGCAGATCCAGCCTTACTTACTAGGAAAGAATGTGCCCTGAATGTAGAAACTGGAAAATGCCATCTGCTCAAGGGTAGAGATGAATGACCTCATTCCAGGGCAAGAAAAGAAACTGAAAGGAAGACTTGTGGATGGGGCAATAATAGAGAACAATGTGGTAGAAGGGAAAGATGTCACCATGAAGCAGTTTGGAGATTGAATGGTGAGACACTGAAATCCAAGACTTCACACTAGTTGTTGGATGTTGGCCACAGGCCAGCCAGGATCTCACTGAGTGAAGGGAATGAAGACAAAATCTCTTTGGCTCCTTTAAAGCTGGTCCACAGAGTGGGAAGATTGTGGTTCAGCCCCAGCTGAGCTGATAGAAAACATGAAGCTGAACTGAGAGATGCAGTTGTGTAAAGAAACAGCCTCTGTCTCACCGTACTGAGCATTGTTGCATTAGAACACAGTGGACGAAGGTAGAATATGGAGCCTCAGACTGGAGTGTATGTTTGAGGAAGTGGGGCTGGGGAAGGACAAGAGCTCAGGGTGAGGAGGCAGGCCCAATGACTTGCAGATGCTTAGCTAAAATTCTCTTCTCTCTCTCTTTCAAGTAAAAAACCAAAACCGTGTTTGTGGAACCAGCGTTGATGACACACTTTGCTGACACCACCTCTCACAGGGAATAGTGGTCAAGAGTTTTAAGTGGTGGTGAACTCAACAGCAACAACAACAACAACAACATTATGCTGCTCTTTATAATACACAAAGCACCTTAATACAATTAACTCCTTTGAATGGACCATAACAATAATGCCTGAGGCCGATACTTTTAAACCTCATCCCTGATGATGAAGATGAAGTTCTGATCAATTAAATTTGTGCCCTCAGGCTTAGTAATTGGTAAAGTAAGTGTAGCTTGCTTCCAGACCCCTGGTCCTCTGGCTCCAAATGCCATGCTCTTTGCATTATACAGTGCAACCTTATTTAAAAAATGGGAAGTCTTTTTTGTTTGTTCTTAGGGTAGTTTATGATCTTAGACACAGAAAATCACATTTATCAGATATGAGAAAAAGAAGAAAATTTGGGTCCTTTTTCCATACTCCACTGTTCTGTATTTTCCTCATTGTCCAGATAAGGGCTAATGCAGCTGGCTAATTCAGGAGGAGAACCAAAGGGCCTTAATAATTGATAAAGTATATACTAAATTCAGAGATTGTCCAAGTAGGCTATGTTAGAGACCCTGCGGTTCCCTGATTATTCATGACATCTGGTGACACTGGGTCTCAGTGATAAAAACTCTAGGGAATCTGAGAAAAACTCATAATTCGCTGTGTTATTTAGAGTTTACAACCACAAGCGACAATCTGTAACTGGATCAAATGATTATAAATGACATATTTTTAGGAGCATAATAAGCAATGCAAGGGACAGGTCTGGTTCTTAGCGCCAAAATATGTATTTATTCCACATACTGCCTTTCTCAGGCATTTTCTGGTATCTCATTTCTGACTATTAAATTATATCCCAAATAGAATATGCAACTGCATGTAACCAACCTGTTTTAGTGGACATTAAGAGCAGTATAAATAGAAACTGAAAATAATCCTAGGCATTTAGAATTCCATTCTTATTCATCTAACTTGTGTGTCCTTATTCTGGCTTGCAAGTGATTCTGAGCCTCTTCCCACACATTCACCTTCCCCAGGCCTCAGTTCCTGGGCTTCCTTTTCTCTGGGGAAAGGATTCAAAGGCAAACTTCCACCTATGGCTGTTTATGCATTGTGCACACACTAGTCTGGGTTGTTCAAAACATAGGAAATAATGATTGGGGATAAAAAGAGAAAGTCTATTTTTTGGAGACCAGGAGAAGCCTGCAATCTTTTTCATACCTTCTTGTTTGTGGGAAGCAGAATTTTTTTATTTTATTTTATTTTATTTTTTTTAGTGAGAGCAGATTTGGAACATAAAAAAAAAAAATGACCTAGATGGTGTTTTCTTCTATTGTATCTACAAATAGTCTAGCTGAATGAGCTTTTCAGGTATTGGTTCTAAATGATAAATTTGATTAGTCATATAGAAAGCAGCAAACGCAATTTTGGGGGCAGATGTAAGGTTAAGAACATGTAAAAATAGATAATACTGGTTATGTTGGAGGTAGAAGACAAATTAAAGCCAAACAAAACCCCACAAACTCCAAATTTTTTCCCCCATTACCTATAGAAATCAGGAACTGTTCTATTCAGCTTACAAACTGTACTGAGATTTTGAATTTTATAACTTGTACTTATATGTGACTAGATGTAGTCTTTTCTGATTATGGAAAGCAGGTAAAATGCTTTACAGTTAGCCATGGAAGATTTGTAGGCCTTGTCATGCGCAGACTGGAGCAGTTGCACAGACTTCATTAGAGAGTGAATCTGGGTGAGGATCAACTTGGACTGTTTTTTGAGAAGCAGACTTGGAGAAAAAGTGATTTTTGCTTTCAAATTCACTTTTAACAGTATTTAGGCAGATGACAAAGAAATTATCGAAGACTTCTGTAAGCTAGGCGCTGGAGAATAGGAAAGTCAAAATGAAACTACTCTTGCACTCCAGAAATTTACGGTCTAGGGAGAGAGACAGAATATAAGCAAACACACTGAGAAATACACAATTATAAATTAGGCTCAGTGCCTTGATAATAATAGATGCACACTATCTCCATGCTCCCAGCTAGCGTATCTCAAAAGCTCATCAGGTATACCCTTCAGTCTTCTGGGTGTCTTAGGTGCCTTTCTAGAACCTCCTCTGGGGTGAATCCCATGGACATTGTTAAGCAAGGTTAGAAGGCAACAGATTGGTGTTTTAAAAGCTGCTTTTGGGGCACCTGGGTGGCTCAGTCAGTTAAAAGCTGCTTTTTGCCAGGTGGGGGGGTGGTGCGCGCGGGGGGGAGTCTGGGATCCCGAGAGAGATGACTCCATGGCTGCTGTAGAGCCTTGGAGAAGTCAATGAGGGTGAGCAGGGGGTGTGGCTGGAGGCTTGGCGTGCCTCGCACCCCAAACCCTCTCAGACCTGCTATGCCTTTATCTGTTGAAGACTTTTCCTGCTGCAGGAAGAGAAACATTTTAAATTCACTGTTGTGGTCCAAATAGATCAGTCTTTGGAACTAGATAATTTTGGATTCCAAGTAGTACTATAGCACCAGAGTAGTTTGTTTTAAATCCCTGGAGTCTGTGTCTCATTAACAAACGGCACTCAAGCCGATTCTGTGTGGTTTTTCAAGGCTTAGAAACATTTCCTGGTAGAGAGGAAGTTACCAAGAAACACATCTCTTAATGTCTTTATTACACATATTTGTAATTAGCATGCACAAATTAGAAATCTATTACCATTAATAATATTTGTTTTTCAAAAATTATTGTTTTTATAGTAAACCTCAAGTGAGATCAAACCTGGATACTTTGTATAACACTCCATGCGATTTCTGTCCCCCTTTGGATTTCTTCTGAATAGTGGAAATTCTTCTGGAAACTAAATCTCATCCCCAAATTGACTGATTCTACTGCTCTCTTAGGATACAGACTTATAGGAGGAAAAACCGAGTTGAGAAGGGAAAGGCATATGTGGTAGTAAGAGAGCTGCTTTCCATGTGTTGGGTCTGTAAACACCTGTGAAAATTTGCATATGCCTTGTTCCTGTTTCTAGCTTTTGCTCATGGGCGGGCACATCCTTTGTTCTTAGAATTTAACCATTGTGTTTTAACATACACACTGATTTAATCACGCTGGTCAAAATTTTCCTTTTATAGCATCCAGACAGCTTGCACATATAACCACATGGAGTTTTATTTTGTCACCAACTGGTCACCATATGGAAGGCAGTTGCAATGTCTTTTGATTATGTAACTCTTGGTACATAAGCAATCATCTCAGAGAGGCTCAGGTAGCATATTGGGGAGGAGATTCATCTGAAGACTAGTAAAGTAAAGGCGTGGATCTGATAGTTTGCATTCTGGATCCACAGCGATGTCTCTTAGCAAGGCCCCTAAAGCGGCAATCAGTGCCTTACCCAGATTCCCTTTTTATATGATGAGCTCATAAAATATGTGCTACTCAACCTTCTTCAGATGTGATGGTTCATGTCATGGATATTTCTTTAGTACTTTGACTACTGCAACAATACATTTACAGTCAATAAAAATATAGAAAAGACAAGCAGAAGGAAGACTAGAATTAGTGGTTAGAGTTGTTGAAATGCATATGTAATTTGTTCCTTTCTTAAAAAATTGAAATTGGATTCTGTGGTACAGAAACTTCTGTCATAAAAGTCAAATGGAGCAAAGAATAGAAAGTGCATTTCCTCCTTTGTTATGCATCCCTGTAAATATTATTTAAAGGCCACTTAAAATAATTCTTACTTAGATTTATGCACATGTGTTAAAATGTTCTTTTTTATAGTAGAAATAAATCAGGGTTTATTTTTAGTTTCAAATTTAGGGATATAAGAAAATAACATACACTTGTTTTCTAGAGACTATTAGATGTTTGTTTCTCATTTTAGCATTTTCTTTTAGTTGACCTGATGTAAAGATAAAAATAACAGCTATTTCTCAGTTGGCATTTGAAAGACATGAGCAATAAGAAGCCCAGAAGAATTCCTGGAGAATTTTCATGGGGAACATAAGCATATTGACATTCTTTGACTTCTGTATATTGATTTTTGGCTCCAGCTGCTCCAGCGCCATTAAGAGTTAGAGTTAATCATTCTTGATTTTTTATTGTCAGACAGTTCCCTTTTTCATAATGCTGAATAATAGCAATACTATTTGGTTTTATTTATGCTCACATTCGGTGCTATGGTAAAAAAAAATTCATAGCATACTGAAATTCTTGCAGGTAACTGATAAAATATATGGTCTTTAATGGGCTGTTGATTGATACTCCAGTAAGGAGGAAAAATCTTGTGAATTTCAGGGGTGGTCCTAAAATGGTCTTAAATAACCCTACCGTGTTAAAAACTATTAGTATCTCTTTCCTACCAAGATAACTCAAAGGTTCTTTGGAAATGTGTACAGGTTATTTATAAATTTTTATAAATTTATTTGTGAAGTCCACTTAATTAGCTATGAAAGGAATGACTCTCATCCCTGTGTTCATGTCTCCTTTCACCGTGAGGTTAAAAAAGCTTCTTGATGGAGATTGATGCCATATCTAATAAGCTCTCCCCGTACAGATTCATAAAGTGTTTCTGTCCATATCAAAATTTTGAACACAGAAGAAAAAGGGAGAGTGTGATAAGCAAAGCAGTGACCTCCCAAAGATGTCTATGCCCTAAATCCTGAAACTTATGAATATATTGTGTTACATGGCAAAGGGGAGCGAGGTTGAAGATGGAATTAAGGTAACCAGTCAGTTGACCTTAAAATGGAGAGATCCTGGATTATTCAGATAGGTTCAAAATAATCACAAGTTTTTGTTTATTTGTTTGTTTTTAGTGGAAGAGAGAAACAGAAGAGAAGGTAGGAGTGATAAGAAGGTAGAAGGACTCACCCCATCACTGTTGACTGTGAAGAGGAAGGAAAGAATTCCAGTAGCCGAGAAATGCATGCAGACTCTAGAAACAGAGACCAGCAAATAACCACTCCCCTACAGCTTCCAGAAAAGAACGTAGTCCTGGCAGTGTCTCAGTTTTAGTCCCGTGAGACCTGTGCCATACTTCTAACCTACAGACTGTAAGATAATATATTTCTGTTATTTTAAGGTACTTAGTTTCTGATACTTTGTCACAGCAGCAGCAGAAATCTAATACAGACTACAAAAGACAGTAATGTCTATTAAATCATACAGTTATTGAGCACCTATTAAATGTCTGTTTATGAAATAGGAGTTAATTCCTGTTGCAATACCTTCAATGTGACTAAAACATTCTCCGTGAATCAGAGTGAAAATTATAGTTAGGTGTCACTTGCCTTGATAACAGCAAGCCTTATGATTTCTCTGCTAATTGATTTAGAAGGGCTGGGGCCTGACCTTCTAAGTGAGTGTTGCGTTGGAACCCCAGGCATCAGAGTGTTGTGATGGAGTGTGTTATGATGGAACCCCAGACATCTTCCCCCCACCCGCCATACCCACATACATCTGTTCATTCTTCATACTGTCCCTGAAGTTTCCCCTTTAGTATAGAGAAATACTGGATCGTGACAAGCAGAGTTCAACTGCCTGAACAGGTCAATTTGGGGGCCCAGGATAAGATTATTAACACAAAGACTATGAGGACCAGAAGGGACTTTTGAGACCATCTGGTCCAAAATTTTAGTTTTACCAATGAGCCACTTCAAGCCTAGTGTGACTCAGCTGGTAGGTGGGAAAACTGTGATGAGAGTCCAGGTGTCTGTTTCCTCCTCATTCTGTTGTTTCTACTGTGGAATGAATTTCAACCAGAACTACATACACCGTTCCTCAGCCAGCCCGTTAATTAGAATCATCATCAAAGCAAACACAAGTGAGGTGTTATGTCCAGGAGGCCATAGCTAATATCTGTATATGTTCCCTAGGACCGTTCCCTAAAGCTTTCCTGTTAATACCAAAAATCTTGGGGGGGGAAATGGAAGTTTCTTATTCAAGAATAATAAGACAGTGGCATTCATGAGAATAAAAAATATGACTTTTTATGGTAAGAGTCACCCACTCATTAGTCATAAAGAGGAACAATGAGCTTATTTTTACATAGTATCAACTCCTGGATCAGTAAAGAGCTTTGGGCTACTTCTGGTATTAACATGGCCAAACTTTTTTTTAGTTATAGGGCTTTAGGTAAGTTATTCAACTTGTCTGAGTCTAGGCTTCCTCCTCTGTACAATGTAGCTGACTAATCTATATCACAGAGTAAATATAAAGATTAAAGGAACTAATATTTGCAAACACCATACTGTTATTTGGAACTTAACAGGTGCTGAGTAAATGGTAGCTATTTAATCATCATTTTTTGTCTCAAACTTGCTGGAAATCCTGAGGAGCTTCTTTATCTCGGTGGGGAAGAAAACAAAAGGAAAAACCTCAACAATCCTTAGGATCTTGAAAGCAAGAGGAAAGAGAAGGGGAAGAGGGGGAGTGAGAGAGCGTGAGAGACAGAGAGAAAAATAAATGTTATTGCAGGAAAGGGAGAGGGCTTGAGGAACTTCAAGGGCTCAAGAGTCATAAAGGAGAGGCCAGAAAAAGTGCCAGGAAGATAGGGCAGAAGGAAGGTCAAAGGAACGGAAGAACGGAAGGAGAGCAGAGAATCCAGCAGTGTATTATAAAGGTGATAATTGGGGAAGACATGAGGGCAGACAAAAAGAACACAGCCAGTGATTGAAACCACCAGTTATTTTCTTCTGATTCATCTCTTAAAGGAAATACTGTCCAGGAGAGAGCTTTGCTCTTTTGTGTGCTAGAGAATATAAGGTTAGAATCCCTCCTTCCTTTTTCTAATGATGACCCTGAGCAGGGGCATGCTCTCCTTTTGAAAATCCCTTCTGTCTGAAGCTCTATGACAATATGATCAAATAGGGTCTCCCCGGTTGATGTAACTGACATAAAGTTGACTGATGTACCTGGCAGATTCTTTTGAACTGTCCCATTGGGGAACTGAACCAAGGACTACGTGATCCTGAATTACTGTGCTTACAGATGGCTTTCCCTTTTTCCCACAGTGCTGATACTCACTACCTGAAAGTATAAAATCTTTGTCATAAGACGCAGATGAAGTAGGATTATGTAGTTTCCCCCAACCCTGGCCTGATGCAAATACCCCGGACCATGCCTGCCTGGGGATTTTGATTGTTACCTCAAGGAGATTCTTAGAATTACAAACTGAAACATGGAGATGTGAGGAAAGGTTGGAGTAAAGCAACTTCTCATCCTAGTGACTGAGCAGTTCTGAACAAGATAGCATTGTTCTCCCAACCAGCAGAAGTGACAATGTGACAAATGGGCTTAGGATCCATATTCTTATATTAGTTTTCTCTGTTTTAGCTGAGCTTACTGCTGCTAGTGGTGATACTTTTGTGGATGACTTTCTGGTTTTTCTGTCAGTACCAAAGAGGCACCTCCTTTGTAAAGTCTTCATCATGCTATTTAACAGGCTTGCTAGTCATTCCTTCCCTGCTTTGTGTCATGCCCACAGATATGAATTGCAGTCACGTGGTGTGACAACTAATTGTCTAACATTTCTCAAGACTCTGTGTCTTATTAAAGGCTATGTTTTATTTGTCTTCGCGTCCTCTGTGCTTTGCCTGCCTTGTACATAGTAAACACTCAGGTAATGTGTATTGAATGAATAGTCAACGTAGATTTTTATATAGATTTACCTGGGGAGTGAGGAAATGGAAATGCAAATTTAAAAAGAACCCATGCAATAGGGGTAAAAGAGGTGACTAAGTTCACCTTTCTGTTCTAATTAGCCAAAAGGCCGAGGGTCTGTCCCCAGATCTCTCTAGTCTCCAGTTTCCTTATCTGTCTAGAATTTGTGTAGAATTGATCTCAGAGGTTGGTTTGAGCTTTCTCACTCTACATATGAGCATCTGATGATTAAGATGATCTTTTGTGCTCATATTGCAAGGAATCCTAGAGATAGAATGGGTAAATAAAGGTGATAATGATGACTAATGATATTTTATTTTGTGACATGGAGTTGAGCAGTGATAATGTATTGTTGTATTGGATATTGTAGCTTTAAAATGCTACCTCAGTATTGACAAGCAATACAAATGGTGAAGGCCATATGAAGTACTACGTAATAGCAAAGGTTCACTGAAATATTAAGATGGGGAATTTATAGTTCTTGCATTAGGGATTCTTTGGTTTAATTAACATCCCCTCTGAGTTTATACTGGCAACTTTATTTGGCTTTATTCCCAATCTCATTGTTAGTAAAACCAGAATTATCCCAGAAAGTGAGGGTGGGAAGATTTTATTATAGGGAAACCTCATATCTAGTACTTTTGACAGGGACAGCAGGAGATGGGGTCGGGTGGGGGTGAGATGGCTGTTCTTGTGAAGTCAGCACTCACAGCTTCAATTCATTTCTAAGTAAGGGTTGATAACAGCCTGGGCATTCAAGTCAAGTCTTCCTGTATTTTGTCCTTTACATCCATTGTACAAGGCAAATTTTGAAGAAAAAACAGGTGTTACTTTTCTATATGGTGAGTTGTTCTGGTTACTTGAGCAGGAGAAATCCTATTTGCAACTTTTTAGCTGCTCTTAACAAGCCCCCAAAGGCTGAGTTAATGATTGTTTGTGGCCTGCAGTGGCCAAAAGGGAACAGCAGGGATTATGGTCTAAGTAGCCGTGGCCAAGGACATGTGCCCCTTCCTCGCTATACCGGCAAAGATTTAGCTGCATAATTCTCCCATCTGCTTTTTAGTACCATTTTGGGGGGATGGAATTGACCTGTAGCTTACTGGAAAGAGTGGACTTTGGCCTCAGATATACCAAACTGGTTTCAAGTTTCGCCGTATTCACTTTTGTGAAGCTCACAACAAGCTTCTTCAAGTCTCTGAGCCACAGTCTTTTCATTCATGCCGTTGGAATACCGATCATGTGCACTGGAACAGCTACACTGTGAGCCCCATACAAAATGAAAATGTGGGATCCTTTGTTCAAAAACATACAATGAATTTCAAGATTGTGATCCCAGAGCATTAAGTCAAGCTCAGGGGTCCTCGAGAGCATATATACATCACAAAAGTGGCCCCAGCTCTCCAGAATCTTCCCCTGATACTGGAAATGACAGCTCTGAGAAATGATCCCTGGAAATTACACTTCCACTGACCACTAGCTAGATTTGACCATTGGGGGGAAATGGTAGGAAGTTGGAAACTGGGAGAAACCGAGTTCCCTCTCTCTTCTCTGTCTCTCTGCCCTCTGTAACCATCCCTACCTCTGCCCTTCCTCCTTCTCGTCATCCTCCTTTCCTCCCTCTTTCCTTCCTTCTTTATTCATTTTCCTTTGAGAAGTATCTCCAGTAGTGTCTGGAGCTAGAGGTTCTAGCTTCTCCAGGAGAGCCCACCTTCTCGGAGCCCACCTTCCCTGATGTCACTTTCTGCTAACAGTTTCCCCTGTCCCAGGTCCCTGCAGGTGGCCTGGCTTCTTTGCTCAGATAACACCACCTTTTCTTTGAATCCTCCAGCCTTCCTGGAGATGGCCATTTCCGACGCTTGCTACTGTCTGAACTGCCTCACTGCTCCCTATTTGACATTTGGCTCTTCCAAGCCCTTTTTAACTGGTTCCCCTTATTACATATTCTCTGTCGAACTCTTCTTCACAGAATCTGATACAGATATATACCTTGCAAGGTCTTTACAGGGAATAAATTAGTCTAAGGCCGTGGTTTTCAACTACAGGTTGCAATCCATTCGTGAGTCATGAAATCAATTTAGTGGGTCAAACCAGCATTTTAGAACACAAAATAATGTAAAGTAGGAAAATCTTGCAGTGTATTGTATTTATAGTAAGTGTCATTTCATAAAATCTTTCACTGTGTGTATATGTACATGTGATATGTACCAGCTCATGATATGAAAATGTATTACTTTCTAGCAGCTGGGGTTGAAAGGAAGGAACGCAGGAAGGAAGGAAGGGGAGGAGGGGAGAAGGAAAGGAAAGGAGAGGAGAGGAGAGGAGAGGAAGGGAAGAAAGAAAGGAAGAAGGAAGGAAGGAAGGAAGGAAGGAAGGAAGGAAGGAAGGAAAGAAGGAAAGAAGGAAAAGAATGAATGAATGAAGGAAAAAAGAATAGAAAAGAAAAAGGAAAGCAAGAAAACATTCTAAGGTTTCTGGCATGTAAGCATTCAACAGATCATAGCATCTAGTTTCACCATCCAAGACTGTGTCACACAAACAGAGTCCAGTCCGACTGTACCCAAATAGTTTACTCTTCCAATTCACTTTAGCTCATTAGAATAGTTCCATGTACTTGGGCCAAGATGTATCAAAATGGCCAAAGCATTTACTTAAATTTGATTACACCTAGACAGGTTGAGCCTGAATCACCAGCCTTGGCTGAAAGAGAAGACAGCCAGGTTCAAAGAACAGAAACAGTTTTAAGATAACATTTTATTTTTCTGTGATTCACTGCAAATCTGTCCCTGCAACATCTTTCTCCTAACAGCTGAGTGCCTTAAAAAGAGCAGGTCTCACCTAGAAAAGTGGGAACAGGGAGGAGGTGATGAGATGAGGCAGTTACTCAATCAGCCAGTTAGTAAGACTACAACAAGCATCCTCTGCCATTCCTTTTTGCCCCCAGAGGTATCCAAGGGCTCTACAAAGAGAACTGTGCTCCCAGACAGCTATGAGATTGGCAACAAGCAACTATTCTCAGCCTTCCAGTTCTTCTAGGTCTGAAAAATCATAAGTTATTTTTCCAAAGCCACTCAGCTGACGGCTAGTGTAAGCTCTGTGTTGATAATTGGCAGGAAAATGACCAGCAGGAGAACTTTTCTTCCCTTGTCTAGTTCTGGTCTGTTTCATCAGGCAAAGAAACTCAAGTTCCCAATTATTGTTGGATCCATCCAGCTCCAAAGAACAAGGAGTCTGAGGACTAGCAAAGACCGACAAGTCATGTGGCTTTCTCTGCTTTGTGGCCTTCTCTGAGACCTCACAAGTTCTCACCAGAGTTGAGGACAGCCCTCAAGTTGTCATGCCCGTTTGATAGCACAGTGGGCAGGGACACTCATATAGTTGCTGGTTTTGTATCTCTAGTGGCAATAAAAATGCCTATTTCTCTCACTTAACAATAGGGTTTGTCACTGTCGGGTGACAGAGAAAAAGGCCAGAAATTGCTAACACGTAACATCGTGCCAGAGCTGTATTGAGCACTTTCCACATAGCAGATTATTTAATCCTCACAACAGCCCTAGGGGTAATCACTTTTATTACCCTCATTTCCTAGCTGAGGAGAGAGGTAGAGAAGGCAAATAACTTGCCCAAATTTGTACAGCCAATTAGCAGTAGAGCCAAGATTCAAACAAGATGGCTTGGCTGCTAAGTCGATGCTCTTTAACTCTACCCCAGCTGGCAGCTAACAGATAGCATTCCGATTTTACCATTCACTGATTTCTCTCATTGGTTGGACAACTCACCCCCTTTACAATGTTTTCTCACATATAAATAAATTTCTCTGGATGTTTTGGAGTCCCTTCTGGTACCACCTTCCATATTTCTTTGAGTTTTCGTGTTCAGAGGGATTATATTAATTCATCTAACATACACGGCCCTAAACTATTTCAAACACATCCATTACTAACTACTTTCCCAAATCATCTAAGTAAGGGCATTTGTCTACTTATCTCCTCCCTGATGAAAGGTGAGGAAGCCTAATGTTTGGCTGCTGAGTCTCTACCACTGACCTTCTTTTCCTCCTGTCTGACTTAAAACTGCTTTTGTCTTTCAGCACATGGCAGAAAATGAAATCCCTGGGTTTGTCATACCAGCCCTTAAAGGAGTGTTGAGTTTGAGGGTGTCACAGGTCTAATGGGATTCCTACATGGTAGTCATACACTGAGAAGAGTCTTGAGAAGCACGGGGAATAGGAGAGACAGAGTATTAAACAATATTTCCGGCTGAGAAAAGAACAAGGTCAGAGAGAACCCCCCCACCCTTCTGGATGGAGCTCACCACCACCTGACCAGCTGATTAAATATGATGCTGCAAAAAGTAAATGTTTATGCCAAACCAGGTGCTTGGACTATATAGAACAATATTAGGCAGGAGTGAGTGGTTTAATTGGCTCACCTTTATTCAACTGTTAGCGTGTTCCTCGTAAGTGCCTTTCAGAGAGAATTTTGTGTTTACCTTCTAACAGCTGGCTCATAAAAACATAAACTCATCTTAAAATGTTGAGTAGGGCTCTACAGATTCTCTTTCCCCAAACTTGTATTACAATGATAGGAGAAAAAGAGAGTGGAAGTCTGATATTCTAGTTGGCTGTTCTATCAATTTTGTCAAAACTCAAGGAACCCTATTTTAGAATTTGTTCTATATTTCAAGGGTTTGTTTTTATCTCTTGAAAATGAAATCCTAAGCATACACTGTGGACTTAATATAACTTGTGAAATTACTCAACCACAGTATTTATCTATCCGGATATCTCTAAGGGAGATACACAGTGATAGGCACAGAACATTGTTATTAATCTAGGAATTTGTGGTCAGCTTGACCTGTTAACCATAATTGACTCCATGTTTCTTTTCCTTTTGTGGTTTTGTTGTTGTTGGATTTACTTCCCAAGCATGTTTTTTTCAAACATGAATTTATTAATTCATCTGCTTGGAGTGGCTTGGATAGAAGAATATATCGGAAATGCTCGCCATCAGAATCAAAGTAGCTGTGTGACTTTGTATCCACTCCACCCCCTTCCTATTTCTTTCTCTATTTCTGGTGATCTGCCTCTCTGGTTGCTTGGGAAATACTAGCTACTTGATATTGAAATTTATGATTAATTCAGAAGTTATATTTAGTGGCTCACGATGTTTGTTTTGAAGACAGTGTAAGGAATGTGGAAATACAGTTTTTAATTATAGTAAATATGAATTAGTATTCTTTTATGTACTCAACTGCCTCACTGTAAGTGTTCTTTCAGAGCAATATCAGCCTGGTTCTCTCTGAATTTCCGAAATTCATTCTCTAGTAGAATGTTTCCCAAATAGCGTCCACAGAACACTGTCTTCACATTATACTTCTTGAATAAAGGTGTCATGATTTCATAAGTTTAGGAGGCCCTATTCTTTCCCTGAATAGTTATCATTAACATTAGCAGATTTAAGACCAAGACATTGTTTTAACTGTGTATTTCTCAAAATTATTTCACTCTGTCTACCCAAATCTTTTTATTCTGACATGCTTATCATTGTATGTTAGCACTCTTCAGAATATATGTAGGAAATGGACTCTAGATACTTTATCCTTATGAAATATCGACAGTGGTCATTATTTGTGAAGCATTTACTCTATGGCAGGCACTGTTCTAGGTGCTTTATAAATTGTAATAACTAGGTATTTTTTGGATGCTGTAGCCAAGGCTGAAATGACTGTGTTAAACAAGAAAGATTATTTCACTTTCCATAAAAGTCTAAAATGGAAGGCAGTGAAGGGAGCTTGGGCAGCTGTCTTTGCCAGGGTCATTCAGGTGCTCAGGTACCATCTCTGGCGTTGCTTCACCATCCTTCAAGGTGTTCTTTCTCTGTAGGGTAGAAAGTGGCTCATTACAGTCACCCATATTCCATCCCTCAGAAAAGAGTTGAAAGAGACATGCCTAAGGAAAGAGACAAAGGAAGCAAAACAGCTTCCTGTTAAGGATCTGGTTTGTATTATGCTCATATCGCAATACCCAGAATGTATTGACATGGGCACACCCACTTTACAAGGAAGTCTGAGAAATGTAGTCTCTGCTTAGGGAACATATGTACACATCAAATTTAGGAGGTTCTATTATTAAAAAAGAAGAAGGAAAGGATGGATGTTACAGGGTAGTAGCTCTCTGCTGTGTTTTGTTCTCATGAAATCCTCCAATAAACTCCATGAAATAAGTACTTCTGTGTCCACTTTAATAACGAGAAAATTAAGATTCAGAGAAGATAAATCTAAAATGATTAGTGACTTTAGGCTACCTAATTCCAGAACCTGGGTTATTAGCCAATACCCACAACTGAAGTGCTTTTCCCAAAAATTTCTGGTAGTTGTCATCATTTGGGGGCCTATTCTAATTTTTTTAAACCTTTACTTGTTTTTGAGAGACAGAGAGAGACACAGCGTGAGCGGGAGAGGGGCAAAGAGAAAGGAGTCACAGAATCTGAAGCAGGCTCCAGGCTCTGAGCTGTCAGCACAGAGCCCAATGCGGGGCTCGAACTCACGAACCATGAGATCATGACCTGAGCCGAAGCTGAAAGCTTAACCAACTGAGCCACTCAGGAGCCCCTAGAGCCTATTCTAAATTTTAAAAGAAATTCAAAAAAAAAAAAATAAAATAAATTTTAAAAGAAATTCATTTCCTAAGTCCCTGGGGTAGATAGAGAGTAGTAGCTTCCCCCACATCATGTTCTCCTTTCTTTCTGGACATGTCTGAAGTATATTTCTCAACTTAAGTATGGCCGTATAAATGGGTTCTAATTAATGGAATGCCCAAAGATCTAATGTATACCACCTCCAGGCTTGACCTGTAAAACCCTCCTTGTGTGCTCTCCACAGCCTTTCCCCTTCAACTAGCTGTATAGAAATGACACCCAGGAGAACAGAAGCCATGAGTGAAGGATGGCAGAGCCGTGCTCAGCCTGAGTGGTTGACTGTGTGGAGGAAAGCTACCACCAAAGTGTTTTCCCACCTAGTGCTGCTATGTGAGCAAAAATAAATAAGTAAAACTTCTGTTGTGTTGGATCCATTTTAAGGTTTTGATCTGTTTGGTCTAGGGGTTAGGCTACTCTAAATAATAGAAATCTGTTAGCATGATGTCATGAATAACAAATCGCCAACCTGGATTAAAATCCTGTACCAGTGATGTGGCCTCGGGCGATATACTTAATCTCTCTGAGCCTGAGTTTTCTTAGCTTTCAAGGAATGTTCAATCACAGTGTTGTTGAAAGAAAGAAATAACTCTCTATAAATAGTGCTCTTTCTTATTACTTTACTCTAGTGATCAGTTTATGCTTATTCTAGGTACTCTGCTGTTTAAAATATATGTGCCTTATTATGAAAACATTTATGAAGAAATGGGTCTTACATATCTTTAGGTTTCCACATTTACAGTAGACAGCTTTCAAGTTTACATTTCATGCCTTTATAAAATTCCTATGTCAGCAACATGAGAAAATATCAGCTCAGGAATCATCTGACAAACCTAGACGGGCACATCTGTTTGACCACTTACATGCTCTGTTACCTCTCTGAGACTCAGAGCCTGCTTCAGTAATTTGGAGATGATAGTAGTTCTCCTTCAGGATTGTGGGGATTAAATAAAACTCTAAGTCTGTTGAGCACGCTTGCATGCTGATGATGTTCCCTTTCTCCCCAAAGAGATTTTTCATAGTGAGCACTTCTAGTCACTTTTGCTGGACTCCAATCACCTTTCCTTCTCCAAATGTTGGAACTGAACAATAGTAACCAGCGGTTTGGAATCTCTAGAAAGAAGATTTGTTTTTCTGATTGCAAGACTGAATTGTAACTCATCCTCTCAATGGGCCTGTGGGTTTAGCGTGGTTTGTGAAGGAAAAAGTTGGTCCATTGCTTCATTAGGAGGAGACAGGATAAACATTGGTTGCATTGCCTATACGAGAAAGTGATGGTCACAGAATGGACAAAAATGAGGCTAATTTTGCAGAGAGGTAGACATACTGTAGGCCACCTAAATGTCTCTAGCACAGTGTGCCTCTGAATGTTTTCTCTAGATAGGGCACATTGTCGAACTCTGCATAGTGGGATTTCCATTTGGAAGGCCCATGGTCAAAGAACATTCAGGCTTCACACCAACTTCACCTGCTGGGATTTCACTATTATGGGACTAAAGATTCTGCTCATTAGCCTCTCATACCCATTTGTGCTATTAATTATATATATAGTGACACAAATGTCACCTTAATCTGTTGCATAAAAATATGCAAGGTATAGAAGTTTCTGCATAGTCTTTGATTAGGTAGGAGAAAAGCAAAATCATTGGGAAACAGTGAGTGCAATAGCATTTAATATTAAGATATTTTTGTTTGTTTCCATTCAGTGTAGTATCTGTGTGAAGATAATGCATTTTAACTCAACTCAGTGGCAACCAATAGCAACATCACACAGAATGCATGGAGAACCTTGAAACTTAAGGGGTGATTTATTGTTAAGCACTCCATTTGGGAATCCACAAAGATTGGTCATTTAACTGGGAAGCTTTTGTTTTTTATTTTTTATCTTACATTTGTAAAGTAAATCACAAAACTTCAATTTACTGGAGTGTTCCAGTTAATCTTCTGCTTTATTGAGTGTCACTCTGAATTCCCTACTTCTTTTAACTTTTGTAGTAAAAAATCATTCTAGACACTGCTGAGCCACTTTTCTGCTTTATTAGTAAAAAAAAAAAAAAAATATTCGGTTAAATGTAATTCTTGATGGCTGAAAAATGGCTGGTTTGTTTGTTTTACATTCTTGGAATGTGAACTATTTTGAGAATATAGTAAGAGTTATGGATAGTATCAGATATCATGGAGACAGAGAGAGAATTTTGCATAAAGTTTACAGACCCCTGCAAGTTCACCTTTGAGCTCCCAGCAATAGACCCCAGATTATGAATCCCTGATACAGATGTTTTGACATTACCATTCTGAACATTTGTTGTAATGAAAACATAAAGAAAAAGGCAAAATATTCATTCACCCATAATTCAAAGTATATTAAAACAATGAAAAATATTTGTCATGTGTATGCCAGGGAAGTTACTTGTTAATTATTTCCTTTATGAGACTCTGTTTCACTGATTTTCCTTTTTCCTTTAAAAGAGGGAGGGAGGCAAACCATGAGAGACTCTTGAATGCTGACAACAAACTGAGGGCTGATGGGGGTGGGGGACAGGGGAAGGGGAGTGATGGGCATGGGGGAGGGCACTTGTTGGGATGAACACTGGGTGTTATATGGAAACCAACTTACAATAAACTATTTTAAAAAGTAGAATATTAAAAAATAGTTTGATCAACCATAGGTTTTATGGAGTTGATTCTATAGCTGAGCTATAACTTAAGAGCTCTTTTATGTATACGTTGAACTCAAAGATGTGGAAATACATTTGAGAAATTTTCCTTAATTTCACAAAAGCAAATATAAATACTTAGCAAAACAAACCAAAACCCCTAATGCACCAAATGCCAGATGCCATTTATTTCTAGCACATTCTACTCTATTTCTCTATGCCACTGGTTCTCAGCAAGCATAGTACTGTTCCCAAAAAGGGAGCTTTGGAAATTTGTGGCAACAGTTTTAGTTGTCACAATGGCAAGAGGAGCTTTAATAGCCATTTAGATAGCCAAGTTTAGAGTTGCCAAGAGGTCTTTTTCTTTTTATTTCTTGCATCTCTCATGATTTGGTAATCTCCCCCAGGATAATCATGGAGGTGAAAATCCTAATGATAATTATTGAGCTAGGTTATAATTTCATTTTACAGACAAACTTCTTTATGGTTTTAATGCAGTCTGAATTTTTTAAGTGTGTGTAAAACTGCCCTATGTATTGAGATAAGATTGTCTTTTGATTTGGTTAAGAACTTTCCTGAGTTGTTTACCACTTTGGAAAGTCATGCCACGGGCACTCGTGCTCTTGATGGTACCTGAGCTACCAAGAGAACATATCTGTTTCTTACATTTGTCACTGTCAGATTCACAGTGATTCTTGTGCAGATACAAACTTTTCACTACTTCACTATGTCTTTTAGTACAGTTCTCACAAACATTCACACATTGAAGTTTTATGCATTGTGTATTCCATTTTAGTCTCTAATTCCCTAAATTGCAATTTATCAAATAAGTCAAAATTTCTTTGAGAAGAATGTTCTCAGGCAAAGTTTTAACTCCCTGGTCTTTTGGCTATTTGCTTAAAAAAATCACCAACATTAATTCTGGGTTTTTATAGTTATTCAAAGCTGTGTTGTTAAAGGGACAAATGAATTACTACCTTCCCAGAGCTGAACTCAAGGGGGAAGTTTGACAAATGACTTGCAAAATAAAATAGTGGAAATTTATTCTTTTGGTTCTCAATACTATCACCTATGAAACATCCTTAAACTGAAGAAATTATTTATGAACAGAAGTTGGGACATTTAAATTTGTTTTCCCTCTTTTCCCTTTATTCTCGAAACCCTCCGTAATGCAAGACTGAATATAATGAAATTTTGCATAAATGACATGTGGCAACCTAATTTAGTATAAGCTAGAGAACCTGGTAATACTTTAACTTCAAAGCTCTGCATTTCATTCCTTCATTACTTTTATTCCTTTCAAAGCATTCTTCAGCCATGCACCAAGTTTGAACAATGACAAATCAAATCCCCAGAGCCAAAAATAGTGTTTCAGTCTTTCCGTGCAATTAACTGGTGCTTCTTGATGAGTACTCCATGTACTTGCTGCTCTCATAGAAGATTCTCGAAGCCTGATGCTAGGTTGAGGTCTGCGTTTGTCGTGGCCTCCACGGATATCCTCTTGTGCTCTCAACCTAGTTCTGCTGTCCAGGTCACCCACTGTATCTGTCAAGTAAATATGTCCCTCTTTTTTCAATCAGTCACTCTATCCCACTTAACCTTCCATCTTAGTAACTTCTCTAAACCCTTCTGTGTTTCAAAGGCAATGCTAATGATCACAACAAAAGTAGTTAATATTTCTTAGATACTCAGAGTGTACCAGAACTGACAAAGTGCTTTACCTGCATTGCCTCATTGAATTCTCTTCACAATGTATGTGATAATCTCTATTATTATCTCCATTGTACGGATGAGAAAATGGCATTCAGAGAAATTAACAGTCTTCATCACTTGGCAAAGGTACCACCAGAGGTATGTTTGATTTCTGCACCCCCTTTATTATCATGTGTTCCTAGATCTTATCTTTATGTGCTTGGATTGCTGAGTTATCCCTTCCATGAGGTGTTGCTGCCTTGGATCTCAGTCTTTAGGAATCATTTCTGCATTTTGCTGACAGATTATACATACATCACAAATATTATCCAGTCCAATCTCTATCTAGAGTGGACATCACTCTCCTACTTAACAAAAAGCTGTAAAAATCTGCTATGACAAATCAGGTCCACACTCACTCAGTCTGATGTGAACAACCAACATAATATGACTCAATCTATCTTCCACATTTCAGCCTACTTTATTTACTTCTTTGTTGCTTCCCATTTAGCTCTTCCCTTGATGGAACGTTTTTCCTATCCACTACCCCGCCCCCCCCATCCCCCACCATCTCACCATCTTTCTGTCTGTGCTCATTTTACTGTTCTCCCAAGCAAGTCCTTGGATGAAAGGAAACTCCTTTTTAGTACTATTGATCTATCTCTCTCCTCTTCATCAGTCATATCAGCCCTCTGGCATATAATTGCATTATGATGTAGTTTCTAACTTTTCTCGAAAGATCTTGTCATAATAAGATTATTGGCCCCTGTAAATATCTTGTTATTTTTTCATTAAGTTTCTGTTCATTCAGCATGTTGAGTCTTCCATTTTGTTGTGAAGATTCAATCCTCTTTTTTCTATGTTTCTCCTGTGCCCTGGACATACCTCTACACGGCCCTCCTTATTTCTTTGCATGCCTGTCCCTATGGCGCCATGCCTGTCTCTGCTGGATGGGCCGTGCCTTATTCACCTTTGTACTATCCCAGAACTAGAGCTAGTAGGTACTTTGTAACTGTTGAACGAATGAAGAAAATGCCAGGAAACTAACTCCAGGGATTGTGTGGGTTTAATACATTCTCTCTGGACCTTGCAAAAGTTAGTCTATTAATAAATTAGTACCTTCCCCCATCCCTGTTAAGATGATGTGATAGAGTCTGTAACCACTTAATCCACCTTAAAATGCTCCTAGGCAACAACAGTGCTTTGACTTTAGGGGCTGGAAAGCAAACACTATATGATATCCAATTGTTCTTGCTAGGGGCAGCAAGGGCAGTTTTAAGGAAGAAGAATATAATAAGATGAAATTTGGCCGAGATACAAGGTTAATGTCTCCTCACCTCCCAAAGAGTATGGAAGGATTATTTATCATCACAGCTGTTGGGGTTTAGAGCTTACTTCTTTTCCAAATGACGGTGCCTTCCACACAAGGCTATTCTCAGGGCCGCCCTAATTAGCCAGCATGTCCTCTTTAGGCAAGATTTGCCCAGGCTGTCTTTATCCAAGTGGTGACTTAAACCCATCTAACGTCTATCATTCATGCAAACAATGACCCAGCCTGTGGTGGCACTGATTCCTAACGCCAAAACTTGGAGAAAGAGCTGCTTTTCCATCAGGCTGATTGTTGTTTTCAGCAAGATGTTTACCTCTTCAGGTTTCTCTCTGCCAAATACAAATCAGTATATTTCCAACATCCCAGTGTCTGAACAGTGTGTTGCTGGCTTCCACTGTTTCTCTTCAATTAACAGGCAGCTGTAAAAGAGCTTTGCAACTGACGTGGGGAGAAAATCTCTAAGGAGGGGATGGGCTGCATCCCACATCTCTAAATCCTCACCAGACATCTTCTGTTAGGTCACCGAGAAGACATGTGCAGAGGGGACATTTCAGATAAATGAATAATCCGTGACTGATTGACTTTGATCTCACACAATACGTAGATTCCTATCCCAGGGAGTGAGGCAAGATGATACAAGGTCTATTTAATACTCCTTTGCTTCCTTAGTTGAAAGCCTAGAATGTAGGACAACTGAGTAGCTTGTTTCTCTAGACTACTCTTCCTAGATCAACACACTGAATTTGGTCTTCTGGATTTTATCTCTTCAGCTACAAGAAGCATGGAAACAAAAGGTTCAGGGCAATGGTAGCCTAATCTGAGCCCTCCCTATCTTCCTTTAATGTGGCCACAGCATTGAGGCCACTAGACTTTACAAGAAAAAGATGAGTACCGACCTTTGTCATCACATTGTGAACTTCAGGAGGAAAGAAAATACCCACAGCAAGTTTGCTAAAACCAAGAGAAGAAAAGGCTTTACTTCTCTCCTTTTACTTCCCCCACTGCAGTCTTTAATCCATTTGAGCTCCTCTCTTTTGGATGGAATGTATATGTATGCCCATGTGTGCATGTGTGCACGCGCATGTGTGTGTGTGCATGCGCATATATGTGTGTGTTTAAAATTTTATAAGCATGATATCTTGGGGTCCAAGTGTGCCTTCAACAGAACCTTTGCAGAAAATGAAGGCTTCTATAGCTTTAGATCTTCCCATGAGCACACAAACACATGAACATAAAAAAGAAACTGATTAGGATGAAAGTGAGGACACATATGCTTTTCTTTTTCCTTTTTTTTCTTCCTGCTTAATGGCTGCATCTACAGCTAAAGATACTGTCAGTGGGATGGCAAGACATGTTATTAAGAACATTCACTCTCCCTTTCCTTTCTCCTTCCCCAACAATTTTTGATGGCTCATCTAATAAAGTACATATATTTTACAGTCAGAGGTAATGACATGATAAAATTATTTTTCCCCAGCCCCTGACCTGTACCATTTAGTTGCCTACCTCCCTGAGCCCAGGAGCTAACATGACACCTTTACCTCCACTTGGTGGAGCTGTGCACGTATGTGCTTGAGGGAGGAGAGGGGAGTCCAGCCAGGCACTCTACTCTGTTCCAGCTGTTTAGGATTCAGAGATCTTTCCAGTGCATCATCCAGGCTTTAGGCAATGATGCCTTCCCTGCAATGACAGTACGATTATAATTAGTAGGCACTGTGCATTCCTATGTAACAAAGCACATACATGGACCCAAGGGGACATATTTGCTAACCCAGGATCATTGTCAGCCAGCTCTGTGATTCTGGACAAATTGCTTGACTTTGCTCTACCAGAGTTCTTGACCAAGTAGAGTGGGGAATGATCCCTCTTCTAGTTATCTCGGGAGTTTGGTAGAGCCTAAAATTAGATGTGAAAGTGCTCTGGGAGCTGAAACAATGGGGAAATCTGAATCACAATGCTCTTTGAATCTTATAAATTTTCCCAGTATGCAGGCTGCCTGTATCATCTTTCTCATTTTGTATGCCATTTTCCACAGCACAACCAGAATGGTCTTTCTCAATGTGTGTGTGATCATACCATTTTGATTGAAATCCATGATATCTTCTCCCTCCCATAGAATGAAAGTCATAACTCCTTAAGTGGCTTGCAAAGCCCTTCACAGTAGGTGCTCTTCACCTCTGGCCAGTGGTATCTTGATACCCTAACAATGCACTGAACATCAAAGACTTCTCTCTTGCTCCTTCAGACCTTAACCATGTGGTTGTGTTGGTCTAGAACCAGCTTCTCCCCTGTTCTTTTCTCAGCTAACTCCCCCTCATCATCCAGATTTCACAGAGAGTCACTGAAAGTTACTGAAAGAGTCACTGAAGTCTTCCCTGGTCCTCTATTAGAAGCCTCTGGATTGTACTCCTGCAATACTCTATACTGTCTATCCCCAGATGTTGTGTCTGATTGTGTTTCCTCCACAAAGGCACAGTCATCACCTATGGGACTCAATATCATAAAATTCTGCAGCTTGCATAACTTCAAGCTCCTAAACAGTACTCAGTAAATATTTTTGAACGACCAATTGGATGGTATATTAGTTTCCTACGACTGTCATAATAGAGTACCACATACTGGATGCCTTAAAATAACAGAAATTTATTTTCTCACAGTTCTGGAAGCTAGAAGTTTGAAATTAAGGTGTCAACAGGGCCACATTCCCTCTGAGACTCTGGGTAGAATCCTTCCTTGCCTCTCTCTAGCTTCCGGTAGTGGCCAGAATCAATTCTTGGTGTTCCTTGGCTGCTAGCTGCATCACTCCAATCTCTGCCTCTGTTGTCACATGGCATTTCCCTTTTCCTATGAGCACACCAGTGACATTGAATTAGAGCTCACCTCATTTAAACTTGATTACTTCTCCAAAGATCCTATTTACAAATAAAGTCACATTTACAATTGCTACAAGTTAGGACTTCCATGCATATTTTGAGGGGACACAATTCAACCCGTAACCAATTGCAAAATCAATTAATGTAAGTTGTGGACAGAAAAGCCTTCCTCTGATTATGATTAAAAACTTGTATAGAACTAATCATTGTACTTATATAAAATACGTATGATCGTGTGTATATATACACATAGGCCTTAATTTTTTTCACATTGTGCCCAAACCCCAACATCTAATTATCCCAAATAAAAAATACTATGTGATTTGTGTAAAGCACTTTAAAGACATCTGCCTTTTCCAGATGTAGTTTTTGGATGACAAGAAATTATTTCTTGGCCAACTTTCAGAATACAAAACTACGACAATCCATCACCATATAAATTCTATGCTTCTATCATTTAAAAACTTAACAACTCTGAAGTTAGTAGTAGTTTGTGTTTTAGTTAAAAGACAAGCAGTTTAATGTCACCATGTATTCAGATTTCTAAGTTAGGTGGATTTTAGTGGCTTAAAGTTCTCATCTTTGTCACCTATCATTCTTTAGTCCTATAATTTATTCTTTACTTTTTTCCTTGAAGATGATTCATGTATATATTAGGTATTTTCCCAAAGCCTCAGATTATGAAAAGCAAAGTTAGATGAAGAAAAGCATATGATCCTCTAAATTATGCCCTAGTTTCTAGTATTCAGCCCTGCAAAAATCAAGAAAGATATGTAACAAAAAGCTCAGATAAAGTACATTTTTCCTGATTCACATTGAGTAAAAGAAAGTGAAATAGAGATTTCTTTTTGCTTTAATTAAAAACTTTGAAAGTTGTGTGTGTGGGTAACTACTTAGTAAATTGCTCCTCTTTGCTAATGTTCATTTTGATTAGTGGCGATATTGGGGTCAGTCAGCATTTAGCTCTAGCCGCCCCCCAGGCAGCTTGTTTCAAGTTTGTTTCAAGCTTAGAACTGCTTTAGCAATCCCTCCAGAAAGCGAAGAGTGAATAATCTTTCACATGGTTATGAGTAAGAATCTATAATGTAGACTAGCTCTGTTGAAATAGACATTTTAGAGAATGTGAATGCCTATTTCAGGCAAAGAGGATTATAGATGAGTAACTTAACTGATCAAGGCACTTTTTCAAATCCCATCCCTTTAGGTTTTCTTAGAGTTTCAGATGAATTTAGCCAAATACCAGCCTTATGCTTTCCCACCTTTCCCTAAATATGCGTGGTTGAATATTCTTTCAGTTTTAGGAATGGATTGTGATCCTAAGTTAAATGTCTAAATTGGAGACCTTAATTCTGATATTCTTGGGTGTGTATGTGTGTGCAAGCACACCACCATATGGCAAAAGGCAGAGTTGCTAAAACCAGATATAACAAAAAGGAAGATCAGTTAGCGAATTAATGAACTGAATGTTATACAAGGTACTAACCATACTTTAAATCTCCAGATATAGTTGTTATCAAAACTTTCTGCCTTGACAAAACTACTGCGAACTACAGGTTTATTTACTTGCCATGGTTCCCCATTATAAAATATTAATTTAAAAAAAATCAAACATGCTTATAAAAAGCCATTAATGTTCTTATTTCTTTTTAAAATATTTTTTAGTGTTTCATTTATTATTTTGAGAGAGAGAGAGACAGAGTGAATGAGCAGGGGAGGGGCAGAGAAAGAGAGGGAGATGCAGAATCTGAAGCAGGCTCCAGGCTCTGAGCTCTCAGCACAGAGCCCGATGCAAGGCTTGAACTCAAGAACCATGAGATCATGACCTCAGCCGAAGCCAGTTGCTTAGTCGACTGAAGCCACCCAGGCACCCCAATGTTCTTATTTCTAGAACAGTTTGTAAGAGAGGAATAAATTTAAGTCTTTAGTGGAACAGCTGGATATTGGGGCTACATAGATGTAGACTGCATTATTGCCTATACCTGTTCTATTCGTGTGAAAGTACCTATTCTTCTACTTTCTATGCACTAGACTGTAAGATACTGCAGGGAAGCAAGTTGCATTTTTATCTCCATGTTAAGTATTCATAAAGTCTAATCCCCATGGACTACCCAAGGGTGATGAAAACCTGTTTTACCAAACCTGTCTCTGTGATTGCATCAGTTTCCATGTTGATGTGTGTACAAACCTGGGGCTAATTATGGTTTCATTTGTTCTAAGACTAGGTACACTAATAAGTGAAAAACATTGAAAATCACCAAGAGAAAGGCATGCAAGTAAATAAATGGTGTATGTCATTTATTTTAATGCCTCTGTTGCTATTACTATTGTTGTCTTATTCCCATAGCTATTGGAGGATTGAATTTAAATGTTGATAAAGCACATAATAAGCATCCTGTATGATAGGAATACTATACAATGATAATTATTTCCTCCCTTGTGCATTATTACTGAGGTTGTCCCTAATCAGGAACTGTAAATTCTAAACTTTTTTCTGCAGCCGTTTTATTAAAAGAGCTTCCGGATTTCTTTTTTTCCCAGGCTGGAAACAAAGAAACCCAAGTAGCTACTAAAGTCCACGGAAAGGGAAATTAAAAAGGCACTGTTTTTTTTTTAAAGAATAATCAAGTCCACATTGAATAATAAATAAGATTCAAATTAAAATGCCTTCTTGGGATAATTATCTGGATGTTTTTGCTAACTGGCCTGAAGCCATTATTTTCTGGTCCTAACAGGTCAGGGATTGTTCCCTCATTGTTGAGAAGAAATAAAATTAAGAAAAGAGAAAAGCAAAAGACTATTGTGGAGGACTTATATATTATATACCATGTCTTGCCTATTTCACTTGTGCTGTTTCCAAGATAACCTTGTGAAGTAGACGTTAAGATTCCCAACTGCAAGGCAAGAAAAAATTTCAGTTTAAGTGCCTGACTTTCCAATGTCATACAACTATTGAAATAGACAGAATTTTAACACCAGCTGCCTAAGTTCTTTTCCATATTCCATGCTAATTACTAAAAAGGTGTGAGATTGACATGTGGGAGTTATACCTTTATGTAAATGCAAATGAAACACAGCAGAGACTAGAATGTTCTCTGGCCCTGGCAAGAGACAGGAAGCACAAAGTGACAGATCTACTCTGGCCCCATAATTTTAAGAGGCACTGTAATTTTAAAATAGTAGTAAATATTTTATTTGCTTTTTTTTTTTTTTTTTTGGTATCCACTGAGCCCTGTCCCCATTCTCTGGCTAAGGGATGTGCCAAGTGCGTCTTTGTGATAAATTACTGTGTTTGTATGTGAATGGATGGAAGGACACAGCAGAGATAATGTAACATTTACTGCTTTGCTATTAGCACAATGGGCTGTCTTTATAGACTGTAATATTCAAATCTATGCACCAGTGCTCTTTCAAATAGAGAATTTGTTTCCTATTTTCACTTAAAACTATCTTTTATTTTAATTAACAGGAATGCAGTTTAATCAACCATCGTTATAGCTAAGGGAGTTTTACAGGCTTATAATACTGTCAGATTCTAGGGTATATAAGTGAGAAATAAATAGCCACTTTTAGGAAAGAAGGGCATTTTCCTCTCTTCCTCCCTCCTTTCCTCCCATTTTTCTTTCCTGCCTTCCTTTCCTCCCTCCCTCCATCAATTCCTTCCTTCTTTCCTTCCTTCTCTATGAAGAAACTATTCTATAAGCTAGGAAGTCTCATTAATGGTATATGATTCCATCTCAGAACATCTTTCGGATTATTCAAAGCTGTCTGAAGCTTCATTCCAATGTCATTACCCAAGGGCTCCCAGTGATGTGAGCACTTGTTTTTATAATGGAAGGGGAAAGGATTTGTACATGCATCTATGGATTAGAAGCAGTGGTGTCCTGGTGTAACACGCAGCTCTTCAGTGGGAGGTAGGGGGAAAGAAAGATTGGATAGAGGGAAATTCTTGATTTCTAGAGTTTGCCAAATTCTGAGGTGTAGATACTCCTACCATGACCAACTCCAGGGTTATCTTTTCTCACTACATTTCATTAGGGCCATATAAGGTGTCATAAGGCAGAAGGCAGTGGTGGGGACCCATGTGGCTGCACCAATACTCATTTATTTCTTGAGAATATGCAATTCAAATAGTTATTCGTTTTAATACCCCAGTGTTGTTTCTTCCAAGAAATATTTTCCTTCTTTCCTAAAGAGATAATAAATTTTCATGATGTAATTTAGGAGATATTTTTATTCTATTACTCACCTCATCACTATTGCTTTGTATAAAACTAGATTTGTGAAAAGACCCATTATTTTACATTTATTATGTCATCTCCTGTTGGTTTGAAAATGAGATGTTTATTTTGTTAATATGTTTTTCTGATTAAGAAATTGAGGCAGAAATTGAGGTTAGAAAACCTATTAAGTTTTTCTCAAGGCAATATAATGGCAGGCTAAAAATTTTCAAATTAATTAGTGGCAATTTCTTAGATCTGTTCATAGACCATTCAAAATTGGGTTAAAAATTTTTAATTTTTTATGGGTCCAAAACACAATTACTCAAGGAATTATATATATGTATGTATGTATAAAGAGGGACATATACATCTGTATATGTATCTGTGTAGGGATATACATATATATTTGTATGTTAGCTAATGAGTTAGCTTTGCCAGTGTAAAAATTAGAAAACAAGATAAAATAATCTCATACTCTGCCAGGTAGCTGTGCCCAGCTAGAGATGGTTGGGTCTGCATTATGTATCTTGTTACTTATCAGTTCTAGGAAGAGAGGAGTCCATTTTCTGTCCTGATCACTGTCAAAATCTCAGATTCTACATAGTGACTACACATAGGAGACTCTCAAAACAAGTTTAAAAGTAAATACATTGGGAGTGCCTGGGTGGCTCAGTCAGTTGGGTCTCAGACTTTGACTCAGGTCATGATCTTGTGGTTCATGGGTTCGAGCTCCACATCAGTCTCTGTGCTGACAGCTCAGAGCCTGGAGCCTGCTTCAGCTTCTGTCTCCCTCTCTTTCTGCCCCTCCCCTGCTCATGCTCTGTCTTTGTGTCTCTCTTTCAAAAATAAATAAACATTAAAAAAAACTTTTTTTAAGTAAATACATGAATTAATTAATTTAAGAGATAAGATAGCAAAGCCAAGTCTCTGCATTATTTCTATAACATTTTTCAGTTTTCAGTATAATCATTTATTAGGTAGGTTGCTTAGAAATCGTGTTTACCTGAAACTGGTGTGTATGTATGTGTGTGTGTATATATATATATATATATATATATATATATATATATATATATATTTTTAGAGAGAGAGAGGGAGGGAGGGAAGGAGGGTGAGAGAATTATTCAACTTCAAAATAAAGGCCTCCAGATGTCTGAAAACCTTCTAGGTATGTGGACCAGTCAAACTGTGCCAAAAGATAATGAGAGGATCTTATTGCTTTAATTACCTGTGTTCTCCAAGGAACACCCACCCCTGCCAATTCCTACACATGTTATTTATTTATTCCTCTATGCATCTATCCATCTATCCATTTATTTAAGAGATACTTACTGTTCCAAGTACTGTTTAAGTAGTGGAGACACCAGAGTGAGCAAGACATCTACAAGAGGCTCTCATTACCAAGGAGCTTACATTCATGAGATTAAACTCATACATAAAAGAAATATTATATAGACAATTAAAAGAGGATGATGTGACCTGAGAAAAATTAGATGACCATATTAGATTGGGTGTTCAAGAATGAAATGAATTTAAAGTGAGATCTGAATGACAAGAAAGAACTACCCATCAGGAGTTGGGGATAGAGTTTCAGGGATGGCAAACATCGAACATGATGACCCTGAGGATGGCATGACTTTCTTCCTGTTTCTTGAACAGACCAAAGGTTGGCCCATAAAGGGTGAGAAGAAAGCTGGTACAAAATGAGATTGGAGAGGACCCCTGGGTGGCTCAGTCGGTTGAGTGTCTGACTCTTGATTTCATTTCAGGTCATGATCCCAAGGATCATGGGATTGAGCCCCACATCAGGCTCTGTGCTTAGCAGGGAGCCTGCTTGAGATTCTCTCTCTCTGTCTTTCTGTCTCTCTCTGTCTCTGTCTCTGTCTCTCTCTCTCCCTGTGCCCCTCTTCCCAGCTCATATGCATGCCCTCTCTCTTCAAAACAAAATAAAACAGAACAAAAGACAAAATGAGGTTCATTTAATGTTTATTTATTTTTGAGAGAGAGAGAGAGAGAGAGAGAGCAGGGGAGGGTCAGATAGAGAGGGAGACACAGAATCTGAAGCAGGCTCCAGGCTCTGAGCTGTCAACACAAAGCCTGATGCAGGGCTTGAACTCACAGACTACGAGATCGTGACCTGAGATTAAGTTGGATGCTTAACCGACTGAGCTACCCAGGTGCCCCTTTTGTGTCTTGTCTTATAAAGACATCCATCCCATTATGAGGACCCTCATTATCATGTAAATTTAATTACTTCTCAAAGTCCCCATCTCCAAATCCTGCCACATGTGGATTAGGGCTGGAACATATACATTTTTTTTTTCAAATAGTTTATTGTCAAGTTGGTTTCCATTGGAACATATACATTTTGAGGGGGCTCAATTCAGTTTATAGGAGATGGGAAGGGGAAGGGATCCCTAGAGCTCTTTCTAACATTTATAGATGAGCTGAGAAAGAGAAGCCAGCAAAAGAAACTGGAAAGGAGCAAAAGCGAACTTGAAGAAAACCAAGGAGCATAGGGTATGCCGTGTGACACTCGTTAGGATGTTTGAGGAGAAAGAGGTTGAAATAGTCATTTAGTAGAGTTGAGAAGTCAAGTGCAACAGAGAACAATGGTTTGGGGAGACAGTTCTCCATGGGGCTTTTTCATTTTTGCTCATCTTCCAGTCAGAGTCACTGACTCCCTTGTTTCAAAACTTTTTTTGGTCAAGGCTGTATAGTGAACAGCCCTGCAAGATTGAGAAGTGTCCTTCTCCAGAGCAAGGGACAGGTCTGTTTGGTGTTTATTGCAATAAAGAGAATGTCTCCCTCTGGGGCAAAGGTCCAACAGGCTGTGTGCCCATTATAAAGTATTCAGGTTCCCTAAGCGCATAGTTTCTCTTCCATAATGCCACCCACTTGTATGTATACATGTCACCTGGCCTTTTTATGGCAGTTATGGTGGCATTTTTTTCCCCAGCAACATTCATGACACTGATATAGATGCACGTAGATGAGTTTATGTGTTAGGGATTTTATATGTGTGGTTTACTGCATGATCACATAGCTCCTTTTGAATATTTAAAGTCCCTCACTACTGGAATGTGCGGACCTGGGAACCCCACATTTTAACGTTACCATGTAAAGTGCTGATGAATATACCAGAATATTTAGGTATTTCAAAAGAGGTACTAAAGTAGTAAATACTTTACTCGACCATTTGTCACAATCAGTTTTTTATATTCTTATGCTTAGGAACATAATTTATATTAAAGAATTGGGCTTTTGTGATACCCCCGTATTAGTAGTACTTGACTAAACCACGGACCATGAACTACACTTAATTAATAATAATAATTAATGGAACATCATACATGTTCAGAGCATAAAGGAGGTAATTACATATAACAGAGTCATGTAATATATCTCTGATTTATTAGGTTGAAAAATCAATAAACATGTTTTCTACATGGTTCCTAGCATAAAGTTTTAATTGAATTGAGAGACGTTCCTTTCCCACTTGGTTGCTAGTTTCCCTCTTCGTAATGCTAGGATATTATCCCCATAGAGCAGTTAAGAAGATATTTGTCTGTAAAGCAATTTAGTGTAAATGATATTGACTCTGCCTGTATGCACACTTGTATGCATATATAAACGACTGAAGGATTCCAAGTATTGGCAGTCTGTTTCAGACTGTAGAGGGAGACCCATCTACAAATCCAGTGTCTGGTTCTAGGTTTTACTTCCTCTCCTACACTTCCCCTTACCATGGTGCCCTAAGGTGCACAGGCATCCTCATCTCCCAAATTCTGGTTGGCTGTCTTCATTTGCATGCCATAAAATCGCTTTCCATGCTTTCTGGAAGACTCTATGCTGCTGTAGGCCAGTAAGTATTCATTCAATTCTAGTCTTAATTCCCTCACTCATCCCTAAGTGTTATGTTGTATGTAGTTCTTTTGCCAGAAGCAGCTTTATATTAATATTGAAGTTTTCTTAGGTGTGTTGAATGCCTAAAATGTGTTCTGTTTTTCCTGAGACTCTTTTGGTGTTGCAGGATCTAAAGTAGACAGTAGAGGCTTTTAACATTGTGGAAGAATGTCCAGTGTCCTTTTTGAAGAGAGAGGAGGGGCAGAAACCTCCTTTAAGCCCTCTTTGTTCCCACCCCTTGCTTGTCTCTTCTTCATATTCGGCAACCACGCCTGACTTGGCAGAGCCCGACAGCAGCCACCAGCATCAGTTATGACAATAGTTGGTAGATTTAAGCTTCAGGGGCAATGTACCAATGGAATAAATAGAATATATAATTGTTGCTCTGAGGACAGAATGTGTCTGCACTCTCTACAGGGGTCCTCATTTAAGCCCAACACCCAAAAAAGACAAACATCTAAAGCTCAGCGTGGGGTCCCTAAGGCAGGGGAATACAAGCAAAGCGTTTTCCTCATAAAATGCAAGTTTTAGGATTTCATGTCAATCACAACACAGCTTTCACCCATCTCGAGACCTGAATCAGTAACCACGGCCTGCTGGTACGTGTGATTCTGTTGGCTCGGAGCACAAGCAAGCTCCAAGCATATGCCTGGTGGGAGACTCACAACAATTTTTTAATGTAACATGGTTGAACTCATTTTTCTTTATCTTATTTCCTTCCTTAAACTTCAGCCAGGCATTTTTTTTTCCAAAAGAGCAAAACTAAACTAAACATTTTGCCTTTAGCATGGCATAAAAGAATACTTAATATTTTGATCTCAAGCAGCCATTTCTAGCACATCTTTCCTAATTCTTTACTCATTCAGTCTCTGGGTGCACCCAAAGGTTGAGTTTTCTGGAACATAATCCTCTCTCATAATTCCACATCTTGGTATAATTTTTTTTTTCTGCTATGCCCATTTCCCACCTGATGCAATTGTACTCCCCATTCAAGGCCAAGTGAGTGTAAATGTTTCTGAAGAAAGTATTAATGACTCCTTCCCTCTCCCTCCCACTCCCCAGAGTTTTAGCTGTCAGACAGAAAGAGCCTGGGGCAGAAATCTGAATGACCTGGTAGGTGACAGAGAATGGAATTGGGAGAGATAGCCACTTAGTCATTTCTTCTCTTTGCACCGTCATGAAGCAAAGATGGAAAAGAACCCATGTTTTACTTCAACACATCATAAATTATCATGAAATAACATGAGATATTATGAGCCTTTGGTTTCTGACAAAGTAAAAAATGTTGAAGAGAAATATTATTAAGTATCCATATTATAGAAATACATGAGGTATGCTTTTTATAACATGTAGAGGCCAGTTATGTAGGCATGTTACTGTGGATGGCATTTTTTTTTGAAGTATACAAATGTGTACATTTAGTTTTAAAAAGGGAAGAGTTGCAAATAACAGGATGAGAATGCATAATTATGCCATGTGGATAATGCATGATAAAGTTTTGGCAACAAGACTCTTTTAGCTTATTTTGGGTGTAATAAGCATCTTCTAAGAGAGGTTCCTAATGTGTCCTGTCTGAGGCATCTGCATTTATTGGTAGTCAGGATGCGTCACGGGATCTAGGATGCGGTAGCTATAAGTTTCATGGCCACTGATGCAGTAGAATAGTAACGTGTCTCTATCCACATGGCACACTGACTCAGCTGATAAGTGCCTCAGGGACCCAGGGCTGATGGCTGTTTCTGCCACGAAATACTCCCTGGCATCAGAACGGAATTACTTAAACACTACAGTTCTGTGATTTGTATCAACAGCTGTGAAGGTAAGGGCAGTCCTTCATGTAGATGGATTTCTGTCATCCGTACTGAGATGTTCATTTAATGTCTGTGATACTGTCCCCAGGCAGTGGTATATCTATCATGTTTTCCTTCACATGAAGGTTCAACCAACACCCAGTGAGCCTATGATCATTGATTATTGATCATCCTTTGATCATCTGAACCCTTCCCGCCTAACTTCATTTTTCCTGCTCTATAGTATAAATCCTCTCTTTCTGATAGGCAGATATCCTTCCCCTTGTCCCCAGTTTCTCTTCATTGCTCATATTCTGAAAGCCTGAGATGGTCTCCCTCCTTCCTTCTAGATAATTGAGAACTCCAAGGCACCCCTGGAGCCCCATCGCCTACATTTTCATTGACTTCTTTTGGTCAGCCCGACAACTCCTTTTTTCTGAAGTCGGTTTGAACTTCTGTTTCTTTCCACACTTACAAACCTTTGAGCTTATGTGTCTTCTGTTGCTTTCTCTTTCTCTGTCAGTTATTTTATTCTGGCCCTTGGTACTCCCTGAGCACATCTAATTACTATCCTAAACTCTTTCAGAACGGGAAACCTATATTTTGCTTCTCACGTAATCCTTAAGGAGCTTCACATACATAGTGGTGGATTGATTGGTAAATAAGTAAAATAGGGATTCAAGAAAGGTCACTGGGCCATTCTAGGACATGGTCAAGGAATGTGATACCAGGACAGCAACAAGCTACCAAGTGGAGATAAAGTAGACATTGTATATAACAGAGGAATTCCGACTCAATATGTATTTTTCTCTAACTCCTTGATACATTTACTATCAACTATAGAAATGTTAACAATAAGTTAATATTTTTCATTAAGAACTACTACAACCTTCAAGAGTCTTAAGGCTTTCTTTTATTGTGGCCAGGGAAACTTTTTGTAATGGCCCCTTTTGATGGTGTCATTTATCCAGTCTATGTGATATAATTTGAGATAGTTGCTCAAATTTAACATATATACAATGTGTATATGAATATATATCCACATTTCCAAACTATTCATAACTTTTCCACTAGTCCCTGCATACCATTTGAAAATTTGACAATTGTGTCTTCTGGCTAAAGATCAGTATAAACCTTTTATTTGTTCCCTGGAGACTCGGGCCAAAATCTTGCCCAGCTCGAGAAGTGCTTCATAACAAACAACAAGCCACTTTTGTAACGCCAGCTAAGAGAACTCCTTGCTTTTCCAATTTGAACGTAAAGGATGGCTGCTCAGTTTCCATGCCTAATTTTCTCAATGTTGAAAAAAATCGGCTGAGGGAACTTCCCACTGCTGGAGTTTTGCTAGTCATCTTTGGCTCTGCATGAGGTCTCAGGACTCTGTTGTCATCCCTCAACGTGGTTGTCCTCTTCCATCACTTTCCTGGGCAGAGGATCAAACCAGCTATTAGGTGGCTGTTTGCACTGCATGAAAACAAAGTTTAACGTAAAGAAACTTACAGCTTTCCCACTCCTAATGCCTCAGAAGCTGTCTGACCTCACGCATTCTTTGAACTGAAAGGGGGTGGGTATCCCATAGGTCTTTTTGACCAGATCATCATAGCATGTTGAAGTCCTAATGACCATTGCCTGAGCATGGGGAGGGGATCTTGAATGTGTATGTATTATCCTGCTTGTTCATTATTTCCAAGTGTAGGCTATAGAGTGAATCGGCTATCCTTGTGTTGTGAGGGTTGATAGCTTTGCAGTGTTAATTCTTAGACTTCCTAAGCTGTATCATTCTTCAAAAGCACTTGGCTTTTGAAAATCAGTATTAGGCATGATCATTCCTTCTCTTATGTGTCACTGACCTTCAGAGACCACAAATAGGCCAAAATCTACAAGCATCAGATTTCTAAACACATGTTTGGTAGAGAGGGTTTCTCTTTCCTGGCTGAGAAATGCTAGCTACTGGTCTGGAGAAAATCTGCTTAGCAAATTGGAAGAGGCCAGAGGATTAAATGCTGTTGAGATCCACTTAGCATTTTCCCCCTACACACAGTATTGTAGCACAGAGGAAAAAAAAAAATCCCGTGTTGTTTTGTTTTGTGTGGGTTGGGTTGGTTTTTTTTGTTTTGTTTTTTGCTTGCACTTATAAATTATTCATTAGACCAATGAGATAATATGAGAATTTGGCCTCTAAGAAAGAAAGGAAAGTTTTTAAAATAAAACTAACACATATGCACAATACAGAATTGTATCAGGCATGTGTTAGAATATGGATCAGGTTTCCAAACATATATTTACGTCTGTCTTAGGCTTAAAACAAAGTTCTATATATATCTTAAGAGTTCAGTACAGGATGTGTGAAACAAACCAAAGCCATGTTACTTTCTTTGTCACATCGTTAAGGCCCTAGGCAGAGGTATCTTACTATCCTACATTATGTGTGGACTCTCAGATATCGGTCAGTAGCTGAGTCAACTAATCTACCTGGTCGAAGTTGCAGCTTCTCCCAGATTCAGGACAGTGGAGACAGTGTGATTTGCCTACAGCTGCCTCTAATGAGGCAAATCAGAGAGCAGATGGTTCAAGTCTAGAG
This sequence comes from Hyaena hyaena, assembly GCF_003009895.1. Taxonomy (NCBI): domain Eukaryota; kingdom Metazoa; phylum Chordata; class Mammalia; order Carnivora; family Hyaenidae; genus Hyaena; species Hyaena hyaena. The sequence goes on along the minus strand of NW_024081254.1, from coordinate 749,735 downwards.
TCCAAGCTGCTATGGCTTTTCAGGAGGAAATATTTCTTTATTTTCTAAAGAGTTACCTCTGTTCTAATGTTACAGGATGTTTTATATTAATAATATAACATATGTTATATGAATAAATCAGAGTCAATTAGAACCAAACCTCTCAGTTTATTATGGATTATTCTGTACTTACATAGTTTGCAGTAGCAGCTAGAATAATGGAAATATACAAGAAATACTCGTTCTTCCTCAGATTATAAACACCATGGAGGTAGGGGCCATATTTGCCTGATTTACTGTGTCCTCAGTATTTCTACTGTGCCTAACCCATACCGGGCTCTCAGCACCTCATTGAGTTGAAATGAATTACAATGGCAAGAACTGGATTCTACATCAAGTACTGGACCATCATGTTTCTCAAGGGACTTTTGTGGGTCAACAAAGGGACAATGTGATGAAATGTGAGGAACAGTTAGAGTGATTACTTGACCCTGGTCACTGCCTAACATTTATAGTCCACAGCATTCCATACACACTGCAATTGCTTTATGCTTTCCAGGATCATCAGACCATACTCATCAAAACACACGCATGAATGTGTGTAGGCACATGCCACATTATCATTCCATGAGCATCCATGTTTGTCTATATTTGTGTGTTCTAAATAGTGCCTTCTAAATATGCAGTGAATATTTTTAATTGAATTACAGTAAGGGTTTAAAAGATATTTGATTTTCAGCTAGGTTAACATTGGTTAGTTCTAGTATGAGATTTTGTCTTATGTTGGGAAACCAAGTCAAGTTACTATAGGTCTATTCCTGTATTTTCTCCCTTCTTCTCATTTTTTTCTATTAAAATAGTCGTAATTACATTTCTAGTAGGATGTTCTTGAAAGCACTTGAATTCCTAGAATACAAATGGTCCTGGAACCTGGGGCATTCTTCTTAGGGTTCACACATTTGGGAGCCAAGACTTTGTTCAGAATGCTCTGTGCCACATCTGATACAGCAACGGCTGGCTAAAAATGCCAAGCGGGATTGATCCATCAACAGGCCTGGTAAAATAAGAACATTACACTTTACATAGATTCATGATTAAAGCTGAAAATCACATAATAACTATAGCAGATTCTTAGATGACCGCCGTATCCCACATTGTCTATTTTCTTTCCTCAGTTCTACTTTCTAAGTTTATTGTGAGGTTTTGATGATTATGTGTGTATGTGTTAGTTTTTGAAACAGAATTTGAAGTTTGAGTGAAAATTACTGCCCTGGTTCATGCTGATTTCCATTATTCCATCTTCCATTTTTGTCCTTTGTTGGCATGTCAGTAGTTGTAGAGTAAGGCTGCCAAGCCGCCTGTCTTTCAGGGGTTTTATAACCTCTTCATGGAGACACTGGCTTAGCCAACCAGGTGGAAAAATTCAGGGGTTTAGACATAACCAGAGTCAGTCAAAGCCTCAATCTTTCCTTCTACCCTGCTCTTTGTTATATCTAATGACTGGCTCCAAAGGATACGAGGAGAGACTTTCCATAAATGGATAAAAAAATCAAAGAGGAACAAATTTCTTTCTTTCTTTCTTCTAATAGGATGAATAACAGTCTTTGGTGCTAAAAATAGGTTTGTTTGTTTGTTTTTCCAAAAACAGGCATTCATATAAACACATAAAAATGATTTTGCCCATAAATACGTATTAACACACTTCCAATTAATCTTGAATCTCAGGTTTTTGTTCCCTAAGTCCAATACTCCAGTTCAGAAAGGAAGTATAATTCCCTACTGACTAACTTTGACAAAAACCTTTACCTCCCTTGAGGAAAAGCCTTTATCAAAACTACTCAAATGAGGCTTCATCGTAATTCTAAGTTTCACAGCCTATCACAGGATCTGGTCTGGTCTCCTGGACCCTCCTCATCTGCATTAAAAATAATCTTCACTGTGATAAACCCAAAGTATATTAAGAAAAACTAATCAATTAAACAGTTTTCTATTTTATATGCTGTATATACTATCAGTAATGCAGACATATGTATGTTTGAAAGATTTTCTCTGAAGAAGATTTCCACAAACATTTTGAAACTTTTAATTACTCAGGAAATTAATCATTCCTTGAATCTCATTTGTTTGGCACCACTAGCAAAGGACTGGTGAAATTCATGTTTAAGCTTCCTGATTTGGTGGAAACATTTTTTTAAAAGAAAAATTTGTGACTGTTAATCTGACTATACTGTTTCTGAAAACAGTGCCATTTGATGTTTCTTCCACCGATTAGTTGAAGTCAACATTTAAGATGTATAGAATTAACTTTTAATTTCAATGAAACACTGGAAGAGAAAAGAAAGACACCATAAAAATATGTGACAAAGAAAAGGGAGGGAATAGGAGATTGAGAAATTATCATGAGAATTTAGTAAGAGAATTCTATGCCTAACAAGATGTGTGGTGTATATAGAAAGGTAAATAGTAATTTCCTTCTCTCCCTCTATACTTTTAGGCCCTTTCTTTTTCTGGCAAGGATTTAGGCCAGAGCATAGTGGGTGGGCCAAGTTGGTTGGTCCTCAAAGAAAGGAAACTTGTATTCTCATAAGACCAAGGGCCCAGCCGACGCCAGCCACTGCCGTCTCCTTTAGAACACGCATGCTGCGATTCTTGCAGAAGTTGCCATAAGTACATTATTCTCCTCGATGAGAAGTGTTTGTGTGTATGTGGGAAAGGGTTTGAATTGGGGAGCTGGTATCAGGAAATTCATAGAATCGGGGCACTGGGTACCCGACATTTATTCCAGATCTTTTGTGCAGAATTTGAATCTCATTCAAGGAAGTGACTAAATTGCATTAAGCATTTGAGAGTGCTTAACAGCTTGTATGCTCTATTATGGAGTAAGTGGAGTTTCCCTGGGATGTATTCCCTCACATCGCCTTCCTATGGCTGACTTTTTCTACCTCAAAACTAACACGTACGGTCTGCTTAATTTCTCTTAGGCTCTGACAATGATCAGTTTGTTAAGTCCACATTGCCAATGATTCTAACATGCTTGCCATTATAACAAGGAATGATTTGTCTTTTAAAAGGAGAATTTTAAATGTATAATGTATAATGTTTTAGATATATAAGATATAACTTTTTTATTTAAAAACTTTTTAAATGTTTTATTATCCATTTTTGAGGGAGAGAGATAGAGTGCAAGTAGGGGATGGGCAGAGAGAGGGAGACACAGAATCTGAAGCAGGCTATAGGCTCTGAGCTGTCAGCACAGAGCCTGACTCAGGGCTCAAACTCATCCACCATGAGACGATGACCTTAAGATATAAATTTATTGATAGAGTTTTTAGAGCAAAGACCCAGAAGAGTAACTTTTGATTGGGAGGACTTTAAAAGTTCTCCCTTAAACATCATTCCATTTGACCTTCTGTTGAAGAATGTGGCACACCTGAGTTATTTCTTCTTAACCCTTGGGGGTAGGGCTTAGACCTAAAAATGTGCTACCAGTGAAGAGTGTGGACTTTTGTTTTTGTTTTAATTTTTGACTTTTTGAGAGATGCTTAAAAGCTATAAATTAAGGAAAGCAAGCATTGGGCCAATGGGAAAACTGAATTTTCTCTCTAGCTTCAACTACTCTAGCTGTGTGATGTCACATGTTAGTTTATCTCTCTGAATCTCTGTCGCCTCTTCTATTTTTAAATGGGAATATTAAAGGAAAAATGTTAAAGATTGTTGATACCTTGGTATTCATGGGGAGATTGATAGATGGACCATCTCTTGTTCTGTTGATGTGAGCTTCCATTGGGGTAGCTTTCATGGAGGATAACTTGGGTGTTTAAACCATAATGTATATTGTGATACCAGTTGGCCATGCAATTTCCCCTTCCTGGAATTTATCCTAAGAAGACCGTTGAGTAAGTGTAGCCATATATCTTTATAAAGATATTTGCTGTAGCCTTATTGAAAATTGTGGAAAAAACTGCAAACAACCTAAATGTCTATCAGTACAAGAACTGTTAACTAAATTATATATAAAATCTTTACCTTCAATGAAGTTCTATGCAGTCATTAAAAATGATAATATATGGGTATATTGATAGTCATGGATAATTATCATAGCATACTAAGGAGTAAAAAATATCACCTACAGAGTTGAGTGCTCCTTCTCAAATAAATGCCCCACCCACCAGTCCTATTATATACACAAAATCCATAGATTATCTCTGTCCCCTAATCTTTCTTATCTCTCATATCTAATCCATCATGAAGTCTTTTATCTCTAAATGTCTTTCAAATCATCCACTTCCCTCCAACTCCACCACTATTCCCAAATCCAAGTTTGGTATCCAATTAATGCTTGTTAAATGAACACTAAATATGACCCCATTAACACATCTACACATATTGTGAAGAAACAGATGCATGGAGCAGTGTTCTAAGTCCACCTGTAGATGGTGGGATTCAGCATTATTTTTATTTCTTATTTGAAATTTGCTGGATGGTTTAAACATTTTTAATATATAATTTACTCCCCTCCAAAAAATCTTATGAAATAAGGATAAAAACCATTGCCCTATCATTCTCTTTGAGAAAACAATGTTCCCATGAACTAGTGCATGTCAAGTCTTTTATAAATATGAAAACTAAAATTATTATTTTGGTTATTGTGAGCCAAAATATAACAACAACAAATAATAATAATGATGATAGCTGCTCAGATTTCTTAAATTAATGTGCCTAATGCTTTGGGTACATTAACTCATTTCAGCCTCAAAACAAACCTATGATACCATAAATATTTCACTGTTAATCTTAATGACATTTCAGAGATGAGGAAACTGAGGTAGAGCCAGATTAAGTAATTTACCTCGACAGAGACAGCTGGGAGACTAGACCTAGGATTTGAACCAGTCAGACCCCAGGGACTAAGCACTAACCACACTATGCTGTAATTGTAACACATGGAAGAAGTGGCAGAATTCAGCTGCAAATATAAGACTCTCCCCACTATTTTGAAGCACCTAATGGGGATTTCATACAGATTGCTTTACTACCCACCTCCGTTAACTTAGAAAGCCCTCAAGCACTCCTGCATGGTTTTGGAAATAAGGCCTAGCCATGTGACCACTGTTGGAAGTAGTATAAAAGATTATACATGTAAAGAGCAGAGGTAGATAAAATGAAGAAGAAAGAGGGGGGCACCTTGGTGGCTTAGTTTATTGAGCTTCCGACTCCTGACTCTTGGTTTTGGCCTAGGTCATGATCTCACGATTCAGGAGTTCGAGCCCCGTGTTGTGCTCTGCACCGCTAATACAGAGCCTGCCTGGGATTCTCTCTCTCCCCCTCTCTCTCTGTCTTCCCACGAGTTCTCTCTCTCTCTTTTAAAAATAAATTAAAAACAAAACAAAACAAAACAAAACAATTAACTCGTAGAGTTGAAAACGCAGGAAAACGCCCAAGATTACAGTCTGGACCAGTTTTCTGCAGTTGGGCAGCTATAAACCTAGTGGCTCTGTGCTGTAGTCAAGTCTTTAAGATGAAAGACTTTGAGGAAATAAATATTTAGGGGCTTGAAACCTGATTGCAGAGTTTACTAGTTGTGTGCACTTGGGCAAAGTGACATCAGGAGCCTCAGTGCTTTCCTCCTCAAAGTGGGAATAATAAAAATGTTCCTGCTTCTTAAGAAGAGAAATTTAGTCAGTCTATCTTTTCAATTACTCTTCAAAGCATTGTATAAACTTGTACAAGGGATGACAAGGACAAAAATTTGGCTTAGCCTTTCAGAAGCCTGGACTGCACTTTTCTCAAAACTGATCCATCTATTGTATACTTAATTTTCAAGGTTCTAATAAAAGCAGAATTTCCTCTACTTGAATTTTTTTCCCCATCTTAGGTGGACTCTTCCTCATCTTCTTTAAAAAAAAATTTTAATGTTTATTTTTGAGAGAGAGGGAAAGAGGGAGTGCACAAGTGGGGGAGGAGCAGAGACAGAGAGGGAGACACAGAATCTGAAGCAGGCTCCAGGCTCTGAGCTGTCAGCACAGAGCCAGATGCAGGGCTCGAACCCACAAACCTTGAGATCATGACCTGAGCCAAAGTCATACTCTTAACCAACTGAGTCATCCAGGTGCCCCTCTTTCTTGTCTTCTAAATAAAGCATGCTCACTCGGGAGTGGCCAGCCCTTGCTCATGGGTATCTCCTGCTCTGGCAAGGTGCCCCCTCTCTCAGGAACTTAATCAGTTTCAGTGAACAACTTCTGTGGTCACTTTAGCCTGAAGTGTGCCCTTCTGTTCTCAGTTTCCATAGTGCTGGGCAGGTCATTTAATACAAATTCCCTTGGAGGATATATATTTTATTATGAATGTATGTGTTTTCTTTAAAAATAAGTTCTAAAGTCCTTGAGGAAAGAGCATTCTTTTTTATCCCCATGGCGGGTAGTACAGGAGACACTCAATAGATATTTGTTGATTTTTTTTTTTCATTTTTGGGGAAAAAGGAAAAAGATGATAAAGTAGCCTCTATTGGCCAGGGAGATCATATAATTATTTCAAGTCTTAAACAAAACATAACAAAACAAAAATAAAACAATAAAAACTGAACTATTTTCTTCAGTTGGTTGTGATTCCCTTAGAGAAGAAACTCACCTTTCCTAGACTTCAGTGTCCCAATTTGGAAAATGGAGTTCGGCCATATATTTTGTCCACCAGCTTGACATTAAAAAACCTAATGGATGGTTATAAGCTCTTTGGAAACATAAAATGCAAAGGGAATACTAAGTAAAAGGATTGATCAATACAGAGTTCAGCTTTAAAATTCTTTCATCCGCTAAAACTGATTTTCTTGGCAGTACCAGCAAGATCTGGAATTTTTAAAAAATCATACTTAAATATGTATTGATTGAATTTATTAAAATGCTTTATTACCATATCCATTTGCTTATTAGAAGACATTCATATATGTCAAATAAGTCTCAAAAGACAATCACATTAATGAAAATAATGTAAGGCCACACAGACTACCCAGCATTTACAAACTGTGTTTTTATTCATGTTTATGTACCCAAAGAAAAAGAACAAAAGCTTGAAGGCCTTCTAGAGAGATAGATGCAATTCAGTGGGAAAAAACCACATTTTAATTTGAAAACCTCTGCTGAGGCTAAGTGTCGCAAAGGAAAAAGAATCTTGGCCTATCAGGTACTTAGCATTTGGTGCCTTAGAAACTGTAAGGGGACTAGACCTTCAGTTTTAGCCCATATTCAAATAAAAGAGACAAGTGAGGAAAAAATAAGTTGGGAATTTGTTAGGGAGACATGTCACAGCTAAGTGGTATCTACACGAAATGGAATACACTATGGATAAGAAGCAGGACAGCTGGTACAGAAAAGAAGGTTCCGCAAGTCCCAGGTACCAAGGAAAAAATGGCATGTTGTCAGCCCACAGAGGTTTCTAGAAATGAGAGATTGGGCAGTATCATTTCTTGCCATGTGTGGAGGCTGGCTACCTGGATGGGAGTTCTGGAAAACATTTGGGAGAAAGACCAGGAGAAACCAAAGAGGCTTGAACAGAGACGCTAAGCATCAGGCTGTCATCTGAAAGAAAAGAAAACCCAGTGAAAGAAATGAAGTCACAAGAAGTAAAACAAAATGACCTCTCAGATCAAAGGGCTGTTAACATGTGCTTCTGCAAGTCAGGAGAAGGTCTGAATCAGGAAAGCATATCTGGGGTTGAGGTGAGGTCGGGTCAGGCATAGGTTAGAACTCTGCTGACAGCAGGCCCGTGGAGAGCACAAGAGCCCCCAGTAAGGTAGAGCCTAGGAAGCATGACTTCAAGGGAAAATGAGAGCCGTGAGGATCCAGAAGCTAAGGGCCAGGGGAGTAGGCAAGAAGTGAAAGGAGAGTGCAGGATGGAGCAGCTGGAATCAGACATTCAGGCAACAGGACATGGCAATAGCCAGTATAAGCTGGAAGAACAGGGAGATTTGGAGCCAAGCTTTTTCCTCTGGCTCTAAACTTGAGTATTCCACCTGTGAGGACCAGTGCCTTTGAGTGATGTTCATCAAATTTCACTGTCCGAAAGGATTTCAGAGATCATCAGCAAAGCTCTTCTATATGCATCAAGCCCTCTGTAGTATTCCAGTGGGGAAAGTGGGAGCATTTCCCTGGAGTAGGGAAGAGGGGCAAGAAATAGAAATATCTCACCCAATTTATAAATTCCTTACCAGTGAGCTAGATAAAATGAAGCAGAATTAAAAAATAAGACTCTACTTATTGGTGATTTAGCTGTTTATTTTGTACCAGAGAACTCCAGAAGTATATTCAAATAACTTTTTGCACTATGACAGTCTTAATAGTTTATGTAGTATTTTGATATTCCATCAGTAGAGAAAATTGCTGAATAAGCAAAAAGGAAATGCTGTTTTCTCAAAGTCATGGTCTTTATAGGGAAATAGAGATTTGCAAACAGTAGGGAACACTTGGAGTCCTTCTATTGGAAGAAACTCTGATGGCTCTATCACATATTCCAAGTTGAACTTTTATTTTTAAATATAAATTAATGGATAAAAGATGTTTGAAAAAGACAGAAAACTCTAAGTCATGTGTAAGTACTCAGCTTTAAGGACATCTAATTCATACTCACAACTCAGATAATGTAGGGGATGATCGATGATTATGGGATAATTTCCCATAAGATTTCTTTAAATAGTAAACCCCTTTGCTGCATATAGTCCACACATCAATTATACAGGACTTTTTCCAGTAATATAGTCAGTCTTCAATTTATGAGAAGATACTTATTTCACGAGTCGATCTTTTTTATTTTTTTATTTTAGAGAGAGATAGAATGTGGGTAGGGGAGAGGGGCAGAGGGAAAGAGAATCTTAAGCAGGCTCCATGTTCAGTGTGGAACCCAATACAGGGCGTGATCCCAACAACCCTGGGGTCATGAGTCAGATGCTCAACCGACTGAGCTACCTGGTCACCCCACAAGTTGATTTTAAGTGAGCTGTTGGGAATCCAGAAGCAATTGTCCCAAAGAGTAAGTGTTAAGTGGGTTAAATTCCCAGGTCAGGCTACAAAATGCACATTGCACTAAATAATCTATAAAGCATGATTGCTTACCTACTTTTAGATCAAACAATATTTTTAATCAGATGAAAAGCCATGACCCCTGTCTAAGAAATTTCCCTGCTATGATTTATATGCAGGCACACAATACTTGGAATGAAGTTGGAAGAGGGTACAGGAACCCACTCAAATATATCCAAGTAAAAAAAACAAAGGTAGGGAAGAATAAACACCATATACAGCAGTAATTCTTTGGTAGAAGACATACTGTATTTTGCTTCAAGTGCTTAATAAGAAAAGGAGTCTTCATCTGCTATGTGAATTACAGTGAAAGGACTTTTTAGTTCTACCCAATTCCAAAGATTCAGTAGAAACTACAGTTTGGCCGAAGTGTTTTGTTTTTGTTTTGTTTTGTTTTTAACGTTAGTCCCGACAAGGACTAATCTGCTTTCTAATCAAATGTCTCAACTGGCTACTTTTAAGACCGGGCTCCCCATCATTGTCCACTGGAGTGGACTTTCTACTCTTTAGAATAAGTGAATAAAGGGTGCTTGGGTGGCTCAGTTGGTTAAGCAGTCAGACTTCGGCTCAGGTCATGATCTCATGGTTTGTGAGTTCAAGCCCTGTGTCTGGCTCTGTACTGAAAGCTCTGAGCTGGAAGCCTGCCTCCCTCTCCCTCTGCCCCTCCTCTGCTAGCTTGTGCTCGCTCTCTCACTCTCTCTCAAAAACAAGTAAACATGAAAAAACTTAAAAAAAAACCCACTTTATAGAATAAGTGAATAAATCTGCTAGCAACAATGAGAAGCCCATAAAGTACAAAGCCATTTCTGATACTTTTTCTTTTTTTCCATCCTGTGGTTAAAGGGGAAAATCGCGGAGAAATGCTAACACCACATACATGCAGGTTTTAAGTAAGACTCACGTGAGACTGGCATTTTGGAGACTTCTTCCAAAGGGTCCCGGGTGTAGGTGGAAGTGTTTGAGGTGCAGAAGGAGACGGGGCAAGTGATAGGTGGGTTTAGGGAACACTGCAGGGACAGACTCACAGCCAGCTCCAGAAGTAGAGGAACGAGGAGTGCCAGGATGTGCACATCCTTTATGTCTTATCTCTTCCCTCACTACCAACAGCCTCCCACTCTCTTGTCTGCCCTAGACTGACTCCTTAATGAAGAGAAGGAAGGCCAAGTAGAGAAAGGGAAGGAAGGAAGGAAGGAAGGAAGGAAGGAAGGAAGGAAAGAGAGAGAGAGAGAAGGAAGGAAGGAAGGAGAGAAAGAGAGAAAGAGAGAAAGAGAGAAAGAGAGAAAGAGAGAAAGAGAGAAAGAAAGAAAGAAAGAAAGAAAGAAAGAAAGAAAGAAAGAAAGAAAGAAAGAAAGAGAGAGAGAGAAAGAAAAGAGGTGAATATCACATTGTGCCATTGAGGAGGAAAAGGAGGGGAAAGCTAGGTCAGGTCTCTGTGGTCTACCAGCTGACGTCACTACTCATAATTGAAGGTGTGCAATAAAAAGTGTTAGGCGCTTGCCACCAGAAACTCCCTGAAATTCTCTGTCAGCACCAAAGTAGTATATCAAATTTGTTTTGTAAGTCAGTCATTCCAGTGAAAAGTTATAAAAGCATCTTACTTGGATCTGAATTCCCATGCACGCCTGACATCTCAGAAAGCCTTAAGGTTGGAAAGCTAGTATCTAAGGCAGAAAGTGATAGTAGTAGTCTTTGTTGGCTATCAGAAGAAGTCGAAGTCAGCACAGGAACTAGAAGACCTGAAGAGTAGGATGGGAGTTTAGTTATAAGGATCCCATAAGCACCCTGGCTGTTGAACTTCCTTCCAAGGCAACATGCTACAGACTGCCTGCTTCATTCCCAGTGTTGGGACCAAGTCCTACTGAGAGCATGCTTTGGGGCAAACAGCAAGCATGTTCTTTGGGGAAGTTTTGTTCATCTGAAACTCAGTTCTCTGTTGGCTGCTTCACCCTCCTGGTGAGGTGAGTGGACGTCTGCATCAATTAGACTGCCCGGTCACCAAGACTTCCCGGTGGATCAGCTAGCTCTAGATCTCACTGAGGACAGACAGTGCAACTTTGCCATCTTTCTCTCCTTCCCTCCTCTGCCTCCCACTCTCTCTTCTCTTCCCTTCCTTCTTCTTCTCTCTTCTTCACCCTACTTCTCCCCCTCCCCTGTCCATCTTCCTTCAGTGATATCTTAGAAATACCTGATGAAATTTGCATGCTTCCTGCTTTTCTCCCATTCTTCCTTCCTTTTACCCATACTTTCTCCCTCCCTTCCTTTCTCTCTCCCTCCCTTCTTTCTTATTTCCTTCCTTTCCTTTCCTTCCTTTCCTTCCTTCCTTATTTTCTTCCTCAACAAGGTCTTCCTACCAGTTTCCACCCATTTTCTTATGTAAAGCACTTTTTGAATTCTAGCCATCTGTTAATATAAGGCAGTAAAAAATGTTGAAGTCACATCAAATTCCACTTTCTCTGCCAGTTAAAAATACAGATGCTTCCTGTTTTATGCTTTCTTCTCACTTTCTCTGGAGTTTAAACATGAAAATATGTTCAATGATAAAAACCAGCACATATACCCTTTCATCGGGAAACATAGTCCAAACAATGAAAGGTAGGGTTATTTTCCCAAGTCCAGCCAGGATATTTAGATGTTGGGGGAATCATACATAGAACCATAATTTCATAGAGCAAGAACATAATTATTCACAACTATCACGTTTTATAGATGAAGAAATTGCGATCGCAGGGAATTGTAATTGTTCTCATATGTGCTGCTCATAGACTTGCCAAGGTTCACATCAGCTTACATTTTCACCCAACATAGTTGGGCCTCAATTGCTGCACAGTGCGTTTTACTGTCCACTGCTTTTAGAAAGGGTTCTTTTGGCTACTGGGAGAGGCCAAATTGTTGAGCAATGGAGCATTAGCTTGAAGTTCACTGATTGTGCTGGGGTGGAAAAATGCAATGCAAGCCTGAGAGTCCAGACACCTGGGTTCTAGTTACAACTCTGTTACTAACTACCTGTCAGATCTTGACAAAAATTTCTACTCTTCATCCACGATGGGGCTAAGTCAAATGGTCTTTAAATTTCCTTCCAGTTCTTTGACTTTTTTTTCCCCCTTTGTTTTTCTGCTGACTCAGATTATATAACCTTGGCCAAGTTATTAACTGCCATAAATCTCAATTTTTCCAAAGTGCAAAGGAAGAAGAATGCATTCCCATACTTTCCTAGCAAATAGATACTAAATGATCTTGCATTAAATGGACTATCTTTAGAAATCACAGTTAAGTCTTTTAATTAGTCTCTAAAGCTAGAATAAGACAATGGTCTTGCCATCAGTCACATTATAAAAACTGTACTGGCCATGATTTGCACTTTTTCCTTATTTATATCATATCTTCTTATTTAAGTTTTAACTTTTATATTACTTTAGCACAGCATGTGTGTGTCTGTGTGTGTGTGTGTTCTCTCCATCTCATCTTATTTGATACTATTCCAGTATTTCCTGTCTCAGTGATGAACCAGTTCCTCACTCATTTTACTCATGTGAGATAGAATCTTCCTCACTGGTTTTATACTTCTTACTCCCATATCCGTTGAGTTACTGAGTCCTTAATGACTTCATGTCCCCATTTCATTGAACTTCACTTCTCTTTCTCTCGTCCATCATATCCTGGGTCAAGCCCACCATTTCCTTCATCTGAACTGCTCTCTTCCACAAAAAAGTCAAAATGATGATTTCAAAATGCAATTCTGACCATGCTGCCCCTAACTTAAACACCACCTAAGCCGCCCATTGGTTTTCCTATTGCTCTTATCCTCATCAAGGATCCTTATCAAGACTTACCCTTCAGGCAGTTTTGGTCCTTGCCTCTGTCCCCAGTCTCCTGGTCACACCACTCTATCTGCCATCAATCACACCTAGCCTTTTGCTATTCTGTCTTTGAAGACATAGGCCTTGCTGTTCCATGTGGTTAGAATGCTCTCTCTAGGGGCACCTGGGTGGCTCAGTCGGATAAGCATTTGACTTTGGCTCAGGTCATGATCTCACAGTTCATGGATTCGAGCCCCGCATCGGGCTCTGTGCTGACAGCTCAGAGCCTGAAGCCTGCATTGGATTCTGTGTCTCCCTCTCTCTACCACTCCTCTGCTTGTGCTCTGTCCCTCTCTCTTTCTCTAAAAAATAAATAAANTGTGCTGACAGCCAGCTCAGAGCCTGGAGCCTGTTTCAGATTCTGTGTCTCCCTCTCTCTCTGACGCTCCCCTGCTTGCTCACGCTCTCGCTCTCTCTCTGTCTCTGTCTCTCAGAAGTAAATAAAATATAAAAAGTTAAAAAAAATGCTTTGTCTAGCGGTCACTTGGCTAATTCTTTTTCTTCATGGTTCACATTAGTGACCATGTCCTCTGAGAAGCCTTCTCTGACTTCCCTAAATCAATTCAATGATACATATTCACTGCACTTTGTATCCTTGTTTTTATTCTACTTGACATAGTTGTAATTTTACACTTGCTAAATAATTTTTGAACAGTCTCTCCCTCATTATATTGTAAGTTCTACATCGCAATATCTATTTTTCTGTCACCGTTGTAATCCCAGTGCTGAAGACAAGTATATGACATGTAGTAGGTACTCACCAAAATCTTGAATAAAAGAGTAAATTAATGCATGAAAAGAAAGAAGTTTAGAGGCTGTATCTTAATCCCCTCACAAGCAGGGCTGGAACCATAAAAGGCAATTAATAATTAGTGTTAAAAGAATAAAGCTGGTGAGGATTATGCCCCCTGGGATAGGAAGTTCAGAGAATTTTTTTCAAAGCACTGATATAGAGTGAATGTTTCTAAGGAACAATGCTGTTAAATCTAAAATAACTACTGATTAATATAGCCTCCAACCAAGTCCTAGTGTACTACAAAAAGAATCCCTTACATTTCATGTTATAATTTCCTTTCCTTATATGTACAAAGAGAAATGCCAAGACAAACTATAAGTGCTATGATTCGAATCAGAAATCACTAAAGTCTAGAGCTCACCAGGAAATGCTCCCAAGTGGACAAACTTGAACTATGCTGTGAAAGGTAGTCATACTTGGAAATGGGGAGTATATGTGGCTTGTTTCTTATAAATCTATTTATGTGCTGATTATTCTCCATTTTTTCTTTCGTATTCACTTTCCATTTGGCCCCACCAAACTCTGTGTCCTGGCATATTGGCCTCTATGGATCACATCAACAGGACTCCCGTGCTGTCTTCAAGTTGGGATTGCCAAAGAGAGGCACTAGCAGGAGTTTGTAGGGTGGAAGGAGAGAGCCGTAACCGTTCATTTCCCCCTGATCCCTTCTTGCCTGAATGTGGTTGGCAGTAGCTAATTCTTCTTCTGAAGGCCACAGCTCCTGTTGGATGCTTCCTTCTTACAGCTATAGTTCTCAGTGAGTTAGCTCTTCACACCTGAGAGTGGTAATGACTTTCTGATGCTCTGACCCCCAGGATACTCTTAAACTCTTCTTGTATATCTATTATGGGGGTGTCAGGTGTTTACTGCCAAGAATGAGAGAATGGGGGTAAAAAGAATAAAGAAACTGTCAGACTGTCAATGGGAATTTTCTCAAGTTATAGTTGTATTTTTCTCATCTTCTCATTTGTTCAGTTCAGATGACACATATGCTTTATCTCCAAGCAGGGGTCACTTCAAACTGGTTATCTCAAACTATCCAGAAGAATTAAACTTGTTTCCATAAGTAAAATAGAATAAATTGGGCAAAAGAACATAGAACACCCCTCTCCCCACTCACATGCACACAAACACACTACAGTGAATGGATATTCAGAGAAAATAAGCCAATACAAGATAAGCCCAGCACCCCTGCTTCTCTCCCTGGGTACACACATGTAAACATTCCAGTTATTCCTGAGATAACAGACTTGGGGAAAGAGCAAAGGTGAGACACCAGCCTTTCTGGAAGGGTTAGGAGCTAAAGGTGGCGGTGGAGAAGAGCGTACAATCAGGGTGGTGAGGGGTTGAACCCAGATAAAAGCTTTTCTGTCACATCCATCCTGATTGTCAGAACCATCTGAGAATAGTACTCTAGGTACCTTCCCCTCACTCCTCATGCAAAAGAGTTTGGTAGGGGTCAGTGCTAGCTAGCCATGATCCAGAGAAAGCCACTGCCACTTTATCTGCTATCACTGACACCTATTTTGAGGAGAAGAATGCCCAATACTCACAAAAGCCTTCTTCAGGACCAACTTTAGAGCTGACTAAGCAGTAAAAGCACTAAATGATCAATCACTTATCTATCAGCACTGTCAGCAGTAGTGAAACCAGTAGCTTAGCCAGAATTGTGTAGAACTACCAACTTTGTTTGACTTTTGAAGTGCATTGATTGGTTAACAAAAATTAAACTATTACATGGAAAATAGGAATAGAATTATTTCTTCTAAAATCATTCCCAATCTTGTTTAAATAAAGAGTTGCATGACGAAAAATGCAGAATGTGTGTATAATTAGAATAATTGATCCCATTGAGTAATGTCCTTCACCAAAAAGGCTTCCATTATTACATTGGTTAGGAGGTAAATTAATCCGAGTAATAGTATTATAATAGTTCCAGTGATCATAATGGAATGAATCACCCTATATTACAATTATGATTCAAATAATGTATATTTTGGAGGTCAACTTTTTCATGATGTGTTGGAATGGAATGTAGTAATAGGAGAGCCACGGTTTTGGCTAACACGTTGGATATCCTGCGTCAAGCTAGCACAATTGTAGAATTCATTCTCTCTACTGACTTATTAAATGTCCAAAGAAGTATCTTGGGGCAAATAAATAAGTTTATGAATCTGGCATATGAAAAGAATGTATTTCTTCCCCTCTGAGGCATCTTGTGAGAGCCAAGTGTGGGGAAAGAGTGGGATAATAACTGTGGCAGTGCTGGGTTCACTTAAAGGGATAAGAATAGAGGGGACCAATTCAAACATGGAGATCAAGGATTATAGAAAGAGCTCATATTTGGTGAGCACTTGTGTGTATTCAGGAAGTGTGCTAAGTGTTTCCCCAGAGTTAGTTCACATTCATTCTCACAAATACTCATGAGATCAATCATTATCATTATCCTCATTCGAAACTTAGAGTCAATGATGTTAAGACATGATCAAGGTCACACCAGTAGTGATTGCAGGGCTGGGATTTGAACCCAGACTGACTCCAGAGCCCATGCCCTTAACCATAAAGTGAAATAAGGTAACATCTTCACATTCAGGACGTCTATATATACATATGTATATGTATATGTATATGTATATGTATATGTATATGTATATGTATATGTATATATGTACACATATACACACAAATATCTGGAGGCAACAAAGCCCTAAGTCTCGTTTGGTGATAATGCCAAAGGACTATGGAGATTTCCTTTATAAGTAAGGGATCTTAATATTGCCAGCTTTGGGGTATAATGACATTTGCTATGTCCATATTATTAAAATGTATTAGAACAAGTAAGATATTTTCTAGATTTTGAAGAACATCTCCATTTACAAACACTATTACCATAGATGAGGTCTCAAATATTCTTTGCGTGGTAATTACTAAAGTTTTGCAGAAATTCCTTTAAAGGAGACACCTGGGTGGCTCAGTCGGTTAAGCATCCGACTTTGGCTCAGGTCATGATTTCGCTGCTCATCGGTTCGAGCCCCGCGTCGGGCTCTGTGCTAACAGCTTAGAGACTAGAGCCTGCTTTGGATTCTGTGTGTCTCTCTCTCTTTCTGCCCCTCCCCCACTCATGTTCTGTCTGTCTCTCTCTGTCTCTCTCTGTTCTCTCTCTCAAAAATAAATAATAAACATTAAAAAATTTTGTTAACAGAAAAGCCTTTAAAAATTCAAACATTTATGAACTTGAATACCTATACTTCAGTATAATAATGCCTTGTGTCTTCAGGATGTTTCTGATGCACCCTGAAAATTGATACTTTAGATGATGCCTATTTTACAGATGCAAAAAATTATGGCTGTAAGTGTTAAAACCTGAAATATTATCAAAACTAATTAAATCCACACTTTGCTTCCATTATGAAGCCACACTGATATCTTTAAGCAATATTGAGAGGAGAAGTTAGCATTACCATAAATTAAGACGTAGGAGAGTAAATGTAAATAGTTTGCCTCATGGTTCCCTGGACTTGAAATTTTAGTGTTCTGAGTTCTAGTCTAGTTCCTCTCCTCATTCCTTCATCAATAATTGTTTTCTTAGAAAGGGTTAAAACAATTATTATATTTCTAATTGAATATTAGATGAATGACAGTTGCAAATTCTAAATGAGAAAACAATGAGAAATTGGGAAGTCATTGCAAGAGGCTCATTGAATCAATTAAGGGTGGAAAAAGGGCTTACATGGGCCAGAAACCTATCCATATAAGTAAAAGAGCCACTTATGAACTTATAAAATTGAGTGTGGGCGATATATTAGAGCATCCTCAAATGAAAAATAATGTGTTGCTTCTATAGAAAATAGTATGCAATATAAAAACACATTTTATCTACATAGAGGCATTCAAACTTGAAAAAAGAACTTTATTATTTTTATGAATTAGTCAAGGCATGCTAATTGTTTAAAAAAATACCCCCAAATCTTAGTATTTTAATATAACATAAACTTGTATCTTATTGATTCAAACTCCAGCACAGTTGTTGATTTGCTCCTCGAAGTGGTGACTCAGGGATCTGTTCTCTGCTGTAACGGAAGAAGATGGCTCCTCTATCTTGACACATTGCTTCAAGGTCACTCTATCACTCTGAAGCCAGCATACTGTGGGCAGAATGAGCGTGTGAAAGAAGACACGTGTGTACATACACACCCACGCACACACATTCTTAACTGCCTTGGTTTGGAAGTGACACATACCTTCTGCTCATATCTCATTGGTCCGAATTAATCATATGGCCCGCGCCCACATCTATGGAGACTGGAAAATGTAATTTGGCTCTGTGCTCAGGAAGAGAAAATGAATTTGTTACTCATCTAGTCAGTCTCTGTGATAACACTGGTTCAGAAATTGTGCCAGTAAAGATGAAAATAATTTTGTTCATTACATTATATAAGATGAATTGATTAAAGTGAAATACATATGCATACACTTTGCTCTTAGCATAGTGAAGCAAAATGCGAGGTGTATTACTTAAGCTACTTTTTTCAAGATTTGCCTTCATAAACTACATTCCAACGTCTCAAAATGGATATGAAAGAAATCTTTTCTTCTCAGAAAATATTTTATGCATCATCATGGAATGCGGGCAACCTAATCTCCACCTGAAAGTTGCCAAAATATGTGGACCAAAAAATAACAGATCAGTCACCACAATTTTGTGAGATTGTAAATGTTTCACCTTGGATTCAGTTGTATCATTATTTCTTAAGCATGGATATATAGTTGGCTAAACTACACAGTGAAGAAACAGCAACTCATGACAAAATCATGGTATATTCAGACTAAAAATAAAGTGTGAAACAATATTTTCTAAGAACAAAGTCACCCCAGGTAAATGAAATTCGGAAAAATAAAGTTGAGAGTTTAGCAGATATTGTAATGAAGGACTCACTCAGTTCCATGGGAAGCATTTGCCACTTGTTCTCATCTTCAGCAAAATTTGAGTTATAATGTCAACTCAAGACTCTTGAGTTCTGATTAACCATATGTGCCTTGTGAATTGGAGAGTGATTTAGCAAATTCAGGGTTCACAAATATTGTGGGATCTACTACTGTGCTCTTTTGGGTTATAAGTCTGAAAGAAAGTTGCTGCCTAGAAATATGAGCTGTGTGTAATTACTCCCACCTGCTGGGTAAAATCTTTATTACATGAACATTAAACTTCACTCCCAGGGTGGGGTGTGAAGAAATGGAATATGACCCAACTACATCACAGGGCTTGTAAACGTGATCCTTGCTCCAAGGTGGCTGTTGCCCTTCCCTACCAACTTCCAAATGTGCATAACTCAGTCGAAAATTCAAGGTAACACTTAGCCTATGAACAAAAGGAAATGTACTTGCCCCCCCAAAGAAAAGCAAATGGAGAGAAACTTGGAGGGACGTTTGGAACCACCATATTTATTCAATAGGTGGTTCAGCTGTAAAGACAGTGAGACAGTAAGGAGACTTTTCTGGCTGAATGGTCCTCAGCTCTGGCTCTCAGCCTGTGAACTCAAATAACAGGAACTTGTCCTCGGGCACTGAGTACACAGCATGTGCTCTCCCTAGACCATCTTGGTGTTTGTGGGAGCACTGAGCTTGGAAACAGAGGAGCTTCCACATCTCAGGGGTACACTGTTGAGTAAAAGATTGTGGGAACCCACAATACTGCAATTGTTGAGCTGGGTATCAAAGTGTGAACATACTTTCATTTTGTTTCTGAGTGGTAGGCAGTTTTCTGTGGACATAAAATCTACCACACACACACACACACACACACACACACACACACACACACACACAAAACCCCACAGCAACATATAAGCATCCATTATATTGATAACTCCTATGATCCTTGGCAGGAGGTGCAAGAAGTTGGGGGAAAGGCGTAGGAGCAAAAATCGTTTGGGTTTCATTTTCTTCTTTGCTCACCACCCCCTATCACCACCAGCAGTTCAGGAAGGAGAGTTTAACGTGATCTTAATCTTCTGTCCACAAGAACAGGGTCACAGCCCTTCATTGATATCTGAAGTATATATCTACTCCTTCTTCACTGATTTCTTTGGTCCTGAAATAAAACAGACATAGTTAGCAAAGGTAAAGACGCTACTATGCCAACAATATATTTGTTTTAGGGTTCTTGGCCCTTGAATTTCTTTGACTATTGTCTGATTGACAAAACTGTACTGGATCCTTTTATGATAAGAAGTTGGTTAATATCAGGCTTGGTTTTCTGTCCTTCAACTGAAGTAAAGAACAGTAAACCAGGGGCAGCATAGAATTCATGTACCGTTGGCTTCTAGAGCTAGCAGTGGTGATTGGGTGTGGGTGTGGGTGTGCGCGTGTGCACCACACGCATCTGATTCCTTTCTTCTTTTCCTTCTTCTTTTTATCTTCTCACTTTATGGCCCCCTTCACTCCTTATTCTTTCTTCACCCTTTGTGTTCCATTGCCCTCATGTCTTCTTTCTCATTTCCATATTCTATTCCCTTTTTTCTCCCCTCTCTTAATCTGACCTCAAGTCATGTTATCAGCTATAAGCACCACAGAAAATGGTAATTTCATTGTCTCTGTTTAAAACAAAAAATCTCAACCAAAAGAAAGGCTGAATATATCTCACTTCAGTATCTGTCTTTGAATTTGGAGGGCTTCCTGTGAAGGAGGTTATCTTCTGAAACTCCTTAGATCTTGCTGTCTTCATGAAGCATACTGACCAATAAGCTGCTTCCTGACATGAACTTGAATATCGGGGTTGACTTTTGCTCCTAGCTGTTCCAGCCAGTGAAAGCAGACACTCTAGGCCAGTGTTCCTCAGATAGTTACATTTTATGAGACAGTAAAATCTCCAGAAGAAAAATGAAGATAGGTTGCCTGTTATTTAAATTTTAACAGGCAAAACACACTTTAAAAATGATTCCATTGTCACCATTATTTCATTAAAAGGAATATTTTAAAAAAGATGCTCTTAATAAGTTGAATAAATTTAGCTAATGAAAAACTTATTACTCTGCCTTTATTTTCCCATTTTACCAAAGACTGGATATGGATAGCCACCAGCAATGATACAACATTGGGGCCTTAAGTCCAATAAAATTGCTCTTTTTCCCATACAAATGGTTAATGCCTTGGGGCTGATTATTCTCCCTTTCAGGGGCTTTTATTTATATCCTGTTGCCTTTATATTGAGGATCACTATTTCATCCTTAGAGTTACAATGTCCCTAAAGTTCTGGTGGTAAATTCTTAGCCCCAGTGTCTAAATGGAAGCACTAAGAAATAAAATGAAATGAATTTAACCTAACAGGAAAGCTAGTAAATGGGTCAGCTTTATTCCAATATTTTTTCCCCTTGTTCAAAGCAGTGTGGAAGGAGCTGAAGGCCTGGAGGGTGGACAGTGGAGGAGAGGGGTCAGTGGGGAGGATGTATGTTGAGGAACCCAAAGAGACGAAATGACCCTTACTATTGAGCAGATTGCAGTCTCCTCAGACAGACATGTACCCAGTTCATAGAAGACAGACAGTAGTAACTACTGAATAGAGAAATAAGAAAGATACTGTTGAAGGACAGAGGGAAGAATAATCCATTTCAGAATAATCAAGGAAGAGATCACAGTAGTATTGTGTGTAATTATGTGTTTATGTGATTACATGGTAATTGTTTTGCTTCACAGATACAGTAGAAGATCTATGAGAGTGCCCCATCAGATATGCGAACCTGTATATCTCAGTCCTTGGCATAGTGCCTATACTAGTACATAACCTAAAATATTTCCTGAATGATGCAATGAGTGCCTATGGTGGTAAGTGCTATGAAAGATATCAAGAAATTGAAGTTTCAAGCGTTGCCCTTAAAGCATCTGCAAGCAGATAGGTTTCCAGACAAGGCAGATGTGTTCAGTCAGCTCATTGCTTGTGTACAAGATCACCAGTGGTCATATTGACTTACTTATTTCATTCTGAAATGGAATAATTTTATCCCCACTCTGCTTTCCTTAGGCATGGGTTTTGATGCCATATTTATCAAGACATCTACTTGGAAGTGGATGTCGTGCTGTGAAGAACCATTACAGAAAAAAGTTATAACCACTTGCCAAGTAATGACTTATGTTGGGCAGTTGCTTAAAAGGCTGGTTTGATTCATTTTATTTGCTATACTCTTGTACTGCCTAAGGAAGGGGGGAGAGAGGGATGGCAATCCTTTTTTTTTCTTTTTTCTTTTTCTTTTTTTTTTTTTTTTTAGCCAGTAATTATTTGCAGAGGTCTGTGGGCAAAATACTCAGCTCACACCATAGGAACATAATCCTATATTAGAAAGTGGCTGTGGTGATATTTATACATCTTCAGATTGTGGTTTGCCAGTTGAAATGCAGACAGGCAGAAATGGCCTCATTGTCATTCCTTGTTTTTGTAATATTATCCTTGGCTCAACGGATTCATTTTTTTCCCCTTCTTCTACTGTCAACACTGCTTTAGCAGTGAGTTATATTATCCGGTGACATCAGAGAAAGCAAAGTTACATGTGTCAGCTTGGCAGGAATCATCGACTTGCAGCAAATTTGTGACAAGTGCATTTCTCTGCCATTTTCACCTTGAGTAATGAAGTCTCCACATGTTGAGGAGACACCATAGGGCTTCCCTTAATGGTAACAGTGCTAAGAAGACAGTGATCTTTGAGTAATCCTTCTGTCTGAACAGTGGGAAGGTATCCCCAGCGTTGATTGCCTGTATCTATAGGTAATGGAGGCTTAACGGGCATTAAAGTCATAGCCAGTTTCAGACCCATTAAGTTTAATGGTTTGTGTAATGATAGGCTGCAATTGACAAAATAACCAAAAGAACAATTCGTGAACTATTTATGGATGAATACCTGTACCGTTCACAATGGACATTAAACTACGGCTGGTTTCATTGCAAGGCAGACTTTCCCCTCTTTATTTTCCATTTAGGTCTATATGCAGCCCACATGGTATGATAAAAACTATATCTCTGGGGAAAGGTTGAACCTTTTAAGCTAATGAATTTGAACTTTTGAGTGTTTTCTGTTATTTTTAAAATCAGTGGTGATACATGGGGAGCTAATAAATTAACTTAGATGTAAGTCATATAGTGTAAGTTAAAGTCAAAATCCAGCTGGGGAAAGCCAGATATGCACATTAAAATAGCAGCCTTTGCCCCCATCCCTTGATGACCCATGAAAAGTAGAAAATTTGAGGTAAAATGCCAACTCATGTACATCAGCCTTTAAGTGCCATGAGATTAAGAATTGTCATCTGTTTGGGGTACCGGGGTGGGCGTCCATCTGACTCTTGGTATTGGCTTAGATCATGAGGTCGAGGTTAGTGAGATCAAGCCCTGTGTTGGGTTCTATGATGACAGAGTGAGTGCAGCCTGTTTGGGATTCTCTCTCTCCATCTCTCTCTGCCCCTCCACCATGCTTGTGTGTGTGCTCTCTCTCTCTCTCTCTCTCTAGAACACAAATAAACATTTAGAAAGAATTATCATCTTTTTTATTTGGTCCTGTATCCTCAGCATCTAGAAGAATGGCCAGCATATAACAGGCACTCAACATATATTGAACTTAAGTGGTTGATAAATATATAACTCATCTTGAGTGAGAGAGTTTTGTTTCATTTCTTCCTTTCAGAAAAGAGGTAAGAAAATTATCTCTACCAAAGAATTCAGCATGGATTAGTATTCTTCCCAGATCTACCTTTCTTCACAAAAATCTTTTCCTCTTTTCCTGAGAGCAAACCACAGTTTGTGGCTGTTGCCATCAATGAAAGGTTTGGGATATGATAAAATGTAGAAAATGGCTAAGTAGGAGAGTACATGCTTTATAAAGTGGAATTTAAAATAATAGCTATCAACAGCAGAATTTTGTAGGAAGCACATGCTGGGAAAATATAAACCCCACCTTAGTGATGGCATCTGGTACA
The DNA here is from genome assembly GCF_003009895.1 of Hyaena hyaena. Classification (NCBI taxonomy): domain Eukaryota; kingdom Metazoa; phylum Chordata; class Mammalia; order Carnivora; family Hyaenidae; genus Hyaena; species Hyaena hyaena. The sequence goes on along the minus strand of NW_024081254.1, from coordinate 726,078 downwards.
AATTGAGAAATGAATTGGATGATAAAACAGAGTGTGTCTTCAGCAGCCCTTAAGATCGAACCACGAATGATAAGCATGGATCTTCAGAGCTGCTACCTTCCTCTTTTGGAAACAGCTACAATCAGTAGGGGAATGAAAAAGAAAATGGCTTTATTATCTATGAGGAACTTGTCCCTCCCTCCAGATATCCAACTCTCCAAACATGCATTTTAATATAGCTTGGGAGTTCTTTTAATCTAATAATTCCATTTAGAGCAAAATGTACCCCCCACCCACATCCCACATTATTACATTGCTGATTTCTCATCATTCAGACAAATTCAATAATCTAACAGGTAACTCAACTGAAAGAAGAGTCATAGCCAGTGATGTGCTGGCATTATGGAGGGTTTAAAAAAAAGTGGAGATTATAAGAATCTTGGGAGAAGCAGATCTAAAATAGGAAGTTAATCCCAGTGACTGGTGAATGCTCCAGGAAAATGGCATGAGTTCAAGAAATTCAACTCAACAAAAATTTATTGAGCACCTACTGTGTGTCAGGCACTAGGATATGTCACTGAATAGCACCATCCTCCTCTTTGTTTCCTGGTACTTCTGTTCCAACATCTGGTAAGCGTGTTCCAAACAGCATTTCAATTTGCATTGGGCTGGAACCATGAGGCTCTGCAGGAGTGTTTAGTTTTGATTAAATTTATACCATTCCTTTGGAAATCTAGAGCTGGAATAAACATGGAAGTGAGGGGCCTGTTGCCTAAGTCCAGTTGCTAGTTGAATTTAGCTTTCTGCTATGAAAGCCAAGAACCCAACTTTCGTCTGTGTCCTGAGAGACTTTCTACAAAGAGAATATATTTTGGCAATTACCCAAGAATTTAAGTTCTTGGAAAATGAAATGTTTTAAACACGAAATCCATGAAGAGAAAATTTTAAATCAAAGGGTCCTCCTTTCTGAAGGAACAGGAAAACAGCTGGCTTCCCACTTCACCTCGTTCATATTTTGGTTCAGATGTTACCTTTTCAGCAGGGCTTTCCTTTACCCACCACCTTTACCCCCCAACCTCTCTCTACTCCTGGCATCTCTCAACTCCCCCCCTCTTCTCTGTCTAGCTTATACCATCGGCCATATTATAAATGTCCTTATTTATTTATTTGCTATCTGTCTCTTTACTCTGGAATGTAAGCTCCGTGGGGCCAGGGACTTTTTCATAGTTGTCCCAGGGCGTAGGTTAGAAGCCAGCTCTGGCTGAGAGGCCTGAGAGACATGCCCTTTATTGGACCCATGATCACTAGTACTTCTTGCCATCATTCCTGTCACCACAGAGTTTAAGACTCTCTGTGGCCACTGCTGGTATCATTGTCACAGATGTCTTTAGGTTCCTAAAATGGGTAAATTAGATGTTAGGGCTAATTAATACATCACACATCTACCTAAAAGAGGGCATCTCAGGTCAATACCCACAACTTGATAGACTCAGGCTCTGAGTCACAAGAACAAGCAATGTGTAATCGTGTTAATACATCCTGCCTTCTCCATCTGTAGATGCTGTTACGTGGTCTTCTCCAGATACCAATTCATGGTAAATTGGTTTTCATAAATGCTTCTGTGATTCTTGTTCTTATAACCATCACTGAAGAAAGTTTGAAAGTCTACGGTGATGACACATGGAAGCATTTGAGATGTGTGAGGGTAAATGCATGGCAATTTGAGATTAGAGCCCAAACAGCCACATAAAAATAAATGCTCATGTTGATAACAACTGTTAGAGATTCACAAGGGCCAAGAATTTGGGGGCTGAGTTTCTGGAAGTTGATGGTTTGGTGACGAGTTTTCTGATGCCGATTAGTGGGAATTAAGTGCATGTAGGTAAGAAAGTGGTGGAAATTGAAGAGTCACTTTTAGTTATCAACGTGGAGGGATAGAACACAGTCGAAAGTTGGTAACTGATTACACCCCATATCATTCTAACTAAAGGATTATTTTCTGGTCCGAATATGAACCTAGGAATAAGTTGTTTTTCCTCTAAACACACACAAAACACAAACTGAGTAATACTAAAGCAAACTAGAGTGATTTCTTTTTTCCCTGTTATTGGTTGTATTGTGTCCCCTGAAAAAGATATGTTGAAGTCTTATATCAGTGCCATTGAAGAGAACCTTATTTGGAAATAGGGTCATTGCAGGGGGATTAGTTAAGATGAGGATCATACTGGAGTAGGGTGGGCCCTTAATCCACTGTGAGTGCTAACCTTATGAGAAGGGCGGAGATGGTGTGAATACACAGACACACAAAACCACCACCAAAGAAGATAGAGACAGAGCTTGGAGTGATGCATCTATACGCCAGAGTGCCTGGGACTTCCAAAATCTGGAAGAGGCCAGAAAGAGCATCCTCTAGAGATTCCTGAGGGAACATGGACCCTGCACTGGCACTTTCATTTCAAATGTGAAACCCCCCAAACTGTTAGATAGTAAATTTCTTTCATTTTAAGAAATGAAACTCCCTCAGAGGGAGTCTATATCTCCCTCTCTGTCTGACTCTCCCCTGCTCATGCTGTCTCTCTCTCTCTCCCCTAGAAAAAAATAAAAATTAAAAATAATGTTTTATTTATTTCTGAGAGAGAGAGAAGCAGTGTGAGCAGGAGAGGGTCAGAGAGAGAGGAGGACACAGAATCTGAAACAGGCTCCAGGCTCTAAGCTAGCTGTCGGCACAAAGCCCGACGTGGGGCTTGAACCCACAAAACTGTGAGATCATGACCTAAGCCAAAGTCGGACGCTTAACCGACTGAGCCACCCAGGCGCCCCACGAATACACTTTTTTAGGCCCAGGTGGGGAAGACAAAGGAGAACCCACAAATCAAAAATTGGAATAAAAAGCTATAAGTTCTCACCACTTGAAGTGAGAGGTGTGTGTCTGGAAGCCTGTAGGGTGCTCTGTCTTGTCTGGTGAAGCGAGAAATAGCTAGTTTGTCTCTGCAGGTGAAATCATGGCAGCCAAGACCCAGTGTCTGTGCTAGTGCCTCTTGCTTCCCAGGTACCGAGTCATGAGGTCGGCTTCATTCACAGGGCCACTTGGGATTAGTCTTGGCTCTAGAGAAGCTGTCAAAACTGACCACAAAATTTAAAGTGCACTGATAAGAGCCAGTGCCTCTTATTTTTTAAACAGGACACTGATGCCTAAAGAATCAGCCAGTGCGTTTCATCAAGTTGCATCAGCTAGTTTTATATTTGACATCTATAGGTATTAGTTACTTTAGGGGTTGCATTATGGCCGAATAAGGTTTCCTTAAGGATAGAAATGATTTGAGATATCTAGCCCCCTACAGTAATTGGCCTGGGGATACTTACTAACCCACCTGTGGCTTCTAGACAACTTGTGTTTTTACTGTTCCCACAGATCTTCCCCTGCTTCCCTATCAGTGGTAACCAGAGCAGGCTGGGGACTGTTTCCCCATGTCTGTGATCCACGCTCCTCACATTTACCCCTACATGGTCCCTTCCACTCTTGAGTACTCTTGCCAGTCAGTGGATTTTCTTTGCCTCCTTGTGTGAGTAGAATTTTATGGGTGTAAAGGTTATCCAAACTTTGGGTTTTGTTTTAATTTTTGTTTTTGTTTTTGACATTTTTAGGGAGTTTAGGGAGAAAAAAAATGAAATGCTTTATGAAGTAAAATTTAAAAAAGAAATCCAGTTGTTTAGCAAAAAAGGATTTTGTTGCTTCAGGTAAGTGGTAGAATAGGCTACCTGTGTGAATCAGGAGGCATCAGTTCAAATGTAGTGATTATGCACATAGCAAAATTGTGACATTTAATTTGGCATTTTAACAGAAGCATAGATGTAGAAATATTATCTGGAAAGCATTAGTATCTATCAATATTAGTTATTTTAAAGAGCACACCTCATCACACGCCTATCTTATTCATCTCTGCATCTAGCAGATATTTACTGAGTGTCTGTGAGGTGCTTTAATAGGAGCTGGAAAGACACTGAACATGACGACACCATCCCTGGCTTCCGGGGCCTTATCAAGCAGAGACACAGGTACACAGGTGACACAAGAGTGTCTCGCTCAGAGCTGCTGCGGAAGGGCTCTCTGGAATTGTAAATGAGGAGGGAGGTGTATTTTTCAGGGGAAGAGGACAGGAAAGGGGAGGGAGAGAAGGCTATAGGAAAAGAAATAGCATGTTAGAAGGCTCACATTGCCACGAGCCTGCACAGAGCCACAGGTAATTTGGTCAGATGGTTGCTTAGATTGAGAGGGAAGGGGTGGTGAGAAATGAAGCTAGAAATAGAGTCAGAGGTCATATTAAAGATCTTGTGTCTTAGATTAAGGAACTTCTATTTCATTCTGAGGACCAGTGGTTAAGGGGGAACGCTCTGGCCTGTGTGTGGAGAAGAGGCTGTCGTGGACAAGGTCAGAGTCAGAAAAGCGTGTAGGAGGCTGCTGCAGTACTCTGGGTGAGCCCTAGGTGGCAGCAGCACTGGCAGTTAGGAGTGGAGGTAAATCTAGAAGTTCAAATACATTCAGAGGTAGGATAGGACTTGGTGGTTTATCAAGTTTAGAGGTAGACAGGAAGGAGGAGTCGAGGATGCCTTACACATGAAATATACAGAACTTCCTTCTATTTCAGAAGAAAATATCGCTGTCCTAGAACATGACAGAAATCGCCGAACATAAGAAAACAATCAAGCTAAGCTCTCAGTTCTCGGTGACATATGGAAGAATTGTATGCTCGTCTCACATTTCAAGTAGAGGTGCACTTTCAGTTTCTGAAGATTCAATTTATAACTAAGTTAGGATTTCAGACCCAGTACTCAGTGACGGTTTCAGCGCAGGGTGGAGGGAACCAGGGAGGGCTGGAGGAATGAGCCTTTTCAGGTGTCCTCCACAGCCTCATGTTCAGTTTCCAAGGTGTCACAGTCAAAGAGACAGGCTGAGGGCTCACCTCCAGGAAAGTTTTCTTCACTGCTCCCTTCGGTGCCAAAGCAGAAAGTGAAAATGCCTTAGGGCCCTGGTAACAACTCACCTACTGAGTTTATCAGCCTGTTTCAGTCTGAGTTTACCCCTAGGGAAACAGAAGGTAAATATCTCGCAGGAAATCACCATTTGTTTCCACCACGGAAGAGCTTCTTATGCTCCTACTTACTTGAGAAAAGTGAGAAACTTTCTCAGGTAGTAACTGCTACATCAAATTGCTTACCCAGCTGAGAAACTTGGGAACTTTTGCCAGGACACTTTTCTGGAAGTTAATATACCCATAGAGTTCATCCAGCTTCCGAGCCAACCATGTACATGCCCTGCCTCATTCTTCCCACTGGTCTTTATACTTAAAAGATAGTGCTGGGAACATAGGAAGCTACAAGTGCATTAAAATACCATATTGTTGAGGCACTTGGGTGGCTCAGTCTGTTGAGACTGTTGAGTCTGTTATAATTCTGATTGAGGCTGAGGTCATAATCCCAGGGTTGTGAGATAGAGCCCCACATTCAGCTCAATGCTGAGCGTGGAACCTGCTTAAGATTCTCTCTCCTTCTGCCCCTCGCTCCCTACTCATGCGCACTCTCTCTCTCTCTTTCTCTTTAAAATAAAATAAAAGTAAAATAAAATACCATGTTATTTAGTATTCAGTAACTTGGCAAAATATCTAAAAGCTGTAAGCTACTTGCTTCCATTTTCTGCATATTCCTTATGGACCCTTTTATCTTGGATGGACCTTTCAATATCACACTATGTTAGAACATGTAGTTTATTACCAAATTCCAGCTGCACAGACTGCCTTGCATATTGAGGAGTATTTGTACTTGTTAGTCAAGACCATGTCCATTCTGACCAATGTCATTGATGGCAGACCTTGATTTTCATTCCCTTCAAGCACAACTGCTTCTATCCCTTGGCTTATTTCCTAGGAGTGACTCCTTGTATTATTATATTATTTTAGGCCTTACTTTTTGCATTTAACCCCAGCATCTTTATGATTAATAATTTCTTCACATTTTTTTCAAGGACTACACATGAAAATTTGAACACCAACATGCAGCCAGAGATGCGTACAACCCCGCACACATTCACCTCTGTTCTAAGGCTCTTCCCATTCTATAATTTACCTATTTTTTAAAATCTGAGCACACATTTTATTTTGAGCCCTTTTTTCCTATTCAGTCAATATGTCTAAAATTTTTTTTTCTTCCAGTAAATTTGTGTTTTGTCTTGTCAAAGCACTGTCTAATTCCTTCTTAGGTCTTTTTGATGCATTGCTGCTGCATTTTTCAGATTGGGGGGCTTCTAAGTGGTCTCTAAAGAAATTTAGGGCTCCCTTTAACTTCCCCCTCCCTGTGTTTTTGTAGCCTTTTGCAGATACATTCTATTAGTGCACAAATTACCTTCCTCATCTCCAGCTGGTTGTATCCTCTAGGCCTGTTGCTAAATGTTTTTGGTACCATAGACCCTTTTGGCATTCTGGTGATTCCCAGGGATCTTTCGTCACAACAGTGTCTTTAAACGCATGTGTAAAACACATCAAGTTACAAAGAAACCGATTAAATTGAAAGACAGTTAAATATTTTAAGAATTGCGATATAATTATAAATGAACTTCTTTTTTGGCACATTAAATGATAGCGGGGCTATTCTCCTAAACTTTCATAAAATCTGTGATTTCTCTTGGTGAGGAAAATCACAGGTGCTATTAATGTCACTTTTAATTGTTAGTATTTTGTTGCCTACATTCAAAATCAGTGAAAATGCTAATTTTTAGTTAGAGTGCGAAGAAAAGAAACATGAATATTTTCTTCCCATCCAGATTCATGGATCCCCTTGTATTCTGTTGAGAGGTGTTTGAGGGGGTATCTACACCTTAGTTTAAGAACACCTGGTGGTAGTTCTTTGTGCTTTGAGATTCAGCTCAAATAACCCAGCTCCTCTGTGAAACTTGCTGTCTTGCTTACTCTGTCTTATTCCTACAGTACCTTATTCATCCTCTGTTATGCAATGTTCTTTTGTTATATTATTATTACTATTATTATTATTACTACTAGTTTTCCTATATCTCTTCTTTGTAAATATCTTTGTTTTGTTCACTTTTATTTTCATGGTGTCCAGGACAATGTCTGAGATATTGCATACACTTGATAAACTTTGGTTTAATAAGTGAATTAATACCCCAAACAGCTTCTGGTAAACCTTCCCAAATCAAAAGTAATAGGAACTGAAGTTAATTTATTCACTTCTACAAGGGGGCACAGTGTTCAAGTGTTGAACTTGAATAGAAGTGTGCTTTCTGAAGTGTCTTCTTAGTCTATTTTTAACTTTTTACTCTCTATTAGATTAGATATACACCTAATCTCTCATGAACTCACAGTTATGGATTTATAACTTAGTCTTGTGAGAATTTTTTAACTACCAAATGAATGTACACATGGAAAGATTAATTCCATTGTTAGATAAAATGTTATAAAGATTACCAGCAAACAAATAAATACTTCCATTTATAACTGAAAAAAAAACTGTCAATGGAATATTAGTCGTTTACAAGGCACTTATTCTGAATAATGTGCGGGGAGATTATACGTAACTGTAACTATCAGTAAAAAATGTGCTTACTGCACAAAATTATCCCAATTAGTCTGAGTGCATTAAGTTTACCACTAAGTAGTATGAATTAGCTACCATTTAAGTGTAAACTTTCGCTTCCAATGTGCCCAGTTCGGTTCTACATGAAGTTAACATCAAAGTTCAGCTGAGGTTTTAGTCACTATTGGAAGGTGGAGGTAAGGACACTCTCTGATGAATAATGACGGCATGTGTTCTGATAGTAAGGACAGAGAATCACGAAGAAAAACAAAAAGGATCCAAGAAAGAGTGAGCCATGGGCTTCCTGTACTTGGCCTTCAGGCCTTCAGGAATGCAAGTGTGGTCAATCTAGAGGCTCGTGGCTTCTCTCTCTCTCTGTCTCTTCCTCTTACACACATACTTTCTACCTTTCCCAACCCTCCTATGTTGTTCCATCAGGCAGAGGGGAAGAGGGTAGTTTTCTAGGTGGCTACAACAGTCTTACAATTATGTATTTAGTTAATACAAAATATTTACAAAACAATGTTAATTCCAGCCCAAAATTTGTGAAAAAAATATTCTGTGAAAAAAATATATTTCCCCTATGCACTAAAAACATGTTTAATGTAGAAAATCATTGAGAGGGGCACCTGGGTGGCTCAATCAGTTGAGCGTCTGACTTCAGCTCAGGTCATGATCACATGGTTCATGGGTTTGAGCCTGTCGTTGGGTTCTGTGCTGACAGCTCAGAGCCTGGAGCCTGCTTCAGATTGTGTGTCTCCCTCTCTCTTTGACCCTCCCCTGCTCACGCTGTTTCTTTCTCTCTCAGAAATAAACAAAACATTAAAAAATAAAATCATTGAGAAAAAAGAATATTAATATTGGTGATATCAAAGTCATTTCTGCTTTGCCTTTCAAAATTTTTTTTTCTAATGTTTTATTTATTTCTAGGAGAGAGAGAGAGGCAGCGCGAGCAGGGGAGGGTCAGAGAGAGAGGGAGNCGGGGCTCGAACCCACGAACCGCGAGATCATGACCTAAGCGAAAGTCGGACGCTTAACCGACTAAGCCACCCAGGCGCCCCTCTGCTTTGCCTTTCAAAAATGTCAGAGTTTTTTATTTTATTTTCTTGTTAAGATTGGTACTCACTAAATGGAAAGAAAAAAATCACAATGAGAAGCCATGAGAATAAATGAGGTCATAGGACCATGAAATGTTTGGGAAAGAAGTATAATGATTCAGTCTTGTCTTTTTTTTAATAGTCTAGCTTGATTTCCCATTTTTAAAAAGATTTATTCTTTTTTTGAGAGACAGAGAGACAGTGTGAGCAGGGGAAGGACAGAGAGAGAGAGTGGGAGTCACAGAATCTGAAGCAGGCTCCAGGCTCTGGGCTGTCAGCACAGAGCCTAATGCGGGACTCGAACCCACAAACCATGAGATCACAACCTGAGCTGAAGTCAGCTGCTTCACTGACTGAGCCACCAGGTGCCCCTTGATTTCCTATTTTAAGAGAGGAAGTAAGAACCCCATGAAGTTCTAGGGAGGGCAAGACGATGAAGTGTCCATCACTTCCAAGAACAGTTGCACTGTGATGGTATCGCCACATCCCTTCCCTGCAGAAGTGTGTTGTAGCTTTAGGATGACTCTTTGATTACAAACCCACACTGAGATGAGAGGTTTCTGTGAGGCACCCGGGTCACGATTTCAGTCTTACCGCATGTCACACACAGCTTTCTCCTGCTGCCGAAACTCAGGTCACGTCACTTTCTCTTTCCGTCTCCTGTCTCCTTCTCTTTTTTGGTTCTAACCAGATAATTTATTCCAATTTTTATTTTCTTTTTTTCAGTTCAAGCCCTACAGGTCTGCCCAAGGCAAAATGCTATAGGGATTGGACAGATGAAGCAGCCAAGTCGAATCGATAGCGACAGGCAGTGAACACATATAAATTTCAACAAGCAAATGCTCAGCACCCTCTCTTGGGCCTCCCACCAATAGTAACATCGCTACATTTCCTGATTTAAGGTTCTCACAAAACAGAAATCAAATAACTAACAAAGTGCGAGCCACTCACAGACTTCAGGTTAATGAGTTTGCTCTTCATTAATCAACCTGGAGTTTCAGAGTTGACTAACGTTTGGGATAGATGTTCTCAACGTAAAAGGAGCATGTTTCTTATCAATCAGGCATAGATAAGGAAACACTTCTCCAGGTATCGTTAGCCACTTCCGAGATCCCATACAGGTGTTTAACATTGGGATGGCGTATTGGGAGAAGATGGGCTGGAAATTGAAGATACTAACACAAGTGTCATTCTCCTCTCTGGCCGTTACAATGATTTCCTTTAAACTTTCTGTTGTATTGGTACATTGGTTCAAGCAATGATTTTCTTTTCTTTCTTTCTTTTTCTTCCTTCCTTCCTTCCTTCCTTCCTTCCTTCCTTCCTTCCTTCCTTCCTTCCTTTCTTTCTTTCTTTCTTTTTGTTTATTAAATGTTTATTTATTTTTGAGAGAGAGCGAGCGAGCAAGCTGGGGAGGGGCAGAGAGAGAGAGATATAGAATCTGAAGTATGCTCCAGGCTCTGAGCTGGCAGTCGGCCCAGAGCCCGATGCAGGGCTCGAACCCATCCACTGTGAATTCATGACTTGAGCCGAAGTCGGAGGCTTAACCAACTGAGCCACCCAGGGCTTCCGAAGTGATGATTTTCTTAAAAAAATAAGGTGTGCAGTTCAGAATGTAGTCAGATCTTGAAACAATATATCCTAACTCTCTAATTATATGTGGTAAATGTGTGTGTGTGTGTGTGTGTGTGTGTGTGTGTGTACGTTGTATTTTTAATTTTGTTTCAATGATTTTAAGGATTGGTACAGAACTAGTGAAGCAAACTTCCCACAAGTGCCACAGAACTTGAGTCTTTGCTTCTAACTCATGGAACTTAGTCAAATTTTTCTATTTTCCTGAAGGTACATTTGGATACAATCTTAGAGCCTAATATTTTGACATTTTATTTTGGTTGGGGCCAGACACAATCAAGGCCCAACATATACCCCCACTGTATCCTCACTTGCCATGAATTTACATGAATTTACTGTGAACTGACATTGTGTGAACAAGAGTTTTATTTAGTCTATAACATTTTGAGTATTTTGATAAACATCATTTCTAACATGGTTATATTTAAACTGAGAGAGCTACTCTTTTCTCAATATGTATTAAATTTTATGGAAAAAGTAAGAAAAACATTGGTGGCTGAACAAATATCAAATAAAACTAAAGACATTTTATTAAATAAATGTACCTGTTTTTTACATTCATCGTTAGATCTATTACATTATAGCATATCATCTACACACTTCTAATAGGAATAACATTTAAAGATTTAAAAGTTCTTCCTAAACTACATGAATGTATTTAATTTTCAAAATGGTAGTGACAATTATTTGCACATTAAGGTTAAATATCAAAGAGGTGGTTTTCAAAGATACTTTGCTGGGAAATCTTCAGAAGCCGATTTTAGTTCAGGACTTCATTTCATAAAAGGAAGCAGTGGAATTCCCAGAGGGACTCTTCTATATGATGAACCCCTATTCTTACTTGGTAAATGGAATTGCAAAGACTTTTTGTGTGTATGTTAGTAACTGAATTTCAATAGAATATTTATGTCCTTTCCTAAGCCTATTAACTCTATAAACAGGTAAATTCTCCTTCCATCCTTGTAAACTCTTATGCTGTATTCCCATGAGTATGTGTACATATGTGTAAGTGCACACATTCACGCACACACACGCATTTAACATTCAAGGCACTAGGCTGTAGAATAATAACATAGCAAAGATAGCAATAAAGGCGTTTCTTTCTTTTTAAAAAAAATTTTTTTTAGAGAGTATGAGCAAGGGAGAGTGGCGGGGGGAGGGAGGGAGAGAGAGAGAGAGAGAGAGAGAATCTTAAGCGGGCTCCATGGAGCCCAACATGGGGCTCAATCCCATGACCCTGGGATGACCTGGGATGACCCATGACCTGAACTGAAATCAAGAGTTGGACTTTCTACCAATTGAGACATCCAAGTACCCCAACACATTTATTTCTATCAGCAGATAATAGGATATATTGATGTTACTTATTACCTCTGAATTTCTTCTTTCTTCCATGAGAGATTGAGACAGCTAATCAAACCAAAGCCATCTTTCCGTTCCATATGTTTTAATAAGTCCTCATACCGTTTTCCCAAATTAGATACCAATAGCTCTTAGGAGTCAGACCAAAGCAAATCTGGAACAAGGTCAAAATAGTCTAATTGTTCATAGGTAGTCCTTCAGGGTTACAGAAGTACATAGTAAAAGAGGAAGAGTTATTGCTATGCTTATTTTACATGTGGGGAAAACTGAAGCATACAGGGTCTGAATGCTCACTCGACCTTTGTTCCTTTGTCCCTGTGAGTCACACTTTTTAATACATTGTCTTCTTGGCCTGCTCTCACCAATGAAAACCTGTGGTAACATTTAATGATTTAATGACCAAGACTATTAGGATCCTATGGCTACAGTTTCTCCAGTGGTAATATAAAAATCCCTTCAAAGATATATTAGGAAAGTTGGTAATGTATTAATTAAAGTTAATTAAGCCACTTTGATTTTCTAATAGGAAGTACTCTTTATAATCATAAGCAAATTTCTTCTATAGATAGCATCTCAAAATGCTCCCCTTTTGACAATTACTATTCTGAAGTCAGTGCCTCCAGAAATTATAAGAACCCAAAGAACTTTACTCACAGTCTGGAGAACTGGCTATGCTTTAAGCAAAAGCTACAAGGAAAAGCCTCTGGCTACCACACTTAGTTCTGGCTCCGTTTTGCCTCGAAGTTATGCAAAATTTACCTGAGAAATTGGTTTTTTTGTTCTAGGATTAAAAATGATATGGTTTGCATTGGCTAGTGAGGTCACAGGTCCTAACACATATTTACAATTCAGCCTCTTAGCCACTGCTGGTGCTACAGAGATGCAGGTACTCACTACTCAGAGTGTGGTCTTCCCTTGGGGCTTGTTAGAAATATAGGATCTCAAGTCCCACCTGTGACTTACTGAATCATAATCTGCATTTTAACCAAGTCTCCTGTAGATTCATATGCACAAGAAAGTTTGAGAAGCATTGCTGGAAGCAATCTGAACTTGCTGTGATCACTTCCGTCTTGGTAGTTGGATTTGCATAGCCTTTACTACAGACCTAACTGCTCTGTCCTATTTAAGCCACTTCTGGCGAGCTCCTCAATCAGAAGCTTAGCTACTTCTGTGCCTGGTCTATACCACACAGGTCTGGGGATCCTTAAGAAAGCTAAATCTCCAACTTCCCCCTGCTGACCATGCCATGTTGTTACTCCCATTGTTCTAGACTGGTACTCTTTCCACTATGCCAGGCTGGTTGTTCAAACAATGAGTTGGATGCTTATCAGGACATCTACAGCTGTAATTTCAACAAACCATGGAGTACTATTATTCAAATGGCAATAAAACTGGAGCAGGCTGACTGTCACATGAATGATTTGCGTTGTGAAAGCTGTCATGCTCTTAACAGTCTTTTTTAATTTTCCTTTTCATGAATACTTACTTAAATATGGGGGAATTACTGGACTTCTGTTTGCCTGCCACCGACCAACACTGTCTACCGTTTTTCTGACACAGTCCTTTGGGGTCAGACGGCATGATGTGTTACACATTGTCAGGGATCCTAGGAATGGGACAGTCCTTTCCTTATGACATTTTATCTTGAATTATTTATATAAATAAAGAGAGCAAACAGCTTTCACTCTGTTATCCTGGTTTTTTTCTAATAGAAGTGTTATCAAGATCCCTGACTTGAGGACAAAGGATTAACGATGATCTTTGGAGTTAGAGCCTCACTCCAGGCTGCTGATATATAAGTCCACTTGAGGTCTGCTTCCTGCACAATGAGACACGTCCGGGATTTGTGGGGCATTCATCCTGTTTCCAAAGTCTGTGTGCTGCACTTAGGCCAAAGTCATTGCAGAAGAATAAGTGGCTTATTACCAGGAGAGCGATTGTTTTGCTCGGGAATAGGAGCACATCAAAGTGGGGAGCGGTGGTTCAGAAGTAGTTCAGCCAAGAGGAAAGGAATATATTATCATTGACATGGCTTCAGATGGCAAGCCCACGTTGAGAGTAGAAAGCACATTGGCTTCCGGCCATTTTTATCCTTGTTCTAAAGTCTCTTAAGACTGGGCACCCACTCTTAATCTGTTAAGACAGTGCCTGGTGTACTTTGGGGCAATATGTTCCCACCACCCCTTCTTCCCTTGGTATGCCAGTGCAGAGGAGGGTGGTCACAGGTTTTAGGATGTTGCATACCAAGCACACATACAATCAGTCTCTGAAGGTCCAGCACCCTTGAGAAAGATCAAGAAATGACTGGAGCATCTTAGTTACGACTCTTGATGTCTTGGGCGATGCCTTTACTTTAGGATATGACTTTTGACACTTACATTAATTTGGCTGGTGTGATCAGCAAAATAATTACCCCATATGCATCTCCCAAAGATGTTTACATCCTAATCTCCACAACCTGTGAATGGTACATGGCAAAGGAGAAAGAAGTCTGTGGATAGAACTAAAGTTGCCAATTAGCGGCAAGGAATATTACCCTGTTTATAGGTGTGTGGGTTCAGTATAATCAGAGGGGTTATTAAAAATGGAATAGGGAGGCAGAAGAAGAGTCAGAGTCATGTGACCAAGGAAGAACGTTCCAGAGATGCTGCTTGCACTGAAGATGGAAGAAGGCCATGAGCCAAGGAATGTGGGCTGCTAGAATCTGGAAAAGCCAGCAAAATGGATCCTCTCCTTGAGTCTCTGAAAAGGAATGCAGCCCTGCTAACACCTTATCATTAGCCCAGCGAGAGTGTGTTGGACTTTTATCCTGCAAAACTGTAAGAGAAGAAATCCATGTTTTTAATACTCTAACTTTGTGGTTATTTGTTACAGTGGCAATAGTGAACTCACACAATTAGTAGAGTAAAAATCAGTGCAGTGTATACAGCCTGACAAGGCTAAGTCCTAGCTCTACATCTAACTAGTAGTGTGCCCTTAGTAAATTTCCTTAGCCTTGCTTTTTTCCGTCTGTTGAATGGACATTATAATACATACCTTATAGGGTTGTTGAGGGGATGAAAGAAGAAGGCAAATGTAAAGTGTCTGGGTTAAGGCTGCCATGTTGAGGCAACTGAAAAACTGATTTTGTTTTTATTCCTTTCCCCTTGTACAGTTTGGTGGTCTTTGGTGACTGGCCATTTCTTTCAGGCTCACTGCTTGCTTTTTTCTAGAGAGCAAGGCAGAGTGGGCAAGTACTTACCCAGCACTACTACTGACAGACAAAGTCTTGAGAAATAATGCTGCATTTACTTGATACTCTACCGTGTTCTTCTGAGAACCTCACCTGGCCAGATGGTCATCTACCAATCACCAGGGTTTCCATTAGTTCTGGATTGCCATTAGGCTCCTCATGGTTACAGAGGATCTAGCAGATCCTTGTTCAATGGAGATATCACCAATGATCATGTTAAATGAGGGTCATATTTGGTGACTTACTTCCTACCTCTCATACCCTCTTACACAGTGTCTTTGTACGTTCTATTTCTTTTCTCTATATAAAACTAACCAAGTAAATCAGTTGAAAAGGGTACATTAATTTGTTTGAATAGATACTTGCCAACATTGTTGACAAATTGAAAAAATAAGGCACCAGATGACTATATCATTATGTGCCCTCACTAAAAAAGCTCTAGAAACATTCTTAAATCCTGTTGTCAAAATGTATTATTAGAAATGTTTTCTCTTTCCTCTTTAAAAAGATTCTTCTGCTCTTCAGGTATTTCTTCTAAGACCTTAAAATAAATGAGAAAATATTTCCAACTACTCAACAGGTTACAAAATAATCTTGACATCCTGTGTGGCCAAATTAGAATATTCACTTGATCTTAATGACACTCTTGGTTCACTCTTTTTTCTTTACTGAAATCTGAATTCTGAACTTTTTCTTGAGCAAATAAGGGGAATATTTTTTTGATGTCCTGGTTCATCTTTTCAGTTTCAACCTTACAACAGCCGGCTCTGCAAAGTCGAGAGCAATTAACACCTACATAGTGCTCTCAACCCTATTTTACTAAGTGCCTTGAGAACAACCAAAACACTGGACTCCTATAGAAATGTCATGACTCCAAACAGCTATGGAAGTGGTGTTTCTCTTGGAATGTTTCTATGGGTACAACACTTATTAATCCTGGTCTCTTCAGAGTCCTTCCTGGTGGATGTAAAAACTGTGATTTTACCTTGCTTGCAGCCTTGGTGCTTGATGCTGTTGGTGCTGGCAGAAGACATGAGATTCCTGGGTCAGAGATGAGGGGTAGTGTATTCCTACAGGAATTTGTGGCACTTCCTTTCTGATCCTTTGGTCCAGAGAAGGATATAATCTTTATTATTGTGAATAGTGAATAAACTTCCCTTTGCTACAAAAGGAGACACTATCTTCTAATGGATTTTCATTATACAAACATTCTGGAAATAGCCTCGAACAAAGGTTTTAAGTCTTCTGTTCTCAAGATGGACAGATGTATGAAAAGCCATGGAGGATTGTCTGCCCACAGCGGGTTCCTTAGATGTGAATAACTTCTCTTCCATGTTGGTAAGAAGGCTGCATTGTGGCACATTATCATAGACACAGGTAATGTCAAGTCTTTTTCCCATTAGAGAAGGATTTGCTTGGCTTTGTTAACAGAATACAGGTTTCAGTTTTGTGATCAACCTGTTTGCATGAACCTGCTTGAAAATAAAATTGGTTTCATTTTTCATCAATACTACAGTTAGCTGGGCAGGCGATGGAGGTGAGGATGACAGAAGACAGCCCAAGCAGGCTGTGGTGGGGCATTTCCCTTCCTTTTGCACCATGCTGTCCATTTTAATGTTGTTGGTCAGCATCCAGGAAAGAGAGGCAAAGAAGGTCCAGAGAATCAAAGACTTAGAGCAGGAGAGAGTCAGAGAAGCTCCCAGAGACTGAAGTTGGCAAACTTAATTGTACCTGGCACGGTAGCACAGACACAAGCAGGTCTTCGGCCGTCAGGGTCCTGGATATCCACAGTGGCCTTCTTGTTTTTTCTGGAACACACCAGGCCTGATCCCGTGTCTGACACTTGATTCAGGCTCTTGTCTCTCATAGGTGCGCTCTTCCCCAAAGAAACCAGGACTCCCTTCCTTCCTTCCTCCAGGCTTTCCCCAAATGTTATTCTGTCAGTGACCTATACTGAATGCACCACCATCATGGCCCCTACACACACACCAGAACATTTCATCTATTTTCCCATCTTCCAATATACTGTAGAATTTATTTAACATGAAAGTAAGCTCAAGGGGCAGGGTTTTTCTCCATGTTGTTCCCTGATGTTTCCTGGGCACCTACGTCAGCACCTGGCATATAAACAAATACATATTTTGAGTAAATATTTTCTGAATAATGAATGAATGGATATCAGGGGGTTTCATTGCTATTTGTTTTATTTCTAGGAAGATAGGCTCATTCATATGATGTACCATTTTTGAAATAGCATGGGCTGGGTTGGATCCTCTGTTTGTGGGTATGAAATAGTAATAAATGAACGAAGCATAGCCACAGTGACCCTGTTGATGATAATAATGAATCACATTGATAAAGTGCTTTTCTTCTTTGACCCTTTTTTTTGTGTGTGTGGAATTCCCCTCAGTGTCAGGATGATGGATTATTCCCATTCCTTTTAGGAAAATGGCCATTCTATCTTAATGCAGGCTTGTAGAAATGAAAAATAATGCCTGCTGCAATCAACTTTTAATTATCTACACTAATGGAGTGCTGATACTAAAGAAATAATCCCCAAATCATTTACATTTGACTTCAGGATGCAGCCAGGCGCTTGTCCTTAGAAAAACAAAAATGAAAACAAAACATAAAAGCATCAGAGGCAGCATGTGATCGGATGTTGGGAAACTGGTCTGGGTGTTGGGAAACTGAGTTTGGTAGATACTCAGTGTTTTGGGTTAAGTTGTGTTCCTCCAAAAGATATGTTAGAGTCCTAACCCCCAGTAGGTTGGAATGTGGCCTTATTTGGAGACAGGGTCTTTCAAAGATAATCAAGTGAAAATGAGGTCATTAGATGGGCCCCAGTCCAATAGTACAGATATAATCTAATATAAACAGGGACGCAGAGAGAGATGTGCAGAATGCCGTGTGAAGATTGGAGTTGTTGCCACAAGCCAGGGAACTACCAGCAGCCAGGCAAGAGACCTGGATCAGACCCTTCCTGAGCACCTTCAGAGGAAGCATGATCCTGCAGACACATTCATCTCTGACTTGTAGCCTGTAGAAAGGCAAGAAAATGCATTTCTGATGTTCAAGCCACCCAGTTTGTGGTACTTTCTTACAGCAGCCTTAGGACAACAAGACACTTAGTAACTCAACTCTTAGGTGTTCATTTAGCATGCAATTCCTTCTCATCCCCACACTTTCATTTCCTGGTCTCTAAATAGCCACATCCTGCTTTAAGGATATGTAATGAGAGCTTCCTATGCACCCTCCCCATCAGCCCTCCTTTTCCCAGTTTGGCAGCAACCCCCTTCCCATCTTGGTGTCCTCTAATTTATGTCGTGACCCTAGAAGAAAGTTCGACACATGACCTGCACAGCAGATACAATGTATGCAGAAATGACTGCATTTGGGGCAACTGGGTGGCTCAGTCAGTTAAGCATCCAACTCTTGATTTCGGCTTAGATAATGATCTCATGTTTTCACGCATTCGAGCCCCAGGTCATGCTCTGTACTGACTGTAGAACCTACTTGGCCTTCTCTCTCTCCCTCTCTCTATGCTCCTCCCCTGTTCACACACTCTCTCTCTTTCACTCACTCTCTCTCTCTAAATAAATAAACATTTAAAAAAAAAATCACTATTCAAATTTGAGAGTTTACGTTTTACCTATCTCTGGGAACCTTAAAGGTTTAACATTTTCATGTAAAAAATAGCAAGAATGGTGTTCCATATTGTGATAATCCAACTCTCATCTCTCTCTGTTAAAAGATCCATTCATGACCCACCCCAACGTCCTCCTTCCATGTACTGATGGGTAGAGCAAACAGAGGTATCCCCAGGCTCTCACATAGGAAAGTCAGCCTGATAAACAGTGCCCCAGTAAGAGTGGGGATCCACTTATAGCCTCAGTACCATGGCGTTCAAAACCGCTGCCACTCACTGGATTTTTTTCTCCATTGCTTTAATATTTGGAGTAAATGCAGGAGGTATGTATAGCATTTACTCCAAAACATGTAAAAGGTTTGATCAGTGAAAAACATACCTCCAAAGCATATTCTCATTTGAGAAGTATTTTCAGAAGAGCTCCTTTGTAATATGCCCCTTACTATACTTCTTTAAAAAAGATAGAGGATTTTCTACAGATGACCATTTTAAGTATGAAAGTTGCTCTCCCAGAGAATGTTATAGCCATAAAGTAAATTTTTAAATAGAAAGAAAAGTTTCCTTGTGTTTTGATAGTTACCAACTTCTCTGTGAGTATAACTCATCCCTAGGAAATAACTAGGGTGTTCAGTTTACTTATATATAAATTATTTAGTACTATTAAAGTGGAAAGTATTTCATCATCATCATCACTATTATTATCACCAGCATTTTCAGGAATACATTAGACTTGGAAATGTTATTTTTCTGGGTACTGGGCTTCTGTAGCTTGGAAGGAAGAGACAGGGATGAAAATCCCCCAAATAGTTAAGAGAGGTCAACATAAAAGCTCATGAGTTTTGGTTCTTAGTCAAAGGCTGTTTAGACCTGACATAATTCTACTATATTGATTTGTCGGGTTTGCCAACTCACATTAGAAGCCAGCAGCTTAGATTGGGAATCAGAAAATCTAGGGGCGCCTGGGTGGCTTAGTCGGTTGAGCGTCCGACTTTCGCTTAGGTCATGATCTCTCGGTTTGTGGGTTCGAGTCCCGTTTTGGGCTCTGTGCTGACTGCCAGCTCAGAGCCTGGAGCCTGTTTCAGTCTGTGACTCCCTCTCTCTCTGACCCTCCCCTGCTCACGCTGTCTCTCTTTCTCTCTCTCTCTCCTAGAAATAAATAAAACATTAAAAAAAAAGAAAGAAAGAAAATCTATTAAAAGGGAATGGAATTTAAAAAAAAAAAAGCATAACGATGTTACGCCATTACATTTGTGTTCAAATAACTTCCAAAACCACAATGGTCTTTGAGTGCACCTACAGACAGAGCTCAGTCATCAATGGTTATAATCATGACCTTGAAATAAATCATAGGACAGATATCAATTCTGTGTTTTGTAAGTTAGAGAATTGTTTAATTCTCTTGCATTGCAATAATAGAATCAACTTGCATTGTAGTTGATTTGGTGTCAATATCATCAATTAAATTGTTTGTTGTAGGAGGGTCACCTGGATGGCTCAGTTGGTTAAGCATTTGACTCTTGATCTTGGCTCAGGTCATGATCTCACAGTTTGTGAGTTTGAGCCCCACATCATGCTCTGTACTCACAGTGTGGAGCCTGCTTGGTATTCTCTCTCCCTCTCTCTCTGACCCTCTCCCACTGGTGTGCTAGTATTTCCTCCCTTCTCCCTCTCTCTCTCTCTCTCTCTCAATCTCTCTCACTAAATAAATAAACTTTTTTATTTTTAAAGTCATACGGAAGGCCTCATTCCTTGGCAATGCCAACTAAGGAAGATTTACCATGCCAGTGCCTGTACAGAGACTCTGTGGTGAAAACCATGCCTGCTATTCTTCAGACTCTATAAAGGAGAGAATGAATAGATACAACCTGTGTGTGTGTGTGTGTGTGTGTGTGTGTGTGTGTGTGTGTGCACGCGCGCTCGTCCGCGCATGTGCTCATTTACTTTGGAAGTCAGTTGAATTGTACACATCCTTTCAGCTCACCACATTTTTGGGTGCCTTTATGTGGCACAAATTGCTCCCAGGCCTAGAGCAGTTGTGAGAGTGGACAGAGGCAGTCATGCAGCACATTAGTGTGAGCTGAGGAGAGAGGAGGGGAAAGGGGAAAGACTTCACAGGCTCTCCCCCAGGCTCATCAGGGATGGCTTTCTGATAAAAGGAACCTGTCATCATCTCTGCCTAGAACTTTAGATTCTGAGTACTTGATGGTGAGTGGAAAAGACTAGATAAAATGGACTGAGAAAGCAAAACTGCCCAATTCAGACAACAAATCCATTCTCCGAGTCAATTGGGAATTCGCAAAAGCAGGAATGCGCCCAACCGACAGACAGCCCCGGGAACAGAGAGGAGGCAGTTTTTATTAAAGACTTCGTTTCCGAATGATGAATGCCAACAAGAAAAGAGTTTAACATTTCCAAGAGAAATCTTCACCTTTCATCCCATTGTGGAGTGATGGCATTTCAAAGGACAGTCAAATGAAGCCAAGGATCTTCAACAATATGTCTCATTAAACACACTTAAGGTCTGTGAACCAAAGGCATATTCATAGTCTCCCTCTTATCTTCTAGTGTGATATTATTCCATCTCATCTTTTCCATATGCTTGCTCCCCTTGTTTTTTGTTTGTGTGTTTTGTTTTGAATGAGATCGTTAGATTCTGTTTCTAAAGCTTTTTTTTTTTTTTTTGGGGCCAGGTGTTGTTATCCGAACATTCTTACTCTGAGGGGGAGAAAAAAAAATCACATCCTTTTACAAATTCTCTTGCCCTCCCAGGGACATGGTGCTCTGCTCTCAGCCTCCTCTCTTTATCCTCACCCCTAGGAGGCTTCCTAGGCTCTGCATCCATTGCTTCACAGTCTCTGCTACAGGCTGACTTGGTGACTGAATTAATCCTGTAGTCTACACATGCCTGGAGACTGTCATAATGTGCCTAAGAGCATGCCCAGTTCTCTGCCTTGAGTATGTATGTATGGTTTATCACTCTGAGGCCTTGATTTCTTACTTAGAAAGTGAGAGCTTGGATCAAATCATCTCCAAGGCTCCTTCCAGTTCTGACCTTTTCTAAGTGTCTGGTTTTAAATGATTTGCCAAAAGTCACACAACCATAAACATCTGGGATACATATATTTGTTGTCTTATTATCTAACTTTGGGCCAGCCATTTCAGCTAAACAAATGGAAAAAGAGGTGCTGGCCCCAAATCAAGTTTTAGAAGACTTCTTTCCTAATATTTGCTGCTTCTTAAATCATTTTTTTCTGTTTCCCTTGATTCCTCCCTTCCTCTGTATTTTTTTTTTTTTTTTTTTTGAACTCACAGAGCCCTCTGACATTTTGAGTAGAAGGTTGCAGATGCTTGTCTTAATGCTTGGCCATGTGCCAGAAAAAGATCCTCACCTTGCCACATCCTAGAATATTTCCTCTTCAAGATCACTAAGTGTGTGTGCGCGCGCGCGCACACACACACACACTTGCACACGCGTTCGCATCATCCAGGATTCTGCTGAGGATGAATGAGTATTTCTGTGCCAAATATTGCATGAGAATTTGGGCAATATTTTGGCAGGTTGAACAACACTTATATTTATGCTCTCTGGCAAGATCATTGCTTGATCTTCCTGTTCTTGGTGAAGGGCATTGTTTTCTAATCAAGATAACTTAGCTACCCTTGGGGTGATATTTAACACTGCAATTGCCTGAAAAAATGTCATGTTTTCATAACTAATCTTTTTCCGGCAGCTAGAAATTTGGGTAAAGTTGAGAAAAGGGACAAGAAGACACATATACAGTGCATCTGTTTTCTGACTTTGTATGTCATTTGAGTTTTACACAGATTTTCTGAGGTCAGTATTGTATCCATTGGACTGGCAAGGATACTGGTGCTCTAATTAGTTAAGCAACTTGAAATTCATTAATAACAGAACCATCTTATTGTCAAGCCTGTGTTCTTTCTCCTAAACCAAGTTGCTTTCCTAAAGAGGGATTAACATTTTGAAAACAAGGAAAGAAGATGGTCATTTATTGCTTATGTTTCTGGAAGTTTATATGTAAAGTCTTACGTAATTCCTGCAAGAATCCACCTTCCTCCTCCTCCTGCTTTGCAAGATTACATCACCACTTATGTTTAGTATTTACACTGTAATTGCCAATGAAAATATTGCTCGCTGCTGAGCCGACCATTACACTACAATTGCTACTCTTATCTTGAACATCCTTCATTTTTTTCTGGAATTTATGATCACTTAGAGTTTCATCTCTCTTGTTTTCTCTAAATCTATTATCCTATTTATTCAATTTCTCTGTCCTGTGCTTGCCCATAAACTTAAACCTATATCAATTTCATTTTGTTTTTCATGGCTATGTCTCTTTCACTCACCCCCACCGATGCCCTCCATCTTCTGCACTGATTTCAGTGAGACACTTTCTGAGTTTACTGTTGGAGCTGTGGCCTTGTTATTTTATTTCTCGTTCTGGAATTTCACTTTGCAGCTATCCTGCTTTCCAGATATTATATCTTTCCCTTCCTTGTTTTCCTCTGTGTTTAACATATTCTTCACAAGCTTTCAAATAAGCATACTTATGCTTGTCTGAAAATGTCTTTATTATACCTTCACACTTGATTGTTAATTTGGGCAGAATATAGAATAGAGGTTGAAAGTCATTTCCTCTTAGAATTTTGAAGATATTTGCTCTTCTGTCACTTTTTTTTTACACTTTTGTTTTTGAGAAGTCCAATAACATTCTTATTCCCAATCCTTCATTTTTAATTTGTTTCTCTTTTGGATGGTCTTTTATCTCAAATGTTCTAATATTTAATAATGATATATATTTTTATCTTCTTATTGTTTTAGGCCTTAGTGCACCTAAAGAGGTGCATGGGGAAATTTTCTTATCTTGTTTCTCTGATAATTCCTTTACTTCATTTTGTCTCTAATATTTCACTTTCTGGGGTTTGTATGAGTTTGACATTTGATCTTCTGTACTGATCTTTTCTCTCCTATTTTTCTAAAATATCTTCTGGTATTCAATTTCTTGGAAATCATCTCAATTTTATCTTTCATTGCTTCTCCTGGTATTTTAATTTTAGGTATCCTACTTCTAATTTCTAAAAGTACTTTAAAGGGGCGCCTGGGTGGCTTAGTCAGTTAAGCGTCCGACTTTCGCTTAGGTCATGATCTCGCGGTTCGTGGGTTCGAGCCCTGCGTCGGGCTCTGTGCTGGCTGCCAGCTCGGAGCCTGGAGCCTGTTTCAGTCTGTGACTCCCTCTCTCCCTGACCCTCCCCTGCTCACGCTGTCTCTCTCTCTCGCCTAGAAATAAATAAAAAATAAAATAAAATAAAATAAAATAAAAGTACTTTAAAAAAATTTAATGTTATTTTTCAGAGAGAGGCAGAGTGCAAGCTGGGGAGGGGTAGAGAGAGACAGACAGACAGAATCTGAAGCAGGCTCCAGGTGCCAAGCTATCAGCACAGAGCCTGATTGGGGCTTGAACCCACAAACTGTGAAATCATTACCTGAGCCAAAGTCAGACACTTAACTGACTGAGCCACCCAGGTGCCCAATCTAAGAGTTCTTTTTGTTGATGTATTCTGATTATTCATTTCATACTGTTTCATGCAGTAATAATGTTCTTATTTAAGAGGCCATACTTCTCTTTAACTGAGAATTTTTCAAAAATATTTTGTCCACTCTTTATGTTGTCTTAATTTTCTCTCAGTGACCCCCCTTTCCCACCCCATGCCACCTCCCATTTGCTTGGGTCTCTTCCTTTCATAATGAAGACTTTTCTCATTCACTGGTGATCTTTGTGGCCCACTTATATTTAAGAATGCAACACTAGAAAGCATATTGGAGCCTCTCTGCACATGAACAGGGCTTGTCAATGAGAGGGGCTTATCACAAAGTGATCATACAGAAAGTTGCCTTTTCTATAAGAAGCACTCCCAATGTTAGTGTCTGCTATATGTTTTCTAGAACCATTCAGTTTGCCAATTTCCTACCTGAGGATCCTGAGTCTCGCTGCAGGCATTCTAGAACAGGAAGCTGGCAGTCTCCCCATTCAGCATGTAGATTCTCACTAAACCCCCCATTTTCATTCCATCTTCCCCTCCCTGCCTCCCTTCGTACTTGCTATAGCTTTATGTGAAACATGATGCTTCCTTGACTCAATTTCCTCAGAGGTAAAAACTCCAGTCTGTTTCGGAGATGGTGATCATATATGTCACCTAGCTGTGCAGTAATGAAGAATCAGATAGTACTAACACCTTATACAGACTTTCAACTAACTCTCTTGTTTTTTTCCGTACATGTTACCCCTTACCTTCCAGGAAAACTGCTGCCTTTGTGTTCTAAACCTTTCCTGGATCTTTTTCAGGCAAATTATCCTGTACCTTGTCTATACACCTGCTTGCTGGCTCCCAAGTTCAGGCTACCTTCATTTTAATTAATCAGTTGCCACTCAGATACTTTTTACTTTGTCTTCCACAAGATTGTTAAAAATTCTTACCTATTGGTAAATACCCTTTTGTTTTCTTAGTCCGTATGGGTTTATAATCATTTTTATAATCGTTTTAATTTTTTATTGCCCTTCTAGTGGCATTTCAGGAAGGGGAGTAAGTAGAAGTGCGTGACCATGGATTGTATTCAACCAGCATCCAGCCCGAATACCCTACAACACGCGCCAAGTTTTGCAGCAGTAGCTCTGGATAGAATAAAAGTGCCTTGTTTTTTTGTGAAAATTTATAACCACTGCCTTTCCTGTACAATTCTTTTTTTAAAATGTTTTATTTATTTCTGAGAGAGAGAGAGATACAGCACGAGCAGGGGAGAAGCAGAGAGAGAGGGAGATACAGAATCTGAAACAGGCTCCAGGCTCAGAGCTAGCTGTCAGCACAGAGCCTGATGTGGGGCTTGAACCCAGGAACTGTGAGATCATGACCTGAGCCAAAGTCGGATGCTTAACCGACTGAGCCACCCAGACGCCCCTTTCCTTTACAATTCTATGGAATCTGAGTCAAAAGAACTTGGCAATTATTTATTCTAAACCTCTCCCTGACACCAACATTATATCCCTAATAGGTGATTTTACAATCCTGAGTCCAATCTCTCAAATGATGAGGAACTTATCTTCACATGAAATGGCCCATTACATTTTCAAGTCCTGTTGTGTCAGAGTTAGTGCTTCAGAGTGTCTCTGTTAACTCCTTGCTAAGCAGCATTATAAACAGCGGTGGGGGGGGGGGGTCCCAGTCTTTCTCAATTTAAATAGACGACAGAAAATGCTGATATCTGAGTTTGTCAAGTATATCAAATTCAACTACTTACATATATTAGTGGTGTGTTTCACATCCAAGTCGAGGCACCTGAAGACGTCAGTCTGGATTTCACAGTAGCAAGGCTGATGGCTTCAGTCTCACTGAAAGTTCAGTTTGTTTAATGAGGACTATTTATAGAACATTTACAGAGATTTATTTCTCATGTGAAAACTTTCAGAATTGAAAGAGGCTTTATTTGCTGCATATTGATTAGCTCGTTGTGTGATAACTTCTCATTGTTGTGGTCTGCATAAGAAAACTGCAATCAGTTAGAATGAAAGCAAAAAAGAAAGATTCCACCAGAGGTCTCTTATCTTACGTGTTATTTATAATATGGAATGCCAGGGTAAAAGGATCTTTGTCCATTCTTTTACGTTGTCATAAAAAGAAAAGTTTGAGGGCCCTTTGAAATACTTTTTTTTTATTGAGGTACAGTTAACATATATTAGTTTCAGATATGCAACATAATGATTTAATGTTTGTACATATTGCAAAATGATCACCACAATAACTCTAGTTAATATCTGTCACCATAGATAGCTACAAAACTCTTTGATAAGAAGTTCTAAGATCTATTCACTTAGCCCCTTTCAAATATTTATTACAATATTGTTAACTATAGTCATCATGCTATACATTATATCCCCATGATATATACTGGAAAGTAGAATTTTGTTCCTTTTGACCCCTTTACCCGCCTCCCATCTTTCATCTCTGGCAACCAGCACTCTGTTCTCTGTTCTTTGTATCTATGTTTGTTTGTCTGTTTGTTTGGGGAGGGGGTGTTTTTCAGATTCCAAAAGAAGTGATAACATATGGTATTTGTCTTTTTCTGACTTACTTCACTTAGCATAATGTCCTCAAGTCCATCCATGTTGTCACAAATTGCAAGATTTCCCTCTTTTCATGGGTGAATAATATTCCATTGTGTGTGTGTGTGTGTGTGTGTTTGTGTGTAAACACACCACATTTTTTAAAATTTATTTTTTTTACTTTACAAGTTAGTTAGCATATGGCGCAACAATGATTTCAGGAGTAGATTCCTTAATGCCCTTTACCCATTTAGCCCATCCCCCCTCCCACAACCCCTCCAGCAACCCTCTGTTTGTTCTCCATATTTAAGAGACTCTTATGTTTTGTCTCCCTCCCTATTTTTATATTCTTTTTGCTTCCCTTCCCTTACGTTCATCTGTTTTGTAACTTAAAGTCCTCATATGAGTGAAGTCAGAGGATATTTGTCTTTCTCTGACTGACTAATTTCGTTTAGCATAATACCCTTCATGTAGTTGCAAATGGCAGGATTTCATTCTTTTTTATTGCTGAGTAATTCTCTATTGTATATATATACCATATCATCTTTATCCATTTGGGCTCTTTCCATACTTTGGCTATTGTCAATAGTGCTGCTATAAACATTGGGGTGCATGTGCCCCTTCAAAACAGCACGCCTGTATCACTTGGATAGATACCTAGTAGTGCAATTGCTAGTCTGTAGGGTAGTTCTATTTTTACTTTTTTTTTTAATGTTTTATTTATTTCTAGGAGAGAGACAGAGAGAGAGACAGCGTGAGCAGGGGAGGGTCAGAGAGAGAGGGAGTCACAGACTGAAACAGGCTCCAGGCTCTGAGCTGGCAGTCAGCACCGAGCTGGATGCAGGGCTCGAACCCACGAACCGTGAGATCATGACCTAAGCGAAAGTCGGACGCTTAACCGACTAAGCCACCCAGGCGCCCCTATTTTTAGTTATTTTGAGGAACCTCCATACTCTTTTCCAGAGTGGCTGAGCCAGTTTGCATTCCCATCAGCAAAGCGAAAGAAGTCCTCACCAACATCTGTTGTTGCCTAAGTTAATGTTAGCCATTGTGACAGGTGTGAGGTGGTATCTCATTGTGGTTTTGATTTCTATTTCCCTCATGATGAGTGATGTAGAGCATTTTTTTTTTCATGTGTCAGTTGGCCATCTGGATGTCTTCTTTGGAGAAGAAGACACACCACATTTTCTTAATCCATGCATCCACTGTGGACATTTAGACTGCTTTCATTTCTGGCCATTGTAAATGATGCTTCCATGAACACAGGGGTACATGTATCTTTTCAAGTTAGTAGTTTTTCTTTTCTGCGGATAAATACCAAGAGGTAGAAGAGCTGGATTATATGGTAACTCTATTTTTAATTCTTTGAAGATCCTCCACACTGTTTTCCACAGTGCTTGTGCCAATTTACATTCTTACCAATAGCGTCCAAGGGTTCCCTTTTCTCCATATCTTTGTCAACACTTGTGATTCCTTGGACCTTTGATACTAGCCATTCCAACATGTATAAAGTGATATCTCATTGTGGTTTTGATTTGCATTTTCCTGATGATTGGAGATATTGAGCACCTTTCCATGTACCTGTCGGCTATCTGTGTGTCTTCTTTGGAAAAGTACCTGTGCAGTCCCTCTGCCCATTTTTTATATTGGACTGTTAGTTTTTTGCTATTGACTTGTATTGGGGAACTTTTAAATGGATTTTTCTTAGCAATCCAAAATGGCCTGTGAAGGCCACTGTGTAGTTGATCTTTTAAAAACCTTATCTGACGCTCTGGTTAGAAGTGAAAGTGTGGTTCAGTGTATCAGATCCTGGAATCTAATTTCTATCACAGGCTTTGTCACAGGCCGAGTGGGCCTGAGTGCAACTCTGATGTCATATGTGTATACTCTTAGGAAACTGGGAGCAGGCCTATTCTTTTTAAGGAGGTGGCCAGAGGGTAGGCAAAGTGTGAGATAATAAAACAGGCAAACAGGTATAAGAAGAAAAGAAGAGAGAAAGGCAGATAGGGAGTGTTGAGGATTTAGGGGCAAATTTCTATATCATTAATATAATTTCAGTAGTTTTCTTAGGTCTTAGCTATTTCTTTCTTTTTCTTTCATTCATTCGTTCATTTGTTCATTCGTTCGTTCGTTCGTTC
Source organism: Hyaena hyaena (assembly GCF_003009895.1). NCBI lineage: Eukaryota > Metazoa > Chordata > Mammalia > Carnivora > Hyaenidae > Hyaena > Hyaena hyaena. The sequence continues at coordinate 697,291 of NW_024081254.1, read as the reverse complement.
ATTCATTCATTCATTCATTCATTCATTCATTCATTCATTCAGCATGTATTTGTTGTGTGCCTGCTACAAGCCAAGCATGCTTCTTTGAACCCAGAATGCAGCAGGGAATGAAACAGTCATCTCTGTCCTCATGGAGCTGACAGTCATATACCTGGAATCCTAATCAAAAGCAAGAACTAGGAGGAGACGATACAAGCCGTACATCCATTAATATTTGCTGAGAGTTCTGTGGTGGGACCACAGAGAACATAGAGAAGGGAAGGGGATGAGCATATCTCAGGGTTCAAAGAGTGTTGACATTTTAAACTGGGTGCTCAGGTCACTAAGGATGCAGTGTTTTCAGTAAAGCCTTGAAGGAGTTGGGTGAGTAATCAGTGTAGATCTGTGGAAGAAGTGCTTGCTGGGAGGGGGACCAGCAAATGCAAAAGTGGGGTTGACCATGGAATATTTGAAGTAGAACAGGCAGCCTGGTATGTCTACTGCTCACTCAGTGAGGTGGCAGTGACGTCAGAAGGGTAAGAGTTTGGGGGCGCCTGGGTGGCTCAGTCAGCTATGCATCCAAATTCAGCTCAGGTTATGATCTCACAGTTTGTGAGTTCAAGCCCCGTGTCAAGCTCTGTGCTGTCAGCACTGAGCCTGCTTTGGATCCTCTGTCTTCCTCTCTCTCTACCACTACCTTGCTTGAACTCTCTCTCTCTCTCAAAAAATAAACAAACATTTAAAAAAAAGAAAAGAAAGGTAAGAGTGGGGAACACAGATGATTTTGGCCCCTGTTTGCAATGACGTGAGCTCTTGGTACAAGATAGCAACCCATTAGAAGATTGTGTGCAAATGAGTGGCATAATTAGACTTATTTTAACTAGATTACTGAAATTATGACATCATTAGCAGGATGGTTTTATAAGAATGTATCATTTTGATTCGTCTGCAGATCCGAATGAATCGATGAAAAACAGAAAATAGGCGCCGTTCTGTGACAGAGGTACTGATTACATTTATTGTCAAATAGGAAGCTCTTATCATCCATCTACCAGTCACAGTAGCTTCTAGCCCTGATTGCCACAAAACAAATTACTTTGGATAGTAACTGGACTCTAGCCTTCTCATTTGCAGACTAGGGGTAACAGTATCTACATATTAAATTATATAATAAAAGATCAGAATCAAATAAGAAATAATACTTGGGGAAATGTCCAACAGTGCTTAAGAGAGGATCTTTAAAAATGTTAGCTGCACCCTCAATGGGTTGTAAAAATAAATTTCAAACCACTGATGTAAATGATGGTAATGTGAAGTTTTTGATCATTTTGAATATATTTTTTGAAGTTTGTACTCTCTTATGAAAATTTTGCAAATCATCTAAAGTCCTTAGAAATTGAAATAGATTATACCAACAAACATTTTTTTTTTTTTTTTAAGAATGGCCTTCTTAATCAGAATGGTGTTTAAAACTACATCTGTAGGGATGTAGCAACATGGGGGTTTTTTTTGGCTTTTTTTTTCTTTGCTTTTTTAGAGAAAACACATAGAAATAAATGTAAAACAAAAACGAATGAGTGGATGAATGAATTGTGGTGCAAAAAGAAATTAAATACTAATGCAGTCTATTTTTTTTTTTTTAGTTTATTTTCTGTGTGTGTGAGAGAGAGAGAGACTGTGTGTGCACACACAAGCAGGGGAGGGGCAGAGAGAGGGAGAGAGAGAATCCTGTGCAGGCTCTATACCATCAGCACAAAGCCAGACACAGTACTTGAACCCACCAACTGTAAGACCATGACCTTCACTGAAGTCAAGAGTCAACTCAACCAACTGAGCCGCCCAGGAGACCCAAAATAATAATGCAGTCTTTAAAGTCTATTTTGTAGAACAATGATTTGAGAAAGTATATGTAGTATATTGTTAGATAAACCAAAGAATTTTTTTTCTTTATTTGTAAATATCCCTGGGTTGATTCTTCATTACTTATGGACTCAAAAGTGGACAGTACATGAACTTTAATAAATTTTAATGGAATGGAGCTGCCAAGAAGGCTAGAAAGAGCAGATGCAAGAATCTACCCAGTAACTAGACATATAGAAGCTCAGTGCTCTTTTTTTTCCCCGGTTTTTCTGACCATATGTAAATATTAGCTGGGGAGCAAAACAGAAATTGGAGGAGAGGTTTGTGATGTTGGAAAAACTTTTCAAACAGATCTGAGATAAGGGGGTACAAATGAATGTTTTAAATGAGCAATGAAATGAGGAATATTCACCCAAATTCCAGTCTTCTCCATTACCTTGGCAGAAAGTAGCATGAGTCCCCTGTATTCTAAGTGGAGAAAGAAACAACTCAAGAGAGTCATTTTATGCATTTGATGGTCCTTTAGAAAAATCATGCATTTGCCTATTAATGCAGTTCACTCTTTTTACTTTTCCCGAAGAAGGTGAGAGGAGCAGTGACTGAATATTGCTGAAAACATGGATTATTGACCCAGAATGTGGATTATTGGCCTATCTGGGAGGGTTTCTCCTGATCGGCTTTCTCAAAACCACTCCCCACCCACAAGATTTCAAGAGAGCAACAAAAATTAGGCCAGCACAAATTAACTTTAAGGTAAAACATTAAAACCAAAGGTGGCTTTAAAATAATTAACCTCAGTTTTATTGGAAGGTGATGAAAAAGCACTTAAAGATTTTTCTCTTTTGGTAACAGAGCACTCGCAGACACCTGTATACGCCCACGGCATCTTGCGGAGTCATGTCACATCCTGCCTTATGCAGTAGATCCGATCCTTCAGGCATTAGTGGCTCCTTCAGAAGTGAAAGTCAGAGAGGATCCACAACTAAAATCGGATATTAATTAGATACCTGTTCGATTAAAAGGAGGAGGGGCATAAAAGGGGAACTAGAAATTATTGGGGCCAAATATCTCCATAAATTTCCAAAATTAAAAAATAAACAAGCTTTATTTTCACAATGTTAACCTTTTTTTTTTTTTTTTTTTTTTTTTTGAGTATGGTTGACACACAATGTTACATAAGTTTCAGGTGCACAGTTTAGTCATCTGACAAGTTTATGCATTGTGCTATGTTCACTGCAAGTGTAGAAGCTTTATTTTTATAAAGCTATAGATTTGGGGACTATCTAAAGAAGACTGAAGTTTCCTTTTTTTTTTCTTATTCTTATATTATTTGTAACTGTCTTCTCTATAGCTGATTGAATTTTTTTATTACTGTAAAGACAATGCATCTCTCCGACCAGAATCATTATCCTAATTATTGTGAAAGGAAAATCTTGGCTGGCTAAAATGACTCAGTGCAGGGCTTTCACCATAATCCATTTCTTCTGTTAGTAAATGTGCATTACCTATTTCCACGCGGTCTTCAGGGCTATAAATAGTACCATGTTCCCTTTTGCTGCTTCATGTGTAAATGTCAAGGGTATGGAAAATGACATTTTGTTTTTTAAAATAAATTTTTATAATGTTTTAAGGACGAAAAGTGCCACTAAAAATTGGGGCAGGATATTACAGGTAATTTTAAATGATTTTTTAAATAACTGCTTTACAATGCTTTATAACAAAAATGTAATACTATTATCATTAGAGAAAAATGACAGAAACAGCAAAACACATACCTCCAGATTTTAGAAAATATTTGAATACCACTGCCTAATGCCATTTATTTATTTTTTTCCTTCTGGGAATTTTGGTCATTTTTGTTGGAGCAAACAGGCTCTTAGCCTACCCTGTTAAGCATCTCTGCCCCATCAGAGCTGCTATGCTGTTCTCGCCTGTTCAGTTGGGGACAATCTATTTCCTTCTTGATTTTTAGCTAATCTTTATGAATGAAGTGTGATTAAATCTAGCAAAACTATGGGAGCATCCTAAGAGCATATGGGGAGCCTTCCTGTTGTGCCGGTTTGCTATTTCTGTCTAATAACAGATTTTAAAATCCAATTAGACAGTTTGAAAAAAGGAAGCCCAAGTTAAAAATATCTGACTGTTTGATCCAGCCCAGTGGGGAATGGTTTATAGAACAATCATTCATGGTGAATGGAATCTTCATGATAAGAAACTCTCTTTTTTAGCCCAGTAGAATAATACTTTTTTCGTCCTCATAGTGCTTCTGACGCCTCCTACTTAATTATATCATGGTAAACAGTAGATATTCTGACTCCCTCTAAAGGAAGGAAGAATCACGATGATTTTCCCACCTAATACCATCCTCGTGTGTTAAGGAACTGGCGTTGACCTAACGGGAAGACATATAGATGGTTTAGGAAATGAGACATGATTTTTCACACAGTGGTTAATGCATGAGAAAAGGCATGCCCGGGTCTGTCTAATGTCTACATGTGCTCATTGAATGATTCTTAAATGACCCTATTTGGTTTGATTTCTTAACTACATTAGAAATAGATGAAACAATTATGAAATCATTTTTCACCTATCTTATTAGCAGATGGAATAAAATTCTCTGTAACGGAGGTTGTAAGGAAATGGGTACTCTCAAACATTGTTGATAGGAGTAGAAAGTGGTTTAATTTTTTTAACTGTTTGTGAAAATATAATTATTCTAGAAAATAATCTAGCCTAAGTAATATAATCCAGAAATGTAGTAAAAGATTGTGTTTGTAGATGCTCATTGCAGTAGCGTTTATAACAAGGAGAAACCAGAAACAGCCTAAATGTGCAAAATAAGAGAATGACAAGGTCATGAAAAAGGCAGTACGAACACTGTTGAGTGAAAATGTATGCACTCTTAACCTGGGGAAATTTAAATTGTAAAGAGCTGGAGAAATATGAATGCCCCTCACAATGAATAATGTGGTCTACAAAGTCGTGTATTTGACCGTTTTTATTTTCTTATAAATACCTTTTAGTCTTGTCCAAATTTCCTGTAACTAGCATGCATAGCACAGTTTATCCTATTTTAAAATAGTGCAAAATAAACACAGGGGCTGAGATCATGGGCTTCCAGTGAAGATCCAGGTTTGAATCTTCTCTCTGATGTTTACTAACTACATAATTTCAGAAAATTATTTAACTTTTCTAACTCTTCAAGTTTGTTCATCTGAAATATGAGATACAATGCTGTCTACACCTTAAAGATATTGTTTGCATTAAATACGTTCCTTTATACGCACCGTTTTAACAGTGAATGTCTGACATAAAATATATGTTCCATAAATCATCACTGTTGTTATCTTTTGTTATAAAACAGAAATGCTACAGTTACATTGAAAAGATGGCTAAATGAAAGGGCAAAGAAAAGCTCATTTCACTGTGTTTTTTAGCAGTTTAATCGATATAACTCTCATACCATAAAATTTACCCACTTAAAGTATATACCCCTGTTTTACTACATTTTGCCAAGTGATTATTTAAGGAGAACTGTGGAAAGAATGTTATTTTGAGAAGTTGCAATTTATTTATCTTTTATTAAGTGAACAAAATCCCATCGACACAGAAATCACCTTCATATGAATCTTTCCTCCTTTGGTGAAAGGAGAGGGGAGGAGGCTTGGTGACAACTTTGTGCTTTTCAGTGAAAGCTTCGTGAGTGTCATAGGCCCCAAGAAGCTACCTGTAGGTAGCTTCCTTTTTTCAGAGAAGCCACCTTCATGTTCTGGGTCTCACAGCTGTTACCTGGGGGCAGGAAGCAAACTGGGGTCAACCTGCTTAGAGGGGAAAGGAGTTCTTTCCCCAGTTTTGAGTTTATGAAGTTTTGCTTCTTCACATTCTTCTGCAACTGAGCTGCTGCTGCTTTTTCTTTTTTGCTATTTATTTAAATTCAAGTTAGTTAACATACAGTGTAGTATTGGCTTCAGGAAAAGAACCTAGTGATTCATCTTTTCAATATGACACCCAGTGCTTATCCTGAAAAGTGCCCTCCTTAATGTCCATCATCCATTTATTAGCCCATCGCCCTACCCACCTCCCGTCCTGCAACCCTCAGTTTGTTCTCTGTATTTAAGAGTCTCTTATGGTTTGCCTCCCTCTCTGTTTTTATCTTAATTTTCCTACCCTTTCCCTGTGTTCATCTGTTGTATTTCTCGGATTCTTCTGACTGACTTATTTCACTCAGCATAATAGCCTTCAGTCCCATCCATGTTGTTGCAAATGGGAAGATTTCATTGTTTTGCAATGACTAGTAGTATTCCATTGTGTGTGCACACACACACCATATCTTTATCCATTCATCAGTTGATGGACATTTGGGCTCTTTCCATAATTTGTTTATTGTCGATAGTGCTGCTGAAAACATAGGGGTGCATGTCTCCCTTCGAATCAGCATTTATGTATCCTTTGGATAAATTCCTAGTGCCATTGCTGGGGCATAGGGTAGCTCTATTTTTCATTTTTTGAGGAACCTCCATACTGTTTTCCAGAGTGGCTGCACCAGTTTGCATTCCCACCAGAAGTGCAAAAGAAATCTTCTTTCTCCGCATCCTCACAAACATCTGTTGTTGCCTGAGTTTTTAATTTTAGCCATACTGATGGGTAAGGTGGTATCTTATTGTGGTTTTGATCTGTATTTGCCTGATGATAAGTGATGTTGAGCATCTTTTTATGCGTCTATTAGCCATCTGGATGTCTTCTTTGGAAAAGTGTCTATTCATGTCTTCTGTCCATTTTTTCAATGGATTATTTGTTTTCTGGGTACTGAGTTTGATAAGTTCTTTATAGATTTTGAATACTAACCCTTTATCTGCTATGTCATTTGCAAATGCCTTCTCCCATTCTGTCGGTTGTCTTTTAATTTTGTTAATTGTTCCCTTTGCTGTGCAGAAGGTTTTTATCTTGAGGAAGTCCCAATAGTTCATTTTTGCTTTTGTTTCCCTTGCCTCTGGAGACATGTCAAGTAAGAAGTTGCTACATCCTAGGTCAGAGAGGTTGCTGCCTGTTTTCTCTTCTAGGATTTTGATGGTTTCCTGTCTCACATTTAGGTCTTTAATCCATTTTGAATTTATTTTTGTGTATGGTGTAAGAAAGTGGTCCACTTTCATTTGTCTACATGTCTCTGTCCAGTTCTCCCAGCACCATTTGCTAACAAACTGTCTTTTTTCCATTGGATACTGTGTCCTGTTTCATCGAAGATTGGTTGACCATATATTTGTGCATCCATTTCTGTGTTCCTATTCTGTTTCATTGATCTGTGTGTCTTTTTTTGTGCCAATACCACACTGTCTTGATGATCACAGCTTTGTAATACAACTTAAAGTCCAGAATTGTGATGCCTCCAGCTTTGCTTTTCTTTCTCAACATCACTTTGCCTATTCAGGGTCTTTTGTGGTTCAGTACATGTTGTAAGATTGTTCTAGCTCTGTGAAGAATGCTGGTGTTGTTTTGTTAGGGATTGCATTAAATAAGTAGATTGCTTTGGGTAGTGTCAACATTTTAACGATATTTGTTCTTCCAACCCATGAGTATGGGGTGTTTTTCCATTTCTTTGTGTCTTCAATTTGTTTCATAAGCTTTCTATATTTTTCAGCCTACAAGTCTTTTACCTCTTTGGTTAGGTTTATTCCTAAGTATCTTACAGTTTTGGGTGAACTTGTAAATGGGATCAATTCCTTGATATCTCTTTCTACTGCCTCATTATTGGTGTATGGAAATGAAACAGATTTCTGTGCATTGATTTTATATCCTGAAACTTTCTTGAACTCATGGATCAGTTTTACCAGTTTTTTGGTGGAGTCTTTTGTTTTTTTCATGTATAGTGTCATGTCATCTGCAAAGAGTGAAAGTTCCACTTCTTCCTTGCCAATTTGGATGCCTTTTATTTCTTTTTGTTGTCTGATTGCTGAGGCTAGGACTTCCAGTACTATGTTGAACAACAGTGGTGAGAGTGGACATCCCTCTTCTCCTGATCTTAGAGGGAAAGCTCTCAAGTTTTTGCCCATTGAGGATGTTAGCTTTGGGCCTTTCATATATGGCTTTAATGATGTTAAGGTATTTTCCTTCTATCCCTACTTTCTGGAGGGTTTTTATCAAGAAAGGATGCTGTATTTGGTCAAATGTTTTTCTGCATCTATTGACAGGATCATATGTTTCTTATCCTTTCTTTTATTAATATGGTATATCACGTTGATTGATTTGCAAATATTGAACCAACCCTGCAGCCTAGTAATAAATCCCACTTGATCCTGGTGAATAATTCTTTGAATGTACTGTTGAATTTGATTTGTTGGTATCTTGTTGAGAATTTCTGCACCCAGGTTCATCAGGGATATTGGCCTGTAATTCTCCTTTTTAGTGGGGTATGGTTTTAGAATTAAAGTAATATTGGCTTATAGGATGAGTTTGGAAGTTTTCCTTCTATTTCAATTTTTTGGAGCATTTTAAGAAAAATAGGTATTAAATCTTCTCTAAGTGTCTGGTAGAATTCTCCTGGGAAACCATCTGGCCCAGGACTCTTATTTGTTGGGAGATTTTTGATAACCAATTCAATTCCTTTACTGGTTATGGATGTGTTTAAATTTTCTGTTTCTTCCTGTTTGAGTTTTGTAGTGTATGAGTGTAGAAATTTGTCCATTTCTTCCACATTGTCCAGTTTATTGGCATATAATTTTTCATAGTATTTTTTTTATAATTATTTATATCTCTGTGATGTTGGTTGTGATCTCTCCTCTTTAATTCATGATTTTATCTATTTGAGTCCTTTCTTCTTTTTGAGAAGTCTGGCTGGGAGTTTATCATTTTGTTTAGTCTTTCAAAAAACCAGCTCTGAGATTTATTCATCTGTTCTCCTGGATTTTTGGATTCTATATTGTTTATTTCTTCTCTAATCTTTATTATTTCCCCTTCTATGCTGGTTTTGAACTTTATTTGCTACTCCTTTCCTAGCTCCTTCAGGTGTGAGGTTTGGTTGTATATTTGGGACCTTTCTTGCCTCTTGAAATAGGCCTGAATTGCAGTGTATTTTCCTCTTAGGACTGCCTTTGCTGCATCTGAAAAGGTTTGGACTGTCATGTTTTCATTTTCATTTGCTTCCAATGTGATTTTTTGATTTCTTTAATTTCCTGGTTAACCCATTCATTCTTTAACCTTCATGTGTTTCAGGGCTTTCCAAAGTTTTTCTTGTGGTTGATTTCAAGTTTCAGAGTGTTGTGCTGTAAAAATATGTATGGTATGATCTCAATCTTTTTGTACCTATTGAGGGCTGATTTGTGACCCAGTATGTGATCTATTCTGGAGAATTTTCCCTATGCACTTGAGAAGAATGTGTATTCTGCTGCTTTATGGTGAAATGTTCTGAATATATCTGTTAAGTCCATCTAGCCCAATATGTTATTCAGAGCCATTTTTTCCTTGTTGATTTTCTGCTTAGACGATCTGTACATTGCTGTAAGTAGAGTATTGAAGTCTTCTACAATTATGGTATTATCAGTAAGTTTGCTTAATTCCTGATTGATTTATATATTGGGGTGCTCCCAAATGTTTACAACTGTTAGTTCAATAGATAGACCTCTTAATTATGATATAATTCCCTTATTCATCTCCTGTTAGAGTCTTTGTTTTAAATATAGTTTGTCTGGGGGCTCCTGGGTGGCTCAGTTGGTTAAGCATCTGACTTCAGCTCAGGTCATGATCTTGAGGTTCTTGGGTTTGAGCCTGCATTGGGCTCTGTGCTGACAGCTCAGAGCCTGGGGCCTGCTTCACATTCTGTGTCTCCCTCTCTCGCTGCCCTCCCCTGCTCATGCTCTGTCTCTCTGTCTGTCTCTCTCTCAAAAATAAACAATTAAAAAATTTTAAATAAAATCTAGTTTGTCTGATATAAGTATGACTACTCTGGCTTTCTTTTGTCATCCATTAACATGATAGATGGTTCTCCATCCCCTTACTTTCAATCTGCAGGTGTCTTTAGGTCTAAAATGAGTCTCTTTAAGCAGGATATAGATGGGTCTCTCTCTGTCTCTCTCTTTCTCTCTCTCTCTCTCTCTCTCTCCCCCCTGTCTCTTTCTGTCTATCTCCTTTATCTATTCTGATACCTTATGTCTTTTCATTGGGGCATTTAGTCCATTTACATTCAGAATGATTACTCAAAGATATGAATTAGTGCCATTGTGTTAGCTGTAGATTTCATGTTTGTGGTGAGGTTCTTGGTCCTTGGTCGTCTTTTCTGCTTTCCACTCACAGAGTCCCCCTTATAATCGCTGGCAGGACTGGTTTAGTGGTCACAAACTCCTTTAGTTTTTGTTTGTCTGGGAAAGTCTTTATCTCTCCTTCTATTCCTAATGACAGCCTTGCTGGATAAAGGATTATTGGCTGCATATTTTTCCTATTGAGCACATTGAATATTTCCTGCTTCTCCCTTCTGGCCTGCCAAGTTTCAATGGACAGGTCTGCTACTAACCTTATATGTCGGTTAAAGACCTTTTGTCCCTCGCCGCTTTCAGAATCCTCTCTTTATCTTTGTATTTTGCCAGTTTGACTATGATATGTCATGGTGTTGACCTCTTTTTGTTAATTTTGAAGAAAGTTCTCTGTGCTTCTTGGACTTGGATGCCTGTTTTCTTCCCCAGATAAGGGATGTTCTCAGCTATAATTAGTCAAATAAAACTCCTGACCCCTTTTCTCCCTCTTCTTCTTCTAGGACTCCTCTGATATGGATATTGTTTCATTTTGTGGAATTACTTTGTTCTCTAAGTCTCCCCTTATGATCCAGTAATTTCCTGTTCCTCTTTATTTTAGCTTGATTATTTTCCATAATTTTATCTTCTATTTCACCTATTCTATCCTCTGCTTCTTCAATCCTCGCTGTCACTGTATCTTAGTTTATTCTGCATCTCAGTTATAGTGTTTTTAAATTCATCCTCACTAGTTCTTAGTTCTTTGATCTCCATAGCGAGGGTTTATCTGGTGTTTTCTTGAAGCCCAGCTATTAGTATTATGACTTTTATTCTAAATTCTTGTTCATACATATATATTGTTTATTTCTATTCTAAACTATTCTCTGGCTGTGATTTCTTGACATGTCTTTTGGGAGAATTCCTCTGTCTTGTCATTTTGGCTAAGTTTCTGTCTTTTGAATGTTTTAAAAGTTTCTTATGTGTCCTGCACCTGATAGTGCTCCTGTCATAAAAAGGGGCCATCCACTGTCCAGGGCCTGGCACTCCAGGAAGCATCTCTGTGTATGTTGCTTGCACTCTCCCGTTGCATATTGTCTGCTCTGTCCCACTGGTTAGTCTGCCACAGAGCTCCTCCTTGGACCTTAACTAGGTGTGCTTTGATTTGTTTGTTGAAGTAACCCTCAATCCTGCCAAGTTGTCTTTCTCCAGCTGTGGGGATCCTTTAGCCAACTAGATCTGACCTCAGTGCAGCTGTGTTTGAGGGACGAGGAAAATCCAGGTCCCCCTGCTTCTCTGCCATCTTAGCTCCCTCTCCTGCAAATGAACTTCTTTACATGGTTCCTACACAACATGATGAACACAAATGATTAGGAAGTATTTTATTAAGGATTAATTGCTGAAGAAATTACTAGTGAAGTCAGAATGTAGCCTGAAGATGCTGTAAAGTATCAATATTTAAACTTTTTCATCTGAGAACCCCTTTACATTCCAGAACTCCCAAAGAGATTTTTTTTTTTAATAAAGAGTACCCAAGGACACATTTTTATTAGTCACTAGAGCAATGATGTCATCACATGTCATGTTGCCACTGGAAAATCCCACTCTAGATTTGTAGAAGAATAAGAATGAAACAGGTAAATCACATCCTACTATTGTTATGAAAATAATATTCACCTCAAAGACTGGCAGAAAAGGTCTGGAGATCTCTGAGGAACACTGCATCACACTTTGGGAATTCCTGTTATAAGGTATTTCTTCCCCTTCCCCTTTGCCACACATAACTACCTTTGGGATATGGACCTGTCTAAGGCCACAGTGGTCAAGAGCATACACCAACTGGATTTTCTCTCTCCAACTCCATAGAGCACTTCATTTAGCAGCTGTAGTAGCATCTGCATGTTACATTTATTAAGAACCAGGAAAGGGGACTTACAAGACCCTGTTTGCAGAAAGAGGGTCTCACCATCACCAATACCCATTAAACTCTGCTTTATCTCCATCTGTAGCAGCAGCCCAGGACAAATAATTCCTGTGAAATTCACTCTTTCCTCTTCATTCACAGATACACTATCTATTCAAGGAAAGGGGGGAAGAAATGAGAAGAGATGGTCCATATTGGGCACCAGTTTGTTAAGTACATTTGTGGGATTTTTTTATTTGGTTGATCACAATAATACACCCTCTCTGTGAAACATAAAAATAATACCTAAGTATATTACATATTATTAGGAGAATCTGAGTGCCTCCTAACCCCAACCTAAGTGCCCCCCCCCCCCAATCACATTACTCAGAGAGAACTGCATCAGTTTGGTGTGGATTCTCACAGTCCTCTTTGCTATCCACTTACAAGCATAGATAAATTGGTGGGGCGGGGGTGAACTGTTGCTTTGTTTCGCTCTTTCACATAAACAGTATTATCTCAGAAATAGTTCCAAGTGCCAAGTGCACGCACCTCATTTTTTCAAAGCAGTGCACGTATATCATCATGTGGGTGAAGTAGGTTTATTTACCCATTCCCTGATTGAAAGGTATTGAGGTTGTTAACAGTTTTTCCATTTTATAAAACAATGTTGCCATGCAAAGAACAGCCCTTGTGCATAAATCTTTGTCACCTGTTAAAATCCCAGAAGTGGCATGCTGGATGAAAGACATCCTCGCTTTAAAAATGGATAGACCTTACCCTCTAGAATGCACTGCACATAAATGTGCACAATTGACAGTAATTTCTGAGGAGTTCCATGCACCCACACTAGAACGCTGCATTCTCTATCCCTTTGAACATTGTCCAGTCTACAGGGTGAATTATGGTATCTTGGTTTACTTTGCATTTCTTTGATTATCAATGACCTCAGATATATTTTCATATTTTTATTGGTCATTTGTATTTCTTCTTCCAAGAGGATTTGCCCATATGTGTGGCCTATTATTGACAAGGATGTTTGCCTTTTTCCCATAGATTTATGTAACCTCTTTATAAGTACTAACACTTTATTTCTGTTTCAGATACCTTCCACTCCTCTACTGGTGTCTTTTAACCTTGATTATACTTTCTTTCATCACACAGCAGTTTTTAATTTTTACGTGCCTAAATTTGTCATTCTCTTTATTCAAAGATTTTGAATTTTTTCTTTTTTGGGGAATTGCTGTCCCCAGAAGTATAAAAATACTATGCTTTAGTAACCTGGGTGGCTCAGTCGCTTCAGCATCCGACTCTTGGTTTTGGCCCAGGTCGTAACTCAAAGTTCATGGGGTCGAGCCCCATGTCAGCCTCTGTGCTGGTGGTTCAGACCCTGCTTGGGATTCTAACTCTCCCTCTCTCTCTCTGCCTCTACCTGCTCTTTGCATCTGTCTCCCTCTCAAAATAAGTAACATTAAAAAAATAAATAGAAAATTAAAAAATAAAAATACTATGCTTTCTCCTAGAGCTTTTATGACTTTAATTTGTTAGAATGACATTTTTTACCCATTTTATGTATTTATGGCTATATCTTTTAAACAGTGTGAAGTACATATTTATTTTTTCCCAAATGGATGGCCATTTGCTATAACACCATTTAGTGAGCATTTTAATCTTTGCCCAGTAATCTGAATTGTCAGCTTTTTAAAAAATTTTTTAAATTTTTATTTAATGTTTTTTATTTATTTCTGAGAGAAAGAGAGAGAGAGAGAGACAGCGTGAGCAGGGGAGGGTCAGAGAGAGAGGGAGATACAGAATCAGAAGCAGGCTCCAGGCTCTGAGCTGGCTGTCAGCACAGAGCCCGACACGGGCATGAACCCACGAACTGTGAGATCATGACCTGAGCTGAAGTCGGACGTTTAACCCCCTGAGCCACCCAGGCACGCCAGGAGTTTCACATTCTAAACCGTGAAATAGTTTGAATCCTAGAGTTATCCATTCTTGAGAGATTAGAACTGGAATAAAACTACCTCAGCTTCATAGCTTGAGGTATGTAGGATGAGGGGCTAGATTTTTGTCCGCCATAACTATTTCTTCTCTGGTGATGGTCTCTTCAGGTGCCATATCCTTTCATAAGGAAATTTTGACATCACTGATGCTCCAAAGAATCTGTCCTTGGATAGTGTCTTAGCTCAGGCTTCTATAACAAATTACCACTGTGACTAGGTGGCTTAAATAGGAATCATTTATTTCTCACAACTTGGGAAGTTGTGAAGTCCAAGATGAAGACACGGGCAGATCCTTTGTCAGTGAGAGCCTTATTCCAGGTTTACAGACGGCTGTCTTCTCCTTCTATCCTCCCATGGTGGAAAAGGAAAGCTAGCTCTCTTCATCATGTTAAGAGGACACTCCTCTCACCACAGGGGCTCCAATCTCAAGAAGTCATGATCTTCCAAAGGTCCATCTCTTTTGGCTTTCAGTATACCACTTTTGGGGAGACACATTTGGCCAATAGCAGGTAGCAATATCTCCCCTCAGTAATAGCCTTAACTCATAAGACATATGTACTTCAAATAATGAGTTGGAGACTTGTACAAAGATTTATCTTTAAGCATGTTTATCTCATCATTTTCAGTAAGGTCAAATTTGAAGCAATTACACTGGTTAAATAGATATTATATAGTCATTAAAACCATTCTGTAGATAAATGATTTCATTCTCATCTGACAGATTATACAAATATTAATATTGCTTTTTTTGGATGTTAGCATTAGAATGACTTGTTTTCCTTTTATGTCTCTGTTTTCTTCAAGTTTTCTATAAAGAACATGCTTGTTTATGTTTTTAATTTTTTGTAACATTTATTTATTTCTGAAGGAGAGAGGGACAGAGCATGACCAGGGGAGGGGCAGAGAGAGAGAGTGAAACACAGAATCCTAAGCAAGTTCCAGGCTCTGAGCTATCAGCACAAAGCCTGATGTGGGGCTCAAACTCACTAGCCCTGAGATCATGACCTGAGCTCAAGTCAGATGACAAACTGACTGAGCCACCCAGGTGCCCCTGTTTTGTTTTGTTTTGTTTTTTAAACAATAGTCAGAAAATCAGTGGTTGAGTTTAATTCAATCAAACAAAACAAACCTGCTGGGCACTTCCTATGCTCCAAGCACATGTAAAAAATAAAATGAATCAGTGCCCACCATTTATGTAATTCACAGCCTAATGAGGGAGACTGCTAAAATATTATACTGCAAAGAAGGCAGAATGGGTTAAGTGCTATGGAAATTATTTGGTGACTTTCTGATTTGGCCAAAGGTCCTATTCCCTTTCTCCACTTTAGATCTTCCTGGTAGGTATTCTAAAATAACGTATAGGGTAGGGTTGCCAGATAAAATGTAAGATACGCAGTCAAATTGGAATTTAAGATAAACAGTGAATAGTTTTTAACATAATTATGGCTCCTGCTTACTTAGACTAAAAATATATATTGTTTATCTGAAATTCATATTTTACTGAGCTAAATCTGACAGCCTTACTTTAGGAATAAATTATAATATCTTATGTTGTAGAAGGCAGTATTTCATAACTCTTTCAGAACAGTAGTTCTGTAAAATTCAGCAAAAATAACTGTGTGTTCATAAAAGATAGTGAATCACTGCATCCTGTAACTCCTCTTTCAAAATGGTATAACTCAGAGTAATATTCATTTGTTGTAACAAGCAGAATAGCCAGGACACTGACCACGCAAACATATTTTTGCCATTAACATCTCTGCAGCCATACTGAGAGTGAACTGGAGATCCACGCCCTACAGTTTATACCTCTGAGCATTTGCTACGTGCCAGACACCCATTAGTGCTTTATATACCTCATTTCACAAATCCCCACACACCTGTGAGGAACCTACTGGGATTTTATACATGAGGAAACTGGCTCAGAGAGATTAAGCACATTGCCCAGAATCACACAGTAGTGACACAGCCTTAATCTACCAACTATATACTTACTCGGTAGAGATTCACTATATGCATTAGCCCATCAGAAGCCCTAAAGAGTCTTTTTTACTTTTAAAAATGTTTTCTTTATTTCTGAGAGAGAGAGAGAGAGAGAGCGAGAGAGCGCGTGAGTAGGGGAAGAGTCAGAGAGGGAGACACAGAATCCAAAGCAGGCTCCAGGCTCTGAGCTGTCAGCACAGAGCCCGGCGCGGGGCTCGAACCTACGAACCGTGAGATCATGACCTGAGTCGAAGTCGGAGGCTTAACCGACTGAGCCACCCAGGTGTCCCTAAAGAGCTTTTTTAAAACAATTTTTTAAGTTTGAGAGAGAGAGAGAACACACATGCATGAGTGGGGTAGACAGAGAGAGAGAAGAGAGAGAATTCCAAGCAGGCTCCATGCTGATATAGCTCAGAGCCTTATATGGGGCTCCAACTTATGAATTGTGACATCACGACCTGAGCTAAGATCAAGAATCTGAACTTAACTGACTGAGCCACCCAGGTGTCCCAGAAGCCCTAAAGACTCTTAAAGAAACCTTTTGACTTTGTTTACATGACCAGTTCCTACAGGGCACCATAGAACATTCTGGCAGAATGTTTTATGGTTTACCAAGAACTTTTAAAATCTTTTTTTTTTTTGACATTTATTTATTTTGAGAGAGAGAGAGACAGAGCATGAGCAGGGAAGGGGCAGAGAGAGAGGGAGACACAGGATCCAAAGCAGGCTCCAGGCTCTGAGCTGTCAGCACAGAGCCCAATGTGGAGCTGGAACCCACGAACCGTGAGATCATGACCTGAGCTGAAGTCAGACGCTTAACCAACTGAGCCACCCAGGCGTCCCGGTTTACCAAGAACTTTTATATCCATCTTATCTTTGAGTATATATTTTTTTAATTTTAAATTATTTTTAGTTTCAGGGTTCAGTTTCACAAATCTATTGAACTTAAAAGTAAATTTTTTAATTGTTTAAAGATTTCTGTTTTTTTCTGAACATTTTGGTTCTTTGTGTTTTCCAGTCTCTTCATTGTCTTCTTTTATTAACCCAAAGTCTTATAATATCCTTACATGGAACTACCTTTCACCATAAAATGTACTCTTCAGAAAATTCCACATTACTTCACAGACCTAGCCACCCCTCAGACAAGATGATTTTGAAGCTCTTAACTCTGTGGCATTATTCTTATTTAAATATATGACTGGAAAAGTCTGGGGTCAACTATGACTGTTGTTTGAGTTTTTACATACTGAATAAGTCACAGCTAACCAGTAATTCTTAATGCAAATAATTATAGTGTGAACAGAGGATATAAAAAGAACTGCCTGAATTCAAGTATTGCCTGTGTCACTAGCTAGACTTGTGATCTTGAGTGTATCAAGGCTTTGGGGCTAAATTACCATAAATTACTGAATTAGCTAGAGTAGAGTAGATGAAAAAAATTAAGATTCAGGGAGATTTGTTATCTCACCCAAAATACTAACTATGTAAATAGGGAAATTCTACAGCTGAGTATGGAGGCTGATCATTGTAATTTTAGCGCTTGCCAAGAAAATATTGCATATTAACAAAGTATTTTTCAGTGAAGTTCTTAGATATATTTGTTTTAAATATCAATAATTACTTCAAATAATGCCAAATCACTTGAAATACAGTGATGTCCCTTTGTTGTTTATATACTGTGATTTGACGGTATGTGGTGTAAAAGTAATTACAAAAGTAATTAATTAAAAATAAACTGATTGGGTGGCTCACTTTGGTTCAGGTCATAATCTTGCGAACGGGTTTGAGCCCCACATCTGGTTCTGTGCTGACAGCTCAGAGTCAGGAGCCTGCTTCAGATTGTGTGTCTCCCTCTCTCTCTGCCCCTTCCTTGCTCATGCTCCATCTCTCTCTCTCTCTCTCTCTCAAAATAAATAAACTTTAATAAGATTTTTTAAATAAATAAAATTTTAAAAATAAATAAAAATAAACTTATTAAAAGTGGTTGTTTAAAATGTTCTTTGTGAGCCTAAGTGTCCATCAACGGACGAATGGATCAAGAAGATGTGGTTTATCTATACCATGGAATACTACATGGCAATGAGAAACCATGAAATCTGGCCATGTGTAGCAACATGGATGGACCTTGAGGGTGTTAGGCTGAGCGAAATAAGTCAGGCAGAGAAGGACAAATATCATATGTCTGCACGTATAGGAGGATTAGGAGGAACTTGACGGAGGACCAAGGGGGAGAAGAAGGGCGGAAATGGTGGGGGAAAGGGAGAGAGGCAAACCATGAGAGACTCTTGAATGCTGACAAAAACTGAGGACTGATGGATGTTGGGGGGAGGTGGGATGGGCATGGAGGAGGACACTTGTGGGGATGAGCACTGGGTGTTATGTGGAAACTAATTTGACAATAAACTATTTGTAAAATAAAATAAAATAAAATGTTCTTTGTGCCCCATGTTTATTCTAAATAGGTAGGTTTTTAAATTAGATTTAATAAGATCATTATTTTTTCTATAAATTCAACTTGGTCCCCCAGGATAAAATTCTCAGTACCTAGTGTGATGGTTAATTTTAGGTGTCACCTTGACCGGGCCAAGGGGTACCCAGATATTTGGACAAACATTATTCTAGAAGTCTCTATAGGGTGTTTTTGAATGAGATTAACATTTAAATCACTAGATCCAGTAAAGCAGAAAAGCAGATTGCCCTCTATAATATTTTGGGCCTCAGTTGAAAGAGTGATTGGAACAAAAGGCTGACTTTACCTACAGCAAGAGAATTCTGCCTGATAACCTTGAACTGCAGCACCTTGGCTCTTCCTGGTTCTACAGTAGCTTGCATCTTTACGTTCAAACTGTTCAAACTGGGGCTTCGGCTGGCAGATCTTAGGTTTGTCAGCTTCTATAGTCACATGAGCCATCTTAGGACAAAGTCTACCCATCGGAATCAGCCTAGTCAAAGTCATCATAATCCCAAACCAAATTTATATCATCATTCATCTTTGAGGCACTGGTTTTCAGCCTTCTTTGTTCGTTCAAAACATTTGATAAAATTTTAAAGCACGGTCCATTGTACAGATTTTGATTTGATTGGTCTGTAGAAGAGCAGAGGTAAAGGTTCCCTGGGGGTTTAATGCGCAAGCAAAGATGAAGCCAAAGAGGTATTAGTTACCCTTCTCACCCCTGTTAGTCAACAGAGTGCCAGTCGGTTTTTCTAGGCCAAGAGAGGTTATTTCAAAGCTCCTCTGAGAGTTTATTTAATACCAGAGAAGTCATTTTTTCCCCTTTATCTACTGTGAAAATTTACTTGATACTGTAATTTACTTCAGTAATTCACTTCATCCTTTTATGAATAGGATTTCCATCCTTTTTTTTAATAAGGATCCTCTTATTAACTACTCTTATTAAAAAAATTTAAAAGCCTAGCCTTTTTAAAATCACTCGTAGGAGGAAACCAGGTGGGAGAAGGGAAGGTATAATCAGTAATTTGGAACACCTCTGTACCAGAAGTGTGCCCATATTCATTTATTAAATTTACTTATTCATTTTTAAAATTTTTTAATGTTTATTTTTGAGAGAGAGAGAGGTGGAGAGAGTGCAGGTGGCGGAGGGGCAGAAAGAGAAAGGGAGACACAGAATCTGAAGCAGGCTCCAGGCTCCAAGCTGTCAGCACAGAGCCCGACACGGGGCTCGAACCCATAAACTGCTACATCATGACCTGAGCTGAAGTCAGACGCTTCCCCAACTGAGCAACCCAGGTGCCCTACTTATTCATTTTGTAATTAAACATACAATTCTGGAAACATCTGTCGAGCACTGAGACTGTGTCAGGCAATGTTCTAGACTTTCATGGTACATCATGGAATAAAGCAAGCAACAGTCCCTGCCCTCAGGGGCTTTACATTCCAGTGCATGTCTAACGTGTGCCAGACTCTAAACTATGTCCTATTCCGATAAAGTCACATAAAACAGGGCCCCTCCCCCTCTCCCCAAGAAAGCCATTATTTATAGCACGACAGCTTTTGATAGATGATGAAATAGTGACTTGCTTCAGTTAAAATCTGTAGGTGTTGAAGTCAGGACTCCAATCCTTCCAGCATACCGTACCATCTCCTTATTAACCACGTTTGAAAAATTATTGGCAGTTCTCTTCAACAATAAGGAATTAGTTTAAGTTCTCGAGCCAAAAAGTGGCGTTATTAAGATGATGTTTGAGAAATCTAATTGTAGCCCAATGTTTGTATACCCAAGTGTGAAGAGATCATGCCAGGGTGTAGAAAGTGAAGTGGACCGGATTGGACACAACAGGAAGTGATGGGATCTTAGCATTAAATGACTGAAGGGGTGAACACTTGACACCAGAAGTTGAAGACTGGGCTTGGGAAATTCCAAGGATGTGTCCATCACCCTTGTTTTTAGGTCAAGCCTAGCCAGAAGCCTACCTCAGAATGAGCTCTGCACATTGAAGATGACTTTGGCCACTACTTCATGTCACAGCTCAGGGAGGGAAGCTACTAAGGGCCACAGAGTATGTAGTAGTAAGAGGCACCTGCTCTCGCCTCTATGCCATCCATGAGAAATGACATTTAGGAAGGGTTTTCCTTCCCTGGCCTCCAGAAAGCCAGGTGCTTTGTTACTTTAGCCTGCATCATCCTCATCTGTAAACTGAACACGCTGAATCAGATGATTGCTAGGGTCCTTTCAAATGCTAACTTTCTGTGAGTCACTTCTTTATCTTATGTATCCAGAAACAGAAAGACAGTATTTAAGGCCTGCCTTTGACAGCATTTAGAGGTTAAAAGATGCAAAATGAGCCCAGAGTCTATAGCCATCTTTCATTCCAAAGAGGAAAAGCAGGATTTCCCTTGGTATCCAACATTCTTATTCATACTGGGAGTGTATGTCAGCACCACTGGTAATGACATACTCAGAACCAGGAAACATACTTATTCAGTGTATATTGTCTGCCAGTCCTCGTGCTGATGGTATTAGTATATAACTTATTAAAAATTTGGTAGTGTGGGGGCGCCTGGGTGGCTTAGTCGGTTAAGCGTCCGACTTTCGCTTAGGTCATGATCTCGCGGGTCGTGGGTTCGAGCCCCGCGTCGGGCTCTGTGCTGACTGCCAGCTCAGAGCCTGGAGCCTGTTTCAGTCTGTGACTCCCTCTCTCTCTGACCCTCCCCTGCTCATGCTGTCTCTCTCTGTCTCCTAGAAATAAATAAAACATTTTTAAAAAAAATTAAAAAAAAATTTGGTAGTGTGAATAATTAAGGAGACTGCTTTTGCTGCTTTTAAGTGATTCAGAAATATGATTTCAAAACTCTATTGAAATGTGACTGATCCTTTAGAAGTCAAGATTTCTAATGTGTTCAAATTTGTACTTGTTATGATTTAGGCATTTAAATTGGAGTCAGTTACGTGATGCTATAGTTAGCAACGTGACTTATTTCTACCATCACAAATGGAGATCAGAAAATGTCACCGTGTGAAAATAAACATCTCTGGCACCAGAAACACACTTTTCCCCCTTATGTAATGGAGTTTTATTGAGCTTTGGCACGAAAACAGAAATCGGCACTCAGGTTTTGGTGAGTGGAGAAGCTCATTCATAAAACCATTTCAAAACCTACTGAAATGTTCCACCAAGAATGGATGCCCAGGGGCACCTGGGTGGCTCAGTCAGTTAAGCGTCTGACTTTTGATTTTGGCTCAGGTTATGATCTCACTCATGATTCGTGGTGTCAAGCCTCATGTCAGTCTGAGCTGACAGCAGCCCGGAGCCTGTTTGGTATTCTCTAGCTCTGTCTCTCTGCCCCTCCCCCGCTCTCTCTTGATCTCTCTCTCTCCCCCATTCTCTCAAAA
This sequence comes from Hyaena hyaena, assembly GCF_003009895.1. Lineage (NCBI taxonomy): Eukaryota > Metazoa > Chordata > Mammalia > Carnivora > Hyaenidae > Hyaena > Hyaena hyaena. The sequence continues at coordinate 675,495 of NW_024081254.1, read as the reverse complement.
ATACATAAACATTTTAAAAAATGATGCCCAATCTTCAAAACCTCTGTCATTTATTGCTCTTCTTATTCTATTTTCTTTTTTTTTTTAATGTTTTATTTATTTCTAGGAGAGAGAGAGAGACAGCGTGAGCAGGGGAGGGTCAGAGAGAGAGGGAGTCACAGACTGAAACAGGCTCCAGGCTCTGAGCTGGCAGTCAGCACAGAGCCCAACGCGGGGCTCGAACCCACAAACAGCGAGATCATGACCTAAGCGAAAGTCAGACGCTTAACCGACTAAGCCACCCAGGCGCCCCTATTCTATTTTCATAATTATTTATCACAGAACTTTCAATTCATGTGATTTGTTAGAAACCACTTAATGAATCTGACTTTTTGTATGAGTTACAAGCACCTATTTGCCTGCTCTGTTCGTGCGCATTTGGGACCCATTAAGATGGAGCTGAAACACTGGCAAATACTTAATATATTTCATCCAAAAGAATTAGGATCCAGCCTTTTTTTTAAAGACGTAAGTCCACCAAATACAGTTTCTTCTGCTTGGTTATTGTAGCTCATTCCAGGAACTGCACCTGGGTTGTGTTGAATGCAATGATCCGATCCTACCTATAAAGATATCTCTGGTAGTCAAAGGCATATCTAAAATCTTGTTTATTTAATTATTAAATAATATCAAAATTCCTGAATTTCACTTAGCCTCAGGGATTTTTCCACTTGCTTCAAATCTGAGCCTTGCCACAGACCATTCTTTATCTCCTTTGTTGCAAATGCGCAATGGAGCATTCTTAGATAACCAAAAAAAACTAGGAAAGATACACCCCAGGCTGTTAGAAGTTTAACCTTTGAGAATGGTGTGAAGGGCAGTCTGGAAGGAGGGAGGGAGGGAGGGAGAGAGAGAGAGAGAGAGAGAGGGAGAGTGAGAGTGTGTCCTTATTCCTCCCGGGATTTAAGTTGAGAAATTGGGAGGGAAGTGGGGGTGCTCTTAAATGCATCAGCTCTACGACCAACACAGTGGGAATTACTAGCACCTGTTATTTTGTCCTGCACTTTTTCAGCCTTGCCTGGGGTACAAGCTGCTCAATGACTTATCAGATGACATTAAAAAAAAAATCTTATTTTAGCTTCAAGGACTTGGCTTGATTTGAGGCTATGGCTCAGGAGCCTTTAAATGCAAATAAGGGAAACCCCAGGTTATAAAGCATCTGCTTCTGCAGACAGGTTTTCAATCCTGTTACCTTAGCAACATTTGCCCTTGTATTCCACAGGCCACCTTGACAGCCTGCATAATGTAACTGGCTGGAGAAAAAAACCAAAACCGCGGGTTGGGAGGGGGGCGGGGGAAGGGCGGGGGAAGCCTGGCACGTAGGGTTTTAGCATTGGTTCGTGTCTTGGGATCCTTCACATAATGTCCCTGCAACAAAAATAGAAACCTCATTTTCAGAATTCAAAAGTTAGGGGTGGTGATGGTAAAAACGTTGATTAAAGGGAGATATATATATATATATCAGACTATATATTACATATATATACATATATATCTCAGAACTAGCTGGACCTGAGGAGCATAGGCGTTCCGAAAATATCCTCCCCACCAGCCGTGCTGCAGATGTGACACCGAGCCTCAGCCAGGCAGGCCATCTGCTGCAGTGTTTCCCTGGAAATTCCCAGCGACGCCCCTCCTGGCGCTGCTCCGCGCCTCCCCCGCCCCGACCCGGCGCCGGGAAGGAGCCCGCCTGTGACGTCACTGCGGCGAGCAGGGAGGGAATCCCAGGCCCTGCGTCCCTCAGGTGGAGCCAATCGCGGTCGGCTCTGGATGCTGAAAACCTGGGGCTCCTTTTTTTTTTTTTTAACCATAAAGAAATACAAAAGCAATATGCAATTCATCACAGTCCACCACACACAGTTTCTCACAGATTCTAAATTCGTGATAAAAAAAAAAAAAAAGAAAAGAATGAGATTTATCTGTTCAAAGGGTGCTGGCCGCCCTTGGCATTGCGGCCGCCGGGCCTCCTCCGGAGTTTTAAGCTACCCTCTGTGGATGCATGAAAAAAGAAATGATTTTTTAACCACTTTAAAAAATAAAGGTAATGCATATTTCTTATCTATGTATTGTTGCTGTACTGTAGCTTCTGCAGAAAATTGGAAGGCAAATCTGCGATGAGCCACGGCTGCAAGGAGTCCCTCAGCGGTGCAGTGTTTAGCTAGTGTGCGTTTTGTCATTCCTCGGGGGGGGGGGGGGGTAGAAGAAATAAGGCTTTACCCAGTTTGATACACGGTGGAAAAACGGGACCTTTTGCTTTCCCCCCTCATCTAGAGAGTTAACCTCTGAGTAACGTTGAAAATATGGACAAAGAGATGCCTTTGGAAGATTGTATTAACTCTAAATGTGTTTAACTCCTATGCTGAGAATCACAGAAAAAAAAAAAACTAAAAGCAATAATAAAGCAAGCTTTAGTAATGGTGGAGTGGGACACAGAGATAGACATAGATACTCTTGGAGAGCTTATGTCTTTTCCAAGAGCTGTAGATAATTACTGCTTCATTGTCACATTGTTTCTAGGCAGTAAATCACAGTAAAAATAGTAAATTCTTAGGGAGTAGCTTAATTCCCTTTTTGTTTTGTTTTCTTTGAATAAAAATGAGGGTGATTACAGCATATATTGATTGCGTACTGATTGTTGGGTATTCATCATTATTTTTTGTTGTCATAATAGACATAAATGTTGAGTCCGTGAATCAATCTATTGTGTCGGCACATTGCTAGAAAAGAGTTATTTTTTTTTTTTAAAGAAATTGGTCTAACAGGAAAGAAAAAGAACATACATTTTCATATTTTTTGTCGTTGTTCTCCACAGAGCTTCATGTTCTGGTTCTATTTAGAGGCTCCTCTTACATTTACAATTCTTTACCTTTTTGTCATTCAGATCTTTGTCACCAAAATTCATTTTCCCTTTCTCCCCATTCAATAAGCATTCTTTCACATTTTCACTGTTAAGCCAATGTGTCAATAAGGGAAACACTTATACACATCCTTTCAGGCCACAGACAAGAAGATATGGAAAAGTGTATATGTCTTTTCAATAGTATTTATACACACGAGTTTCTTAAGATTTTTCTGGAAATATGCTTGACTTCGCATTACTACAAAGTGTTATATGTAAAAATAGATTTATTAAAAGATAATAAAATGAAGAAGGATCCAGGGGCTCTTACAAAGCTTTCTTGAACTTAATCTCCCCATTTCTTAACCCCTTCCTCTCCTGCCTCTCAGAAATGTTATGAAGAGTTATTATAAAGCCTTTGGAATTTAGAACATTCTGTGTGACCACTAGTGAAAATTTTTCTTACGACATTTAATTTGTGAAATGAATCTTTCAAACGTTAATCCCTTGAAGCAAAGGAAAAAGAGATTTGGGCCCAGTATAAATCCTGTTCTCTCTGCCCTTTTTTTTCCCAGTAACATCATGGCAGGTCTGTCTGCTTCAAAGCCATTCAGCCTGCCCACGGCTTTTGTCTTTTCACAAGTTAGCTAATGTACAGCGTATACAGCCAGCGTGCCCCTGGTTTCAGGGACAGAGTCCTGTGGTTCGCTGCTTCCATCCAACACCCAGTGCTCATCCCAACAAGTGCCTTCCCCAAGGCCTATCACCCATTTTCCCCTCTCCCCCTTCCCTCCACCTCATCAACCCTTAGTTTTTTCTCAGTATTTAGGAGTCTCTTAAGGGTTTGCCTCCCTTCCATTCTGTTTACAACTATTTTCCCCTTCCCTTCCCCCATGGTCTTCTGTTAAGTTCTTTTCAAATTTTTAACTGTACCATTTACCTCAGCTAGGAAAACCTTTGACTACCTACCTCCCCATCCATTCCGTGTATTTCCTTCTCTTTCTCCACTACCTCTACAACCATCACACTAGGCCCTGAATCTTCTGGATGCCCAGGCACAGGATTTTCACGTGCCAGTCACGGGGTACCAAGCGCTATCACTTGGAGAGAACGACCCTGTCAAAAATTAGGAGCAAGTGGTCACACAACACAAGCGTTGTCAGACTTGCCTCTGTAGATGGATTCTGTTTCCGTGTTGCAGGTGACAAGGCCAGGCAGGCAAATAAGCAGTGCTGCAGATCTGAAAACAGCTCGCATTCAAAATAGTCAGTCAGTAAGGGACAGAAGAAAACAACGACATGCTCTCAAAGATCAGAGGTTTCATAATGGGGAACTGCCTTGTTGTCTGTTTTCCTTTGCTTGGGAGACCAGATAGGAGAAAATGGGACAAAAGAGCATGCATTTGTTTCGCCGAAGAAATGGTCTTAAAGAAAAAAACAAGCATCCCTAGAAAAGCCCTGACAGTTCCAGAAGAAGTAATCTAATTTCTTTTTTTTTTTTTTAATTTCTAGGAGAGAGAGAGAGAGAGACAGCGTGAGCAGGGGAGGGTCAGAGAGAGAGGGAGTCACAGACTCTGAAATAGGCTCCAGGCTCTAAGCTGGCAGTCAGCACAGAGCCTGACGCGGGGCTCGAACCCACGAACCGCGAGATCATGACCTAAGCTAAAGTCGGACGCTTAAATGACTAAGCCACCCAGGCACCCCAGAAGTAATCTAATTTCTGATTATTGGGTAAAATATTAATAAAGGGCATTTACACAATATTTAAATAAATCCATTTTCTTAAAATGACAAACAACTTCCCTCTGAATGTAAGTTACAGCATAGCTGATACTTTGTATTTTATTCATCCTGCCAAAATAACAGAGTTTCCATTTGATTGTATTACAAAGAGAATACTTTACTATAATTAGGTTTAAACCCAGGAAAAAGAAATGCATTGTCAAATTTCATATTAGAATTTTCTAGGATATGCCATTCAACAGGAGAATATACTATGCTGTTTCTGTGACCTTGGGGAAGTCACTTAACCTCCAAAAACCTTGGTTTCCTTTTTTTCTTGAAAGTGCAGACAATAATACTTGATGTCCGTCTATATTGTTTGAAGGTTGAAAGGGTGGATATAAGCGAATGTGCGAAGCGAATGTGCTTTTGGAACTAGTGATGTACTCACCTCTGATTCGGTGTTGCGCAGTTTGTCACCTTCTGTGCTCTGGCTTCAAAGGCCGGCAGTGTCCTTGTCAGCTGTGTGTGATCATGTTGCCCTCTAGTGACTGCAGATTGTACAGGCCCCAAGGAAGGCTCCAGAGGAAAAAAGTTAATGAATTTAAAAGAGGGGAGGGCAGGAAAGGGAGGCTGGTGGTAGAAAAGTGTGGATGTAAACCAGCCACAGTGGTAGGAAAAATAGACAACAGCTTGCTGTGAGTAAGCGGACTCAGGGCCTGAAGTGAGAGAACAGGAAGAAACAGAATCGAGAGAGAAATGAGATGGAGGTGACTCTGGAAAGCTCAGTGGCCAGGACGTCAGGGGAACCGGAATCTGGACCCCGACTCTGTTAACGCTCAACCCCAGACCTTTGCAAGCTCTGGCCTCCATAACCAGTCCTGTCACCCGGCAATGAGATCATTGAAATAAGGGTTCACCAAAGGGCCTGGCAAGACCAAAATTCTTTGAGTCAACATAAGAAGATGAGAGAGAAGTAGAACAATAAAAAAGGGACATGAAAGAGATGTATAGAAAGGTCCACTGAAAACATTCCCAGGTCTCTCTTTTATAGCTCTGGAGTCACTTCAGTAGGTCAGGATCTTAAAAGCAATCTAGAGGCTGAATGACGCAAACAAATTGAGAGATTCTGCCCATTGTATGACTGTCTAAGTAACCACAGTTGTCCTGCGGTGTGGTTACATCCTCCGTGAGGACCCAGCCTGCGTGAGATCACATTCTCTGAGACTGAACGCTAGGAACCTCACGGACTAATCTCTGAAGGGCTCTTTCTTCCTTTGGAAATTAATCCCTCTTTACTTAGAGTTATCTGAGAACCAAACACTCTTACTGTGATCTTACAAGCTTTCCCATTTCATATTGTAGATATCACAATCTTTTATGCACTAAGCTTGTATGCTGTCTCTAAACCGATGGGATATGATTTTAAAAAGTAATCAAGATTCACAAGCACTGTATCTTTAAAATAAGGATGCCACAAATAATCATGTCATTGCTCTCTCTAGACAAATGATCACTCATGGATGAGTATTTGGCTTGTTCTTACCAAAATCTAGGACAGCACAGTTCAATGGAAGAGTTCTGTCAGAAGGGACAGGTTTCCATTCTGACATTGACATTTGCTAGTTGTGTGATCTGCCACAATATTCTAAATTGACATAAGCCTCGGTTTCCTTACCTGTAAAATGGAAATTAGTTCAATTATTCATATTAATTCAGTATTTACAGTGTGTCAGGGACTGTTTTAAACTCCTAGATTGCAGTGAACAAACCCTGGTCCCTCCAAGAGTCATGGCAGAGATCAAACAGGTATATCTTTTAAAACTAAATACAAGGGCGCCAGGATGGCTCAGTTAGTTAAGCTTTCAACTTCAGCTCAGATCATGATCTTGTGGTTCTTAGGTTTGAGCCCCTGTTTGGGCTCTGTGCTGATAGCTTGGAGCTTGGAGCCTGCTTCTGTCTCTCCCTCTCTCTCTGCCCTTCCCCTGCTTGTGCTCTCTCTCTCTCTCTCTCAAAAATTAATAAACATTTAAAAAAGCACTCTAAGTACTGTAACTAAGTATTGTGCATTCCTAAAGAAATGTGGAAACAATAGAAATCTTTTCCACAAAGACTGGCACCTAAAATTGAGTTTTCCTGGGGTCTCCTGCGTGACTCCATTAAGCATCTGACTCTTGATTTTGTTTGGCTCAGGTCATGATCTCACAGTTTGTGAGTTCAAGCAATGCCTGGGCTCTACACTGACACTGTGGAGCCGGCTTGGGATTCTGTCTCTCTGCCCCTCCTCTGCTCCTGTTCTCTCTCTCTCTCTCTGCCTCTTATCTTTCTTTCTCACACAATAAATAAATAAACTTTAAAAAATAAATGAAATTGACCTTTCCCTTGGGAGCCTGTGTCAAGAGGGAGCATTGGCAGTGACGTCTCCCAGTAAACAAATTTCCAGTGGGCACCCTGAGAACTATTAGCTCTGCCAAACAGTTTTCAGGAGCAAATGAACAAATCAGTTACTATGTATCAGACTAGACTTCTTTATTTAAATAGTTCCTCCTATATAACCATCTCCTTAGTCTAACAGCTTCCAGGTACCTTTCCACACGGAAAGGAAGGTAAGTGGCCTTTGTCATCACAGCCCCAGGTCCACGCCAACAGGTGTCTCCTCTTCTTCCCCAGGCTGTCTGCCCATGGATTCTAAAACTATTTTATGGGGCCACCAGGTGGCAGTTAGGGCAAATGGTTTCAGGCTTCTCCCTACATCCTCCTGGAAGGCCAGGCGGTTCCTAATGGAGAGCAAGCCCTGGAAATTGAAACCTTAGTTACGGAGCACTTGGGCTGCCAGCCCCGGGCTCTGTGTTTTCACGCATGATACCTCACCCTGTCCTTGGGGGGAAATGTGGTTTAGGGTTAGCCATTAGACATAGACAAAGAAATGGGTAATAAGGCATCATTCTTAATGTGGAAAACCTAGAAAGTGCCCGTGTGAATCCAGTTCCCAATGATGTTACACCAAAGTGGAGTTCATTCCATTACAGGACAGCGACTCAAACCTGCAGATAGGGGACGAGTCGACTGTGTTATTGGAGTGAATTTTTAAAGGATTTTAAGAGTTGTGAGATAAATTTGATAATATGTTTCCTTTTAGATATCTCCTACCTCTTGGTCTTCCTACCATTTTTCTTTCTTTCCTGCTCACCTAGTTGGTGATTTTTCTCCATCTGTAGTTTGACTCTCTCCTTAGCTTTCAGATTCCATAATTTTACTTCTTTTTTTTTTTTTCTATTTAACATATAGGGTCATGTTAATTTCAGGTGTGCTCTACAATGATTCAGCATTTCTGTACATTACTCAGTGTTCATCATGATAAAGGTACTCTTTAATCCCAGAGTCTGTTTCATCCATCCTACCTCCCACCTCCCCTCCGACAACCACCAATTTGGTCTCTATAGTTAAGGGGCTATTTGTTTGCTAATTTGTTCATCTGTTTTGCTTTTTAGTTTATACATATAAATGAAATCATATAATATTTTTTTCTCTGAATGACTTCTTTTAGTTAGCATTTATACCCATTACATCCTTCCATGTTGTTCAGCAAATGGCAAGATTTTATTCATTTTTATGGCTGAGTAATATTCCATTGTGTGTGTGTCTGTGTGTGTATGTATATACATATACATATCACACACATATATATCTTCACCCCTTCTTCTTTCGCTTTGCATTTAGGTTGATTCCATGTCTTTGCTATTGCCAATAATGCTGCAGGAAGCATAGGGTTGCATCTATCTTTATACATTTTACTTCTCTTAATAAATAAGGCTTTGTGTGCACCTGCTTGGAAGCCTGTTGTACTGAAGACTGGAGATATTGCCCTAGTTTCCTTCCCACTTCAGGTGGAGAATCCTCATGTAAAAGCTCACAGAAGTGAAATGAAGAATGGAGCATGTGACTTCTTATTTCCTTTTCTAGTTAACTGATTTGGCCAGCTTATCCTATCCAATTTTCAGACCCTCGATGAGACACAAGTTAAAGCTATTTTTTTTTCCTTCAGAAGCACATTACTATTTTAAACCTAGGACGTCTACTCAAATTTGGCATAAAAAATGCCTCCAATTCATTATCTGTATTCTGGAAAGCTGCTCTTGGATTGCTATGCATGGGTGTTCTGGTTGGCAGACAGCTGAGGTAACCCCTCCTCTCAGTTCATGCACTTTACTTCAATACATGTTTCAAGATGAAAGTCAGACAATACTTTCATTGAATAGACTTATCTTCTTATGGCATTTGAATTTACCTAGTGGAACAATAGATTTCTGACTCCACCACTTCTCTCTAAGAAATTTTCCAAATCATTACATGAAACTATTAAGGAAAGCACTTTCCAAGTATGTCTTCTTTTATGTGAGGAAAAAAAGTGCTTTCCAGTTTTGGTCCATCCCTGTTCTCATGGGATATGCCAATAGATTATAAATTCTTTCTGTAGAATAGAATAGCAAACTTGGAAACTGGGGGAATAATTTTGCGTGCAATATTTTGTCATCTAGCTGCATTCTAGGGAAAATAAATTTTCTCTGTCAAAATGTCATGTTGTTTTGACTTCACAACAAATGAGGAAGTGCCCAGTGTTACTGTTAGTACTTGTGAGGATTTCTGTCAAGGGTTATTACTTCGTTTCTCCTTTTATGCTGGAGTTTTCTTGAACTGCGTCGTTTGGACAAAAGATGCACATTTCATGAATTCCAGCTATGGGAGTGTTTTCCTCACAGGATTGTGCTTCCAAGAGTGAGGTTTAGGGAACATGCTCATGAGCCCTTCTAAAGTGTCCCGCGCTTCACAGAACTGCTTCATTCATTTATTAGTCAAAGAGGAACACATTTACAGCAATGATTTGCATTCTAAGCATTCTTTGTGAATGCATTAGTCCTTCTACAAGAGCAAGAACACAAGTTACATAAAGTAAAATACACTATGGGGTGTAAAGTTTTTAAAAATGGCACAATGTCAGGGTTATTGTAAGGAAAAACTGGGCACCTATCTTTGAAGGGTTCAATCTCAAATTACACAGGGGAGTTAGAGGTAAGGCATTAAAATACTTTAGGGGCATCTGGGTGGCTCAGTTGGTTGAGCATCTGACTCTTGGTTTCAGTTCAGGTCATGATCCCAAAGTCATGAGATCGAGCCCCACATCAGGCTCTGCATTGAGCATGGAGCCTGCTTGGGATTCTCGCTCTCATCCTCTGCCCCTGTCCCCCACTTGTACACACACACACTCTCTCTCAAATGAAAAACAAATGAACAAAAACCTTAAGAACTAGCATTTCTGAGCCATGCAGAGTGAAGTCAAACATTTCTCTTTGTTCCTTCAGAATTTCTTCGGGGGCAGAGGATGAGAGGGGCAATGCTGGCCTTGCTTTTCACAAGAGTGAAGGTTAGCCAGGACAAGCACCCTGAATCATTAACATCCTATTTCCCAGGAGTGACTAAACTCAAATCCATCAGTGGAATCCATGCCAGGGCCGTCTCCCCTTGTTTCCGGCCCATGCTTCTTAGGAATGTGCTCAAACAACCACAACATTCCTGATCGCCACCTCCAGGTGACAAAAAGGAAAAATGAGTAGCAGTGAACCAGAAGAGGTTAGGCCATCTATTTTATCCTAACAACTGGAGATAAGAACTTTTCATGAGTTAGCAAGCACAGTGGTAATACAGATAATACAAGACATTAGCAACATTTAGAAATAGAATTTTATAGAAGTTTTTTATTTTTTCTTGTCTCTCTCAGATATTAAGTATTCTGTCTTGCTTTTAACCCCCATCTTTTGTTTTTCTAAGCTGGTGTTTTGGGAACTATTAACAGTGAATATCCTCAAATTTTTACATTATGATTGGCAGTGTTTACACCATAATTTCCTGACGTTACTTAATTTACTAATTTTTGCCAAAAATCTGAGTAAAATAGAGTAGAATGACGTATACTTACATCAGTGTAAATGGATATTAGGAGTACTGCTTTGATTTAAAAAAAAAAAATAGTATTTAGACAAAGTCCACTCTTAACAATTCCATGTAATGAGTAGTTACAGTAGTCCCAATGAGGTGAGGTTCAAGTTGGTAACTTTTAAAGTCTTTTACAGTTTACTTCTTTTGCTTCTGATTTTCAATATCAGTCTGAGTATCTGGGTAATTTTAGCATTAAAAAATGATACCGAATTGTGATAGGATGCTACTTTCAGTCTCGTGATAACATTAGTTGTATTCATTTAGCTTTGTTAGTTTTTTCACTTAGCTTTTCACATATGGATGGGTTAGAGAATACCTCTGTCTTTTCTACATAGTACAATATGTCAGTCCATGAGATTGACTCTCTTCATTAGTCCCCTGTCAATTACTGTGGTCTATGTAAACCAAGGATATTATACCCCAATTTACATTATAGATAATGGAAGTAATTTTATTAGCCCCATATGAAAGAAATAAAAAAATCTCACAATTGAGACATGTATAAATGTGTGCATATAGATATATATGTCATATTTTATGTCTAGGAGTTATGCATGTGTACATCCTCTCCATGAGCTCAAATTCCCTCATATCCCACAAACTTTCATGTAGGAATGAATTTAAATCTCCTGTTTGTTCGAAGAGAATTTGCGCCCAACGAAATACTTACAAAGAGATGTAGGTAAATAATTCAAAGGACTGACTCAGACTTAAGACAGTTTGATGGCTCTTTCTGCAGCAGAAAGCTCAGAAAATCTCAGAGCAGGCTTGTGCTAACTTGGTGGAAAAAATCTTTCCTTAAGAGTGCATTATCTTCGATAGGAAATGCAGCAGTAACACCTTGTATCACCAAGCTAATTAGCGCACCGGAAAGAACCGTGATATTTCCTTTTGGCAACTGTGAAGCAAGAGAATTGGAAGGCTCCCACCTCTGTTGTGTGCCAAGGCCCCAAAATCTTGCAAGGAGCCGAAGGAGCGCATGCCAAGAAAATAGCAACTGCAGGAAGAAGCAGAGAATGCAAGGTTTTGTGTCGCTGCTACAAATATAAATACTCATTGACCAGGAGCAGTTTCAGATTGACGGCTTTTGGGTTTGTGAGGATACTGTCAGCCAGAGTGCTCCCGATTGGCCAAGAGGAACAGTAAACAACAATATCATGAGGGGGCCTGTGTGGCTGGGAAAGTTACTCATTCCTGCTTTAGCTGGAGCAGTGTGGGAATGGGGAGAAGGCCAAAGGTGTCAAGGCAGCTTCTAGATTCCCTTTGGCGAACAAGCCAGACAAAGCCATGACTGTAACATCACCCTCTCCCAGGTTCTGAAATCTCTTTCTTATGATCTTCTTCAGGTCTATAAAGCACCATTGGCCTTTGGCAAACAAGAGACGAGAAACACAGAGTCAGTGAGGAAAATGTTGCCAAGACATCAGCCATGTAACTCCTACAACGATCGGTTTTGACCTTGATGCGATTTAGGATTCTATAGACATGTTTTTCCCCATAATGGAATGTACGGAGTAATTACTGAGGGAGCAGAGGTGGAGGGCAACCCTCATCCTACAAACACTCATACTTAGACGTAACCATCCTGCCCCCAAATAGTCTTCAAGACAAAGAGTGCAAGCCTGTCCCTATGCAGCTCAAACACACTGCCTGGATGACTTTTACAATTTGTGTTTTGCTCTCTGAAATACACCTAGTAGAAATATATTATTGCTAACCAGAAAACCTTCACTGGCTCCAGGAGTCACCCTAGGGGGAACCTAAGTTTGATACCTTGTAACATTTAGATGAAACCAGCTATGCTGAGAGCCTGCATTCTAACTATGGAACATGGCAGAGAAGGAAGGGCCCTCCTTCCCTAAATCTCCAAAGAAAAATGCCAAGGTGGTCTTTGGGACAACCAGTGGTTCCCAGAAGAGAATAGAAAGGAAGTTACAGAAAGGGCTGTGGTTACAGACAGATTTCTCCTGTCTTGAAATGTTGCTAATGTACTCTCAACAATAGCTAAAACATGGAAAGAGCCTAAGTGTCCATCAACGGACGAATGGATCAAGAAGATGTGGTTTATCTATACCATGGAAAACTACATGGCAATGAGAAAGAATGAAATCTGGCCATGTGTAGCAACATGGATGGACCTTGAGGGTGTTATGCTGAGCGAAATAAGTCATGCAGAGAAGGACAAATACCATATGTTTGCACATATAGGTGGATAAGGAGGAACTTAACTGAGGACCATGGGGGAGAAGAAGGGGGGGAAATGGTGGGGGAAAGGGAGAGAGGCAAACCATGAGAGACACTTGAATGCTGAAATGTTGCTAATGTTGTGCGCATCTATAACAGGACAACAGAGAGTATACTACCTTCTCTTCCTTCCTTCCTTCCTTCCTTCCTTCCTTCCTTCCTTCCTTCCTTCCTTCCTTCCTTCCTTCCTTCTCTACACCTCTCATGCTACTGCTCTTAGGACCTGGAACCCTGGAGGGTGGGATTCATGGCTACCTGTTGGGGGAGAAGAGATTAGAGAGTAGGGCAATTCATGGAAATGAATCCTAAGAGAAATAGAAAGTTACTGAAACACTTTGAGCAGAGCAGAGAAAAATAAATGAATTGAACACAGAAATGAAAGATGATAGTTTATCCTAAGAGTCCAAAGTGAGGACACAAAGCCCAGAACTCATGTCACTGAAGGAGAAATGGAAGAGAAAACAAGTGTTAATGATGTGTCATAGATGCTAAATAACAGAATTTTTGACTGATGGAACATAAGGGGCGAAGGAAGGGATGGAGTAAAGCATGACTCAGGTTTCTTATCAAGGAAACTGGTAAAAGGGAAAGTGTCTAACAGTACCATGAAGTTGGAAGCGGAGAGTTATTTGGGGAGAAAATAACTTATTTTTAGGTATTTTGACTTCTTAAGAAAATTTTAATATTTAGTTCTCTGTGTGTGTGTGTGTGTGTGTGAGACAGAGAGAGAGAGAGAGAGAGAGGAGAGAACACATGTGAGTAGGGGAGGGGCAGAGAAAAAGGGAGACACTGAATGTGAAGCCCGCTCCAGGCTCTGAGCTGTCAGCACAGAGCCTGATGCGAGGCTCAAGTTCATGAACTGTAAGATCATGACCTGAGCCACCCAGGCGCCGCTAGATGTTTTGACTTTACCCAATTTATGTGCTATGTCTTAGAGCTCCGTCTAAAATCTTGGTATGAAGTTAATGTATTTTATAGGACACAATTAACTTTAAGGAAATACATATATTTTGTTAAATGATAGAAACAAATTAAAAGGTGTTTTATGTTATGATTCTACTTTGTAAAAAATGTTTTGTATGTATATATAGAAAGGAAGGTTTAATTTTATCTACTCGGGGGCATTAATAATGATAATTGTGGATAGTATTATTTTCGTTAGCTTTACGTTGCTTTGCCAAACCTTCTCATAATTCTACCTTGAAAGGAAATATTTGTGTTTGCAGTAAAGCATTTACAGTAAAATTTAATGTTTAAAAACTTGATCATTCAAACTAGTCAAATTGCTCTCATGATCAAAGAAAAGACAGTTTCAGGACAGTTTGTGGAGCCCTGCACATACTCTTGCAGCTTAACAAAATTGCGAGGAGGTTTTCTTTTTGTCCAGTTGTTGAGTACCTTATAGATGTTACATTTTATGAAACCAAATCAGAATACATGGCTTAAAAATAAGACAGATCATTAACAATTGTGCCTGAAAATGTTACAGATAGCATTGGATGTATGGAGTTCATCCTGGTATAGAGTTTTCTGGGATCTGGGGAGCCTGGGTGGCTCAGTCAGAGAAGCGTCCGACTTCAGATTAGGTCATGATCTCAGTTTGTGGATTCGAGCCCCACATCTGGCTGTGTGCTGACAGCTCAGAGCCTGGAGCCTGCTTTGGATTCTGTGTCTCCTTCTCCCTCTGCCCCTACCCAACTCGTGCTCTGTCTTTCTCTCTCTCTGTCAAAAATAAATAAGACAGTAAAATAAATTTAAGAATTGTCTGGGATCTTACTGATGCTTCATCACAAGGAAAGAAACCAGCTTCTCAGACCATGAAGGAAAAACAGAAAATGACCGTTAGCTTTAATATGAGTTGTATTATTAAGATTTTTCATTTTGGGGCAGTTTTAGCTCATTGTGACCATTAAAAATCCTTTAACAAGTTCTGCTTTTATGTGTTATCTCTGACTTTTAGCAAGGGCCATATGAAATCGGCCATTTCCACATTTTTGCAACATTATGTTTGAAAAGACTGTCTAATAAGTATAATTCGGGATTTCTTGTATCAAGAACTCTAAGATAAATTTCTTCTATAAGTTTTTACCCATAAATTGTTGATGGACATTCAAAATTATTATGTTTCTCTTTATATGTGAAAATTGTGGAATTTATCCACAATTTATCTATGTGACCAGGTCACTTACAGCTAATTATGTTGCTCACCCACAATAACTATATTTGCTTCTCTTACATATGTCATGACTTACAAAATTGTGTTTCTATGTGCACCACATCATTGTCTCCATTTATTAGAGTTGCATAATATCTCAAACTCCTTTTGGGAGAAATTGGGAGTGTACGTTATAAATAGTGTTGTATCTCCACATATGAAGGGAAAAGTATAAAAAATATGCAACTATATTCTAGCATCATCTTGCTAAGAGATAGGGTCATATTCTGTTGCCCACAACTCAAGAGAAAATTGTAAACCCTGTAGTGCCCACAAAAGCAGCAGAACCTACTTATAACAGTAGCATTTTATTTTGCATGCATCTCATAAGAGAGACTTTGAAAAATGTCCAAATCTTTATTTTAGTTGCTTACTTTTGCCATAAACTTCAGTTTTACAAGTGTGTGTATTGCCCTAACTGTGAAAACATTAAAATTATGGTATGGAATTTGCTTACAAAAGAAATTCATCAACAGAGAATAATTATTGAAATGTTTTTATTGAAGTATAATTGATGTACAGTGTTCTACAACATTGATTCAACAATTCTATACATTAGTCACAAACAGAATTATCACTGAAATTTATGTACAAGAGAAAACGATGAGCCTGGTTTGGAAACTTGCAAAAAGACTAAAGCTTGCCAGAATCTTCCACTTTGTTACTTTTTTACCCTTATGTACATTTGTACCCGAATCACAAGTATTTTTATAGGGCTTAATTTTAACTATGAGAAAGAAACTAGACTAGAAACAGCTGTTTAGAGGAATGGGAAGTCTTCTAGATATTTCCCCAGTCCCTAAAGAGTGTGGTGAGTTTTGCCTTTTCTTTATTTTAATTAAAAATTTTCAAATGTTTATTAATTTTGAGAGAGAGAGAGAGAGAGAGAATGAGTGGGGGAGGGGCAGAGAGAGATGGAGACCCAGAATCTGAAGCAGGTTCCAGGCTCTGAGCTGTCAGCACAGAGCCCAACACAGGGCTCAAACTCATGAACCAGGAAATCATGACCTGAGCCAAAGTCAGACACTTAGCCAACTGAGCCACCCAGGCGCCCTGAGTTTTGCCTTTTCACTCTTAGCCTTGTGTTTGGTCTTCATTAAATAATTATTTGTCACTGACATTGGCGAAGTATTCTGCAGTTATAAACCAACTTTCATACATACCATCAGATTCAATGCTCACAGCAATTCCATCTATGTCATCTGATTTAATCTTCATAATTGTCTGTTATTTCAGTTTTTAGTTAGAAAACTAAGGCTTCAACAAGCTAGGATGTGATTTGCCCAAATCCACAACTTTGGATAGTGGTAGAGTCAGATCAAATCCATGTTGGGAATTCTACATTCTGTTCCCTCCATTTAATGGAATAAGATTTTGTAATGAAATTAACATCAGCAAAAAGGTACAGAACAATGACTTAGTGACTATTATAAATGGCAGGAAGTATGGATCGCAATGGAATGTAAATTCCAGGGCTCCAAAAATGTTGATGAATTCACCCACTATTGTGAAATAAAAACATTGGAGAGTGAAGAAATGTGGGTTTTGTTTCTAGAGTCATTATTGGCCAGCAATGTGCTTTGATAATTATTTTTGCTTTCTGACACTAAAAATAACACCAATCCTCGCTCATACAAATCTTCTCTTCTCCATAACTTACCTCTGTTTGATTCCTAACCTCATACAGAAGAGATTCTTATCCAGTGTCTCATTCTTCCTTCCTTGACAGGTGTGATGTAAGAATTAATTAATTCTCTTAGTCCCATTCAAATATCTGTTTCTAATGGGTACTTTACTCCCCAGTTAACACGACACCCTGTCAAGACCCTGAGAGTAGGACAAAAAGAGGTGACAGATGTAATGCATCCTTTTGGTTCCTAATAAAGAACGGCAGACTGAAAAACAAACACCTGTGTGGTTTTCCCTGCTGTCTGACAAGCTGAAGGTCATGGCTGACAGAGTCTCTAAACCAATGCTTCTCAAACCTGTTTACAGAAATACAACCTGCTTGAAAATGAAATACAGATTCCCAGCCCCTATACCCCATTAGGGTTATTAAGTCTAGAATGAGATCAAAGAGATTCATTTAAATAAGATTTTCAGGTAATTCTGAGTCTAGGGTCACCCACCATTCTGCTTGGCACGGGACCGCAGAATTTCCCAGGATTCAGGGCTTTCAGGCTTAGGCAAACCGGGGTGGTTGGCCGCTCAGATTCCAGTGCAGGGGATCGAGTTTTGCAGTTTCTAAAACACCAAAGTAATTTTGGCTTGGTTCCAGGAGTTCGGCCCAATTGAAGACAAACAAGGAAAATCTGTTTTGGGCAATGTGGGGATTTGCAATTCTCCAAAGGTACACTTTGGATTACTTACTCAACATAAGTGAAGTAGAGATCTCTACATTTTAAGAAGATTCACAGGCAAACTAAAGTTTGATGATCATTGTCATTGAGTCTCAGAACCAGAGCTGTTTATCTTGAGAACGAATGAAATTACCGAACCAGCTTCTTTGACCTTAAGAATGAAATGGGTTGGGGGTTTGGTTTTGGTTTTGTTTAATGAATGAGGTCTTTTTTTGACTGGAAAGGCCTTGGATGGCCCACCAGCAAGTTGCTCTCTATCTTTGAGACAGTTGACCTCACACTTGCAAAAAAAAATTCAAATTATGATCATATTAAAGAAAACCTTGACAAATTTATAAATTCTTCTCTTATTTCCTGCTCCCTCCCATTTCTGTCATTTTATCTGTAAATATTATATCTTCTCTATTAACAGAAGACAAATATATAAATATTGAGCCGAGAGGAAAAGAATTTTAGCTTTGTTACCTTTCCGGACCGATGCAGATGATTTGGCCTTAAGCAAAAGTGAGTTTTTTTTGTTCATATACCATGAATTGTAGTGTGGATATTAGGGGTGGAAACAGGCTATTAGATCATCAGTTCACTTTTCTCTCCAAGCAGCAATTAAATTTGTTTTCTTTTTCTCAGCTCACTTCTTGCTAAAAAAAGAGAGAGAGAGAGAGAGAGCATTTCAGCTTCTCCTTATGGAGTGTAAGACCAAACAGAGATCACTTCTCTCTGAACATGTGCAGTGATTGAGAGGAAGAGGCAGGAAGGAAGCAGAGGAGAGAAGTGGGAATCACAGTTAACCTAACGGATGACTTTGGCTGCCCCCCTTCAGCTAATGTGAACGTTTTGGCAGTCAGATGCAGCTCTCTGAGAGGCCGACATTATTACATATCTTAAGGACATGCTCCAACTGCTAGTTTTAATGCACAACTAATCTCAGATGAGTGTGCTGTTATCACAGTGCGGGATAACAGAAATACACCAAGAATTCCTTGCCAGGACTCAAGATGGGAATGAGAAAACTACACAGACAAAAAATGTTAAAAAATGATCAAAACAAAGCAAAACCGCATTAGAACTCCAGCCTTTAGGGAATCATTTTCTTAAACTGTGTTGTAAAATGTCTCCACTCTTCATCTCAAGTACGGGAGACATATACATGCTACGTAAATGATTTCTTGCTTATCTTCAAGGGGTTTCTTTTTTTTTTTCTACTGCACTTATTAATCTTTTCCCTTATCTGAGTATTCATTCAGAGTGAAGCTCCCCAAACTTTCTGAGTTCTGAAGAGGGAGCTCAATGAAATTCTGGGTCTACACAATATGACTAAAACTTTCACATCCCCTAGAATGTTAGAAAAACTACCAAGGTTGCCTATCTTTCCTGGGCCCATTTTAGTATGTTCTTTCACATCTCTTACTTAACTACTTCAGATGTCTTGGTCCTGACACTACTTTTACTGCATTTTGGGGGAATGCAAGGACATACATAGCTGGCTTATTTTTCCTGGTTGGGAAGTTTTGAATATAAGGTGATCATGTGCTTCAGAGATAAGTATGTAAGTCTTCTCCGAAAAGGGGAGGATTCTATTTTAGTGGTCTGTTAAGTAGACAATGGGCATTGGGTTATGAGTTGATAAGTAGATCTGCTTACAGCTAAAAATATCTAGTGAAACCATGGATTGTGCTTTCTCATTGCCTCTTTGCTTATTGTTATTACAATTTTGACTTGGAATTGGACTCTTCAGTTGGGTCTGTTAATTTTTAAGAATGGCTAACCTTGACAGTTAATTACATAAGTCCCTCCCTCTGCATTTATTTCCATTTAAACAATTCACTAGGAACATCTTTGGAAATTGCGACATGCTTCTAGGAAAAAACACCCAACGCTGTACAGATTCGCAAACAAATACCACAGTTGCCAAACTGTGGTTATCTTTTAGCGTCAGCACTATTATTTTAATGTGAAAACATAAAGACTTCCTGTCAGTTTTTGCTCAGAGGGGGCTATCTGATTCAATGAATAGCAAGTAAAGGAACAAATATAGATACACTAATCTGTGCTTACTGAAAACTTTTAAAACCCCTTAGGGCAAAAAACCTGTTTCCTCTATTATAGTGTCACATTATTAGAGAAGTGGCAAGGTCAAGCTTTGGACTAGTGAGGCTCAGGTATCCTTGACTACAGGGAGAGAGATATCATCCTTCAGCAGGCTAAGTAAGGGGTACTAGCAATCAGCACATTGGTGAGTTGCTTCTGGGTTGACATGGGCACTCACAGTAATCATTTGCTTGTAGAGATGATAAAGTTGACGGCTGTGACTATGTCTACTTTTTATGTTTCAGAAGCTTACCCTATTTCTCCAAGTTTTTTTTTTTTTTTTGGTAATTAATTTGCATTTTAAGCCATTAGGTTAAGACAGAAGGCTCTTATCAAACCTGGTACGACTCATGATATGTCCTATAGAAATCACTGAACTTGACAGCCAGAAACTGACCAGGCCAAAGATGTGCCTGAATTGCATAGGAAGATGCTGTGTATTCCTTAACAGAACCCTATTTTCCACCTAAGATCTTGGCAGCTAGAGGAGAGAGACCCTAAGGTGCAGGGAGTGGATGGCTATTTTGGAAGTCTACAGACCTCAATTCTGCTTGTTCTTCAACTTACTAGCTAGAAGGCCAGAAGGAAATCTCTTAACTTTTTGACTCCTTAGTTTCTTCACCACACTTAATCTGATGAAATATACCAGCAGGCATTTTTCAGAATAGAGCTTCATCTAAAATTTATATGGAAATGCAAAGCACCTGGAAACACTACAACAATTTTTTAAAAATGAATACAGTAGTTGGAACAACTCACCCTGCTGTTAGGCTTTCTAGAGCTACAGTTAATCAAGACCATGTGATAATGGAACAGAATAGAGAACTCGAAAATAAAGCCAGAGAAACATGCCTAAGTTTTGACAAAGGTGCAAGAGTGAGACAGTGAAGAAACCTCACCTTTTAAAAAAGTGGTGCTGAGCAGTTGGGTGTCTGGGGGGAAAACAGTATCTACATAACTCTCACATCTTGTATAAAAATTAATTCAGGGGCTCCTGGGTGGCTCAGTTAGTTGGTTAAGCGTCCAACTTCAGCTTAGGTCATGATCACACAGTTTGTGAGTTCTAGTCCCACATTGGGCTCTGTGCTGACAGCTCAGAGCCTGGAGCCTGCTTCAGATTCTGTGTCTCCCTCTCTCTCTGCCCCTCCCCTTCTCTCTCTCTCTCTCTCTGTCAAAAATAATTAACATAAAAAATTAATTCAGGGATGCCTGAGTAACCCTGTCAGTTAGCGTTCAGTTCTGCCTCAGGTCATGATTCTAGTTCATGAGTTCGAGCCCCACATTAGGCTCTGTGCTGACAATGCAGAGCATGCTTGGGATTCTCTCTCTTCATCTCTCTCTTTCTATCTCTCTCCCTCTCTCCCCCCTCCCTCCCTCCCCCTCTCCCACTCCCTCCCTCTCTCTCCCTCTCTCTCTCTCTGCCCGTTCCATGTTCTCATGCACGCTCTCGCTCTCTCTTAAAATAAATAAACTTAAATAATTCAAAACTGATCACAGACTTAAAGGTAAAATATAAAACTATAAAACCTGAGGAAAACACATGGGAGAAAATTATTAGGGTGTAGGGCTAGGTAAAGTTTTAGACTTGACATAGTAAGTATGATCCATAAAAGGAAAAACTCATAAATGGAACCTCATCAAAACTGAAAACATTTGCTCTGCTAGAGTATCTTGAGCAGCAGTGGTCACTTGAATCTATACACATGAAAAATACAAACATATACCAAATGACTGCATTTAAAACTGGTGAAATCTGAATAAGTTTTTAGTGGACTGTATAAACGTCAATTTCTTGGTCATGATGGGAAGTCCATTTTGTCAAGATGTTACTATTGGGAAAAACTCAACAAAGAGTACATGGGTGGGACCTCCCTGTAGATTTTTGCAGTTTCCTATGAATCTCTACTTATTTCAAGATAAAAATATTTCAGAAACAAAAAAGAGTTATGAAGACCTCACACCCACCCCAGCTCTTCTATTTTGTAATTTAACCTATTATATGAAAAAGCTGTTTGGGCTGACAGCTGTTTCCATCTCATCCAAAGCAGAGTCAACAACGTGTTAGAAGATCAGGGGAATGAAGGGCACCTGAGACTTCCCAAGAGTCTTTAGACCACAGTCTTTCATAGCAATAGTATCAATAGAAGAATGGAAGGTGGAACTCTAAGGTTATTCTATAAAACAGTAGTCCCGAACTTTAGCATATATCCTATTCACAGATTATCTGTGAAAGCACAGATTTCTGTGTCCCAGCCTCAGAGTTTCTGATCAGTAGGTTGGAGTTTTGGGGGGGCCAGTACTCCAGAATGTTCATTTCTGGTGAGTTCCCATGTGACGCCAATGCCCTTGCTCGTGCCGCTGGTCGGTAGATCATACTTTGAAAACCACGGCCACAAAAAATCTAAGAGTAGCAATTTTAAATTCTCCCAAGAAACTTCCAGGTAGAATGCAATGAAATAAATTAAGAATCGTCTCTATTTATTTCTTTGTATGTGTATAGGAGGGTTTTTTTTCCCCTTCTCTCAATATGTTGGCTGATAAAAATGTTCTTTTGGTTCTTCATCTGTGTGGGCTCAAGAGTATGCCGTTGAGTTAATTTACAAAGCCTCTGGTGGCACATCTGTCACATTCACAGAAAATATTATCCCAGAAAAATCCATCAACACAACACATAAGCCCCTAAATGTGCTGCACACTTGACATGCAAGATAGTGAGAGAAACCAATGAAGTGCAAGAAGTGGTCTATTCACAGGCCTCAAAATGAATTAAAAAGTTAAATCCTATAACAGAATATGGAACTCCATTAGGGGTTCATTTTTATGGGTTTCTTTAATGGGTTTCTAAAATAGAAATGCTGTCCTAGAAAGAGCATTGTCATAAGTTGCTCATGCTTTGGAGTCAAATGCCCCACTTCTTTTCTTCCCCATATTGTCTATACTACTTTTAAATTGGTCAAGACAACTAATGTAAGCTCCAGTTTCCACACATACAAAAGACTACAATAATTCCTAAATCGTGGGAATTGTTAGCAAAATTATTATGAACATTAAATGAATTAATATGAACATTAATATAACCTCATCTAAAACAATTAGCACATTACCTGATGCATAAATTCTCAATAAATTGTGCAGTGATGATGTTTAGAAGGATGGAGATGATGATTATCCATATTATCCATAATATGATCTTATATGTTGATCATATTTTGGCAGAAAATGATATATTTCTGTTTCTGTTGTTATTTAACAGGAAAGTATAACAATCATAATCATTGCTATTAGTTATTTTATTGAGCAATTACTGTGTGTCCCATTCTTTGACAGGAGGTTTTTTTTTCTCGTATTAATGTTTACAACCAGTTTATGGGATGGGTAATGCCGCATAAAAACAAAACAAAACTTAAAGAGTCTAGTATATTCCTCAAGGCGAGTTACCCAATTTCCTAGGGCTCTGTGACAAAGTGCCACAAATTAAGTGGCTTAAGCAACAGAACTTTATCCTCTCATAGCTCTGGAGTCCTTGCCTCTAAAATCAAGATATCAGCACAGTTGGTTAATTCTGAGGGCCGAGAGGGAAAGATCTATTCCAGGCCTCTCTGCATGGCTTACAAATGGCCCTCTTCTCTCTGTTACTTTTCACATTGTCTTTCCTGTATACATTCTGTCTCTGTGTCCGGAATTCCCCTTTGCAAAGGGCCCACCCTGAGGAACTCATTTTACCTTGATTACCTCTGAGAAGACATTATCTCCAAATAAGATTACAGTCTGAGATTGTAGGGGTTAGGATTCTAACATATCTTTTATCAGGGAACGGAATTCAAGCATAACACTCATGTAGCAAGTGGTCAGGCTGAGATTTGAACCCCATTTCACAGATAACGCTCTGGACTGAATGTTGATATCCCCCTAAAATTCACATGTTGAAACCCATGGAGAGTAGAGCTCCATGATAGGATTAGTGCCCTTATGAGAAGAGGTGTGGATATCAACGTTCTCTCTCTCTCCGGATCATGTGAAGATACAGCAAGATGGTGGCCATCTGCACACCAGGAAGTAGACTGCCGCCAGGTAGTAAATCTGCTGGCACCTTGATCTTGGACTTGGTAGCCTCCAAAACTGTGAGAAATGAATGTTTGTTATTTAAGCCACCCAGTCAATGGTATTTTGTTTTAGCAGCCAGAGCTACGATAGGAAATATACCGTTTTGCGTTCTGCTACAGGACTTTAAGGGGATATGAATCTCATTGGCAGTGTTACATAGTGAGGTTTATTTGATCCTCATGCCCAACAGACATGTTGCTGTTTTTCTTCATATATCACTGACTCTTTTTATGAGATACATAAAACTTATTAGAAAACATAGATTTGCTCTTTTCATAATCCACTTGTTGGCAGGCTCCCTACAATAAGTCATGTTCAGATCATTCTGTGGGAATTTTGAGGGGAAGGAGAAGTAGTCTCTTTGTGGCTATTTTTAGAAATTCATTAGTCCAAAGTCTAAATATAGAGTCTTGGTATAAGATAAAAACAGTCAAAAGTGATGTATACTAGTTGTTCCTAGTCCATGAACTGAAGCAGAAAGCAGTGGGTTGACACTGTCAAAGTCCACATATCCCTGGAAATCAAGGAGATTCTGTTATTCAGGCTATTGCAGTTAATGGGGGTATGCCTCAAAAAATTAGGTGATATGTATTACAGATATTAGAGAACAAAAGGTTGGGGGAGTAATTCTCAACTGCTTCTCTTTTCTAGGAGCACAGGGAGTAAGTAAAGCTCAACATTATCAGTTCCTCCTTTTGTTCAAGACGGATGAATATCATTCAACCCTGAACAACTCAGAGGTGATCCTCATAAACCTCTTGAGTGAGGCTAACCAGGGTCTGAAAAATATGTCTTAAAAATTTTTGTTGGCACAGTCCCTGTAAAAACACTGTGATGAGAGGGTGGTAAAAGTCAGTTGTTCCAGAGTCCTGAAGATCAGGCTCCTTACAAGAGAGATGCTTGCAATAAAAAAGAAATATTAATATCAAAGATTATATTAAGGTAAAGAAATAAAAGCTGAACTCTGAGAGTGCCAGTCTTTTGGATTGTAGGGGGTTGGTGGAGGCAAATTTTTTCAGTTATGAGCACCCTTCATTGAGGTTCCTGAATATGATGTCAGTGTGCTTGGTGATGTTGCCTAGACTTGCTTAGCTCTCATGTAAGAGAATGTATGACCTGAAGTTTTCACCAGGCTTTGCTAGTGGCCCTAACAGTGGCTCCTCTTGGGGTAAATCCACCCTATGCATGATCTCTTGCAGCTGTGAGTCCTTCCATGTTCATCTCAGTTGAACTTCAGCTTATAAGATTTGTTAGATCTTAGAGAAAAGGGCTAGCTACCAGGCAACTTAAAAATCCCAATAGGATTTTACTTTTAGTTCTTCTCAGTGATGCTGAGTGAGGGAAAGGGGAGAAAAATTGGAAATGTTAGTTTGGAGGGTTGTGGCCAGATATTGAAGGAAATGGGATGATTTACAAATCTGGTCGATGCATAATTTGGTCAAAGCAGCAGAATCCAGTACAGTTTAATACTTATGTACCGAAACCAGTTTTTATACAGATGGAAAGGAAGTTATGTAAATTTTTCTAGATGAGTCAGAGTTTGCATATCTATCAGTGACCTACAATTTATAAAAGATGCAAATAATTCAAAGGCAACAAACATGTCTGCATCTGATAAACTGGAATGGTGTGCTTTTGGTTTCTACTGAAACAAAAAATGTATTTCTATAGTCACCTCTCTTTTGATCAAAGATATTCTCAAAAAATTATTCTTGATCTCAAAATAAGGCGGGGCTTATCCGATCTGGCCTGGTTATTTATATAGGTGCAGCATTTGCTTTTCTGGACATTTTTATGAGGAATCTCAGATTGGATTTTTATAAACCTCCTGAGGTTAGGAAACTAAACCGAGAGCTCATCAATAGATTTCACCTGTAATATCTATAAATCTGGATGAACTCCTCTCTTCTGGAGGTTCCCTGAATATCCCGTTTCCAGGGCCTGCCAAGAAGTGACCTTCCACACTCACCTGTACAGCTAGGAACCCGATAAGTTACGTATCTTGTCATCAACATGGCTCCATAAAGTCAGCCTTTTTTTTTTTTTTTAATGTGGTCATATCTGATTAAATGAGTATCTTCTCAAATAAACATTTCAGGCAAAACCATGGTTGCATGCCTAAGGAACTCAATTTCATACTGAATCTATGCAAACAACTATATTGTCATGGAAATAAGAATATTCCAAGGAGGGGCGCCTGGGTGGCTTAGTCGGTTTAGCGTCCGACTTTCGCTTAGGTCATTATCTCGCGGTTCGTGGGTTCGAGTCCCGCGTCGGGCTCTGTGCTGACTGCCAGTTCAGAGCCTGGAGCCTGTTTCAGTCTGTATCTCCCTCTCTCTCTGACCCTCCCCTGCTCACACTGTCTCTCTCTCTCTCTCCTAGAAATAAATAAAACATTAAAAAAAAAAAAGAATATTCCAAGGAGTCTCTGAATTCTGCAACAGGCAGGGAGGAAAAAAAAGATATCATTTACAAAGTTTCATTTCTCTTTGCAAAAGCATATATTATTGACTTGTTATGAATTATAGGTAGCTTACGAGAAAGAAAACAGACCATTAAATGGACCAGAAAACAGACCATTAAAACATCAACAATGTTCAAGAATCCACAGTCATCCCTTATCAGTTTGTTTGGGCCTTTATAATACTTCTTCTACTCCGTCATGGCTTAGCAGTCTCACAAGCACATCGCCTTCTCCACCAGGGTTCTGAAAATCTTTCCTTGGTCCTCTGGTATGGTGTCCAGGCTGTTGAAGCAATGTCATCAGAAAGCTCTGCCTCAACCAGAAAGGAACCCAGCATATGGGGCTCTGACACAATCATTCGCTGAAGACAATGTACTCTAGCCTGAATGTAGCTGATTTGTAAGAGCCTTCAGGGAAGCACCAAACTAAAGCAAAATCCATCTATGGATGACAAAGGGCTTACCATGATGGTGACTAACATATTATGGATAATTTTTGAAAGCAATAGATCTGATGAGGGTTCATTGCAAGATTCCACAATTGAACACCACTGGCTTAGAAGATGTGAGTTTCAAATATACAAAGTAAAGCTGTGACCAAGTTAACATTTTAAAAATAACTGAAACCATGACTGGTAATAACTATGCTTACTGTTTACTGTCAGGCAACACAGCACCAGGGCTCAAATGGAAACATAAGCAGCAAGGCCATTGATGATCCTCTAGGAACTCCCCATACAGCACACAATTTCTGAAATATTTATAGTAATGACATTTTGCTTCCATAGGGAAAGCCAAGTGTAGCTTCTGATTAGACGACTCCAATGGAACTCATCAATAGCAACACAGCAAATAAACCTAATTTGTTTTACCATCTCTCTTTTTTTTACAAGGTGCTGTAACAAAACATTTGTGATTCCCAGGAAGCCCTTGGAATGTTTCAAAGACAGTTTTAGATGCAAGAGATGTCATGTAAGAATCAGTTTTGGGAAAAGAAGATCTCAAAAGTTGTCAGGAGATTTGAATATCTGATTAAGATAAGATCATGGGTTCCTGAGGCTGGGGAAATACTTGACTACCTGTTTAAAGTGACAGTAAATAGTTTTAAATGTATACACACACAGTAACATGATTGTAAAGAATCTTAGCTTTTCTTTTTTTTATGTTTATGTATGTATGTATGTATGTATGAATGTATTGTATGTATGTATGTATTTTTGAGAGAGGGAGGGAGGGACAGAGAGAGGGGGAGGCAGAGAATCCCAAGCAGGCTCCATTCTGTGCTGTTAGCACAGACCCCAGTGTGGGGATCAAACTCATGAGCTCTGAGATCATGACCTGAGCCAAAATCAAGAGTCAGATGCTTAATGGACTGAGCCACCCCAGGTGCCCCTAGAATTTTAGCTTTTTCAAAGTAACACTTTGTTCTCTTAGATAGTCAGTGACATGATAAAGATAACATAACACCCAGAAAATTATTCTAAGACACAGAATCTTTGCCCCCTGGGGAGATTTTTCAGAAGGTAAAGGAAAACATTTATAACATCTTCTTAAGAGTAGACTAGGGGCACTCAATTGGTTGAGCATCCGACTTCGGCTCAGGTCATGATCTCACAGTTTGTGAGTTCTAGCCCCACATTGGGCTCTGTGCTGACAGCTCAGAACCTGGAGCCTCTTTCAGATTCTGTGTCTCCCTCTCTCTGCCCCTCCCATGATCCATGATTTGTCTCTCTCTCTCTTTCGATGATAAATAAACATTAAAAAAAATTTTTTTTTAAAGAGTAGACTAATAATTGAGGGAGAAGCTTGTCTTTTTAACAGACAGAAAAACAAATTCTGCTTTGCATCAGTTATAGTATTTGATACTAAAGCTCTTTTTGAAAATCTTATAAATGAATCCATCAAACCCTAGCCAGCTTTGACTACAGCAAATAATACAGCTTCCTTTTCTGCAAGCTTTCTTCCATCTTTCTGCCTTCATTCCGGTTTTGCCCTACACATTGACAACTAGCCATTTGACTTTAGGATAGTTATACTATTCTTTTCCTTAACAAAAATACATCCTACAAGTCTTGCATACAAAGTTGAACTGCTTTGTCACTAGTAATCTTAGTAGAGGCTCATTCACACATATTGATTATAATTTTAAACCACAGTAACATTTATTTCACAGAGGGGAAAAAGGAGTGAACTGTCTGTGATATACTAACATTTGTAGCAGATGAGCAGAGCTCATGAATATACATCCCACACCTCTTTTTAAACAAATTTTTAATGTTTATTTTTGAGATAGAAGGAGACCGAACACAGCACAAGAAAGGCAGAGAGAGAGAGTGAGACATAGAATCTAAGCGAGTTCCTGGCTCTGAGCTGTCAACACAGTACCTGGCATAGGGATTGAACTCAAGAATCATGAGATCATGACCTGAGCTGAAGTTGGATGCTTAACTGACTGAGCCACCCAGACGCCCCCACATCTCACAACTCTTAATAATGATTCACATCCCCTATAGTACAACTTTACAAAATGGCAAAAATGAACACATTTATTAACAGACCCAAACATTATCTAGCCTGTGTAATACATAGAAATGAAAGGGAGAAAGTATATAAACTTAAAATTATGCTTAACTATCAATATTCCAGTATTCAGTGTGACTTAGCAATGATCTAGATAGCCTAGTGGACATCCACTAATTAGCTCAGTTAGTATCAGTCCAGTATTGAGTAACTCAGTTTAGTATTAAATTTCTTAATCTTTAGAGATTTTAGAAATACTCACTTTATATAAATGATTATTTCTAAAACAACTAGAATAGAGCTCCTTCAAGAGATTTTATAATCTATTTTGCTGTCCTGAGACAGGGAAATATTACCTAGGCACACAACGAGAGGTCAAATCCTTTTTGAACTATAGACGTACACATACAAACAGGACAGAGAGTTTAGTTTCAATTCTAAAATTTAAGCCATGGGTGAAGAATAAACACAGAATCACAGAAGTCACTGGTCCATGTCAAAGAGCTGTTTGCTTCCCCGTGGGTATGAATTTTAATTTGAGCTCAAAACAGACAAAATAGAAAAACAGAAAAGTGTCACAAACCAAATTCTCTGTCATCTTTCACCTAAGAGAGATAAGATCTTTATAGATCATTATTCCTTTTATAGAGATCACCAAATGGCCAGACCACAAATTAACTAAAGAGTGTGTGAGTGGGGGAGGGGCAGAAGGAGAGATAGAATCTTAACCAGGCTCCACACCCAGCCCAGAGCCCAATGTGGAGCTCCATCTCAAGACTTGAGCTGAAATCAAGCTACCTAAGCTTAACAAATTCAGCCCACCCAGGTGCCCCTAGACTGCAAAATTAGAAGAAGCTAGCACCGGAAAACAAGTGAGTTCTGAAAAGGAATAAAAATAAAATCTTTGTCATGCTACCAATGGACTAGAGTCTATATCACAGGACCAGGGAATTGATTCATCACTGGGTCCTTGGACCAGGATTGAAGGACAGTGGGTCCTGAGAGGCCTCATTACTTCCCAGGAGTAAACAAGGATCCGAATGTAAGAACCACTCTATCCAATGGGGCGCCTGGGTGGCTTAGTCGGTTAAGCGTCCGACTTTCACTTAGGTCATGATCTCGCGGTTCGTGGGTTCGAGCCCCGCGTCGGGCTCTGTGCTGACTGCCAGCTCAGAGCCTGGAGCCTGTTTCAGTCTGTGACTCCCTCTCTCTGGCCCTCCCGTGGCTCGTGCTGTCTCTCTCTCTCCTAGAAATAAATAATTAAAAAAACATTAAAAAAAAAAAAGAACCACTCTATCCAAGTCATGGCACCAAATGATAAGATACACCAGCCAATTAAGGACGCCATTTATTCAAACTATTGCAATAGGGAAAATATTCTTTAATAGTGAGTGCCTTGAAAAAAGGGAGGGGGCCTAGGGTTTTATAGAGGCAGGTAATGTTTACATCTACATGACTCTATGGGAGTCATGAGGAAAGGTGGAGATGGGTCTTCTCTCAACATGTGAGAACTGGTGGGTCCTTTGCAGTTAGTCATTTGCTAGAACACAAAGGTTTGGGAAATCTCTTCATCATTGCTGTTTTCCAGAAGCACAGGACTCAGATAATGTTCAACATTTTCCGTGTCTTTTATCTTCTCTTTCAGTCTTCTTTCTTGAGGCTATAAGATATTATGTTTACCATTCTCTTTGATTGATCCCATAAAATAGATGACATGACACATCTAATTAGTTCCACTACATTTTAGTCATTTTCTATGTAACATGGTCTCAAGGAAGTTTTTACCCTGTCATTCCAGGAAAGCAATAAAGTAACATCTTTTGGACATGGTCTAGTGTTTGACCAGAGGCAAAGAAGAGGTCTCTATAAGGTTGAGATCCACAGACCAAAATGCATTCATCATTTCCTATACATGTGTTCATGTAACTCTCACAATAGTTTAATGATTGTCATAACACAAAACATTATTATATATGATGTACACTCACATTTTGTATCCTATTCTCTAATGTTTTTAAGCTGGCAGTGACTCATTGATTCCCACTATGGGGTGCCTGGGTGGCGCAGTTGGTTAAGCGTCTCACTCTTGATTTCAGCTCAGGTCATGATCTTGCGGTTCATGGGTTCAAGCCCTGTGTCAGGCTCTGCACTGACAGTGTGGAGCCTGCTTGGGATTCTCTCTCTACCTCTCTCTCTGCTCCTCCCCTGCTTGCACTCTCTCTCTCAAAACAAATAAATAAACTTAAAAAAATTTGATTCCCACTAATGCGTTGCCAAGTAGTTTGAAGTATGCTGGCTATAGTATCTTCTAAAATTACTTATGTTTATTATAAAAATAATTTAGCAACCTTTCAAAAAATGTGCTACTATCGTTTTTGTAAGTATGTTTTTAAACAGGTATCTTGCTTTCCATCCTTGGCCACATGAAAGGTGGCAAATTCCCAAATGTATTTATAGGTCAGCAGCTTCCAGTAGCAAATTTGGGTTCTGATGGGATTTTATCAGGATGGTCTATAATGAAAAATTGAGAGAAACTGTGATCATGTAGTTTGCAGATTATGCATAGCTGGTCTTCATTCAACAAATATTGAATGTGCTTAAGATTCTAGGAATGGTTGTAGGCAATTGAAGACAAATAAGAAAGGCCAAGTTCCTACTGAGATTAATCTCCCATTCTAATACAGAAAAAGAAAATTGTCAGATCTCTTTTATTGAAAAATGCAGAGTTTTTCTTTCTCATATTCTAATTCTCTTTCTTTTTAGTACAGGAATATTTTTAAAAATTTTAAATTCCAGTAAAATTAACATATAGTGTTATGTTAGTTTCAGGTATACAATATAACGATCCAACATTTACGTATATCACCTGGTGCTCATCATGACAAGTGCCCTCCTTAATCCCCATAGCCTATTGAACCCATCCCCCAACCACCTCCGCGCTGGTAACCATGACTTATCTCTGTATAATTAAGAGTCTATTTCTTAGTTTCTCTCTCTCTTTTTTTTCTTTGCTCATTTTTCACTTATTTATTTCTTAAATTCCACATATGAGCAATATCCCATGGTATTTGTGTTTCTATGACTGACTTATTTCACTTAGCATTATACTCTCAAGCTCCAACCATGTCATTGCAAATGGCAAGATTTCATTTTTTATGGCCCAGTAATATTCCATTGTGTATTTATACATCTTTTTTATCCATTCATCTATCAGTTGGACACTTGGGGTGCTTCCATAACTTGGCTATTGTAAATAATGCTGCTATAAACATAAGTGTGCGTGCATTCCTTTGAACTAGTGTTTCTATGGTCTTTGGGTAAATACTCAGTAGTGGAATTGCTGGATCATGGGATCGTTCTATTTTTAACTCTTTGAGGAACCTCCGTACTGTTTTCCACAGTGGTCATACCAGTTTATATTCCCACCAAGAGAGCAAGAGCATTCCTTTTTCTCTACAACCTCTCCAACTCTTGTTGTTTGTTGAGTTTTTTATTTTAGCCATTATGATAGGTGTGAGGTGATATCTCATTGTATTTTTGTTTGCATTTCCCTGATGATTTATGATGTTGAGCATCTTTTCATGTGTTTGCTAGCCATTTGTACATCTTCTTTGGAGATATGTCTTTCATGTCTTCTGCTCATTTTTTAATTGGATTATTTATTTTGGAGGTGTAGAGGTGTATTGTGGTTATTAGTCTTTTAACGTGTATGTCATTTGCTAATATCTTCTCAATAATGTTAGTTTTGTTGATTGTTTCCTTCACTGTGCAGAAGCTTTTTATTTTGATGAAATATCAATAGTTTATTTTCACTTTTATTTCCCTTGCCACAGGAGATATATCTAGAAAAATGTTTCTACAGCCTCATGTCAGAGATATTACTCCCTGTTGTCTCTTCTAGGATATTTATGCTTTAGGTCTCACATTTATGCCTTTAATCCATTTGGAGCTTCTGTGTATGGTGAAGGAAAGTAGTTTTTTTCTTTTACATCTAGCTGACCAATTTTCCCAACACCATTTGGTGAAGAGACTGTCTTTTTCCCATTGCATATTTTTTCCTGCTTTGTCAAAGATTAATTGATGGTATAATTGTGGGTCTCTTTTTGAGTTTTTTTGTTCTGTTCTATTGATCTATATGTCTATTTTTGTGCCCATACCATACTGTTTGATTACCATACCATACTGTTTTGATTACTACAGTTTTGTAATATAACTTGAAGTCTGAAATTCTGGTGCCTCCAACTTTGTTTGTTTTTCAAAATTGCTTTGGCTATTCAGGGTCTTTTGTGGTTCTATATAAATCAAAAAATTTTTTTGTTCTAGTTCAGTGAAAAATGTTGGTATTTTTATGGGGATTACACTAAATCTGTAGATTGCTTTGTGTAGCACAGACATGTTAACAATATTTGTTCTTCCAATCTACAAGCATGGAATATCTTTCCATTTCTTTGTGTCACCTTCAATTTCCTTCATCATTGTTTTACAGTTTT
Source organism: Hyaena hyaena (assembly GCF_003009895.1). Lineage (NCBI taxonomy): Eukaryota > Metazoa > Chordata > Mammalia > Carnivora > Hyaenidae > Hyaena > Hyaena hyaena. The sequence goes on along the minus strand of NW_024081254.1, from coordinate 642,418 downwards.
CAGAATACTGGTCTTTCATCTCTTTAGTTAGGTTTGTTCCTAGTTATTTTTATTATTTTTTGGTGCAGTTGTAAATGGGATTGTTTAGTTACTTTCTCTTTCTACTGCTTCATTATTAGTGTATAGAAATGCAGTAGATTACTACACATTGATTTATCAGTTCTAACAGTTTTTTTGGTGGCATCTTTAGCGTTTTCTGTCTACACTGTCACGTCATCTGAAAATAGTGGAAGTTTTATTTCTTTCCTACCAAGTTGGTTTTGTTGTCTGTTGCTATGGTTGGGACCTCCAGTACTGTGTTGAATAAAAGTGGTGAGAATGGACATGCTTGTGTTGTTCTTGACCTTAGGGGAAAAGCTCTCAGTTTTTCCCCATTAACTATGATGTTCACTGTGGGCTTTTCATATATGGCCTTTTTTATGGTGAGGTATGTTCCCTCTAGACCTACTTATTGAGGTCTTTTATCATGAATGGATGTCATACTATGTCACATGTTTTTTCTGCATCTATTGAGATGATCATATAATTTTTATCCTTTCTTTTATTGAGGGAATGTATCAAGTTTATCACTTTGCGAATACTGAACCATGCTTGCATTCCTGGAATAAATCTACATGATTGTGGTGAATGAATGATTTTTTTAAGGTATCATTGGATTCTGATTCCTAGTATTTTGTTGAGGATTTTTGCTTCTATGTTCATCATCAATATTGGCCTGTAGCCTTCCTTTTTTGTGGTGTCTTTATCTAGTTTTGGCATCAGGGTGATACTCCCCTCACAGAGTTAAAGTGGAAGTTTTCCCTATTCTTCTATTGTTTGGAATAGTTTCAGTAGTATAGGTACTAACTCTTCTTTAAGTGTTTGATAGAATTCACCTGTAAAACTATATCATCTTGGAGTTTTGTTTGTTCGGTGTTTTTTGATTGCTCATTCAATCTCCTTGCTGGTAATTGGTCTGTTCAAATTTTCTTCCTGCTTCTGTTTTGGTAGCTCAAATGTCTCTAGGGATTTATCCATTTCTTCTAAGTTGTCTGATTTGTTAGTATATATTTTTAATAATATTCTCTTACAATTGTTTGCATTTCTGTGGTGTTGGTTATTTCTCCTTTTTCATTGGTAATTTTATTTAAGTCTTTCGCTCTCTCTGTCTCTCTCTGTCTCTCGGTCTCACTCTATCAGTTTTTTTTTTATCCTTTCAAAGAACTTTTCCTGGTTTTATTGATTTATTTTATTCTATTCTATATATATATATATACATATATATATATAAAGTATATAACTAAATATATATAGTATATATATAAACTATATAAAAAGTTTATATACTTTATACATATATAAAGTAATATAAAAAAGTATATATATATAAAGTATATAAAAAGTTCTTTATATATAAATATATATATATTTAGTTTCTATATATATTCTGCCCTAATATTTATTATTTCCTTCATTCTGCTGTTTTGGAGTTTTGTTGTTCTTTTTCTAGCTCTTGTAGGTGTAAGGTTAGGTTGTTTATTTGAGCTTTTTCTGCCTTCTTGAGATAGGCCTGTATTGCTATAGACTTCCCTCTTAAAATCTTTTGCTGCATCCCAAAGGTTTTGGACTGTTGTGTTTTCATTTCCATTTGATTCCATGTACTTTTTGATATCTTCTTTGATTTCTTGTTTGACCCATTCATTGTTTAATAGCATGTTATTTGAACTCTATGTATTTGTGGTCTTTCCAGAATTTTTTTTGTGGTTGATTTCTAATTTCATAGTGTTGTGGTCAGAAAAGATGCATGGTATGACTTCAGTCATTTTGAGTTTGTTGAGGCTTGTTTTGTGGCCTAATATGTGATCTATTCTGGAGAATGTTCCCTGTGCACTTGAAAAGAATGTGCATTCTGCTGTATTTAGATGGAATGTTCTGAATATATCTGTTAAATCCATCTGGTCCAGTGTATCATTCAAAGCCACAGTTCTTTATTTATTTTCTGTTTGGATGATGTGCCCATCGATGTAAGTGGGGTGTTAAAGTCCCCTACTATTTTTGTAGTACTGTCAATTAGTTCTCTTGTGTTTGTTCTTAATTTTTTCATGTATTTGGTTGCTTCCATGTTGGGTGCATAGATATTTAGTTGTTATATCTTCTTGTTGGATTGTCCCATGTATTATTTTATAGTGTCTTTGTCTTTTGAAAAAGTGTTTATTTTATGGATAAAGGACCTGAACGTGAGACAGGAAACTATCAACACCCTAGAGGAGAAAGCAGGAAACAACCTCCTTGACCTCCACCGCAGCAACTTCTTACTTGACACATCCCCAAAAGCAAGGGAATCAAGAGCAAAAGTAAATGATTGGGACCTCATCAAGATTAAAAGCTTCTGCACAGCCAAGGAAACAACCCAGAAAACTAATAGGCAACCAACGGAATGGGAAAAGATAGTTGCAAATGACATATCAGATAAAGGGTTAATATCCAGACTCTATAAGGAACTCACCAAACTACACGCCCGAAAAACAAACAACCCAGTGAAGAAATGGGCAGAAGATATGAACAGACACTTCTCCAAAGAGGACATCCAGATGGCCAACAGACACATGAAACGATGCTCAGCATCCCTCCTCATCAGGGAAATACAAATCAAAACCACACTGAGATACCACCTCACGCCAGTCAGAGTGGCTAAAATGAGCAAATCAGAGAACTCTAGATGCTGGCGAGGATGTGGAGACACGGGCACCCTCCTACACTGTTGGTGGGAATGTAAACGGGTACAGCCCCTCTGGAAAACAGTGTGGAGGTTCCTCAGGAAACTAACAATAGAACTCCCCTATGACCCAGCAATAGCACTGCTAAGAATTTACCCGAGGGATACAGAAATGCTGATGCATAGGAGCACATGTACCCCAATGTTCATAGCAGCACTCTCCACAATAGCTAAAACATGGAAAGAGCCTAAGTGTCCATCAACAGATGAATGGATCAAGAAGATGTGGTTTATCTATACCATGGAATACTTCATGGCAATGAGAAACAATGAAATCTGGCCATGTGTAGCAACATGGATGGACCTTGAGGGTGTTATGCTGAGCGAAATAAGTCAGGCAGAGAAGGACAAATGTCATATGTTTGCACGTATAGGAGGATTAGGAGGAACTTGACGGAGGAACAAGGGGGAGAAGAAGGGCGGAAATGGTGGAGGAAAGGGAGAGAGGCAAACCATGAGAGACTCTTGAATGCTGACAAAAACTGAGGACTGATGGATGTGGGGGGAAGAGGGGGATGGGCATGGAGGAGGACACTTGTGGGGATGAGCACTGGGTGTTATGTGGAAACTAATTTGACAATAAACTATTTGTAAAAAAAAAAAAAAAATGTTTATTTTAGAGGCACCTGGGTGGCTCGTGGGTTGAGCATCTGACTTCAGCTCAGGTCATGATCACACAGTTCATGGATTTGAGCCCCACGTTGGGCTCTGTGCTGACAGCTAGCTCAGAGCCTGGAGACTGTTTTGAATTCTGTTATCTCCCTCTCTCTCTGAACCTGAACCTCCCCTGCTCACTCTGTCTCTCTCTCCCTCTCTCAGAAATAAATTTAAAAAAAAATTAAAAAGTGTTTATTTTTGAAAGAGAGAGAAAGAGACAGAGCACAAGTGGGGGAGGGGAAGAGAGAGAGGAAGACACAGAATCTGAAGCAGGCTCTAGGCTCTGAGCTGTTAGCACAGAGCTCAACATGGGTCTTGAAACCACAAACCATGAGATCATGACCTGAGCTGAAGTCAGATGCTCAACCCACTGAGCCACCCAGGTGCCCCATGTCACCTTTTACAGACTTTGTTTTAAAGTTTGTTGTGTCTAATATAGGCATTGCTACTGTGGCTTTCTTTTGATATCCATTTACATGATAAATGTTCCTCCGTACCCTCACTTTTAAGCTGCAGGTGTCTTTATATCTGAAATGAGTCTTTTGTAGACAACTTACAGTTGGACTTTGGTTTTTTATTCACACTATTGCCCTATGTCTTTTTTTTTTTTTAATATTTTATTTATTTCTAGGAGAGAGAGAGACAGCATGAGCAGGGGAGGGTCAGAGAGAGAGGGAGATACAGACTCTGAAACAGGCTTCAGGCTCTGAGCTGGCAGTCAGCACAGAGCCCGACGTGGGGCTCGAACCCACGAATCGCGAGGTCATGACCTGAGCGAAAGTCAGACGCTTAACCGACTAAGCCACCCGGGCGCCCCTGCCCTATGTCTTTTGATTGGAGAATTTCGTCCATTTATGTTCAAAGTAATTATTGATAGCTATGTGTTTATTGCCATTTTTTTACTTGTTTTGTGGTTGTTTTTGTAGTTTTCCTCTGATCGTTTTTCCTCTTTCTCTGTTTCAAGGTTTGCTGGTTTTCTCTACTGATATACTTGGGTTCCTTCCTCTTTATCTTTTACATATCTGTTATTGTTTTTTGATTTAGGTTACCATTTGGTTTATATGTAACATCGTCTGCATATATCAGTCTATATTAAGCTTATGGTCACTTATTTGTTAATGCCTTCTTTACTGCTCTCCCCTCCA